>NC_140993.1:84293177-84750468 GCF_052327205.1 Somniosus microcephalus | reverse complement strand
GAGAGAGAGAGAGAGAGAGAGAGGAGAGAGAGAGAGGAGAGAGAAAGAGAGAGAGAGAGAGAGAGAGAGAGAGAGAGAGGAGAGAGAAAGAGAGAGAGAGAGAGAGAGAGAGAGAGAGTACTCAGCCAGACCCTGACCAGCCCCAGACCAACACAGCCGTCCAAACACCAATCCGAGTGAACCAAATCATTAAACAATGCAAAGAAACCTACCTGGAACATTGGAACAAAATAACCGAAAGCCAAAGCAGATTAGAATGTTACCGGGCCTAAAAAGAGAATATAAACTGGCAGACTACCTCACGACCATCAGAGACACAAAACAGAGACAGACCCTCACCAGGTACAGACTAAGCGACCACCAACTGGAAATTGAAAAAGGCAGATACAAGAAATCCTGGCAGCCTAGAGAGAATAGAATATGCGATCAATGTCTGGCCGGCGAGGTTGAAACAGAAATGCATTTCCTCCTAAAATGCGAAAAATTCAACACATCAAGAAACATATTATTCAACAAGCTAAGCCAAACAACCCCAGATTTCAAGGAATTGGATGACCTGTCAAAATTGAGATTAGTCCTGGGAGAAGGAGACAGACCATACCTTGGGGCCAAATATGTAACAACATGTCACAACCTGAGGACTGTTTAAAATTAATATTGAACGTACCAAATGAAGTAGAAAGACTGTTTAAAATTAATATTGTTTAAAAGTAATATTGTATGTACCCAACAAATGTCAAATCGATTGACACCTACAGAATGTTGGAAAACTGTACCTTTTTGCTATGTAAGCTTTGGCAATATGGTTCTCTGTAAACTTTCATGCCAATAAAGCATTTGAATTGGAATTGGAGAGAAAGAAAGAAAGAAAGAAAGAAAGAAAGAAAGAGAGAGAGGAGAGAGAGAGAGAAAAAGAGACAGAGACAAAGAGAGGGGGAGAATTAAAATCCTGACTTTTGTCTGTTTTCCCACACAGCTGGCCAGAGAAAAGAAAAACAAGAGATGAAGAGTCTAATTTAAAGCAGCCTCTCCCCCGCTAAAAGGTGAGAGCCGGAGGGAGATTTTGCGGGTGAAATGGGGCGGCCGCCATTTTGAGAGACACTAACGGCAGTTTGAAAGATTAGACCCCGCCCACACACACCATGAAACACCCCGTGACGCAGCACGCTCCCCCTGTAGGATTGGTCAACCTTCACGTCACTCAATGCTAAGGAGCGGATTCCCCCGTATGATTGGCCAACCGCTAATGAGTGGATTTTTGAACATTTTTTGTATACTGTCCGAACAATTTTTGTCTGACCAAAAAGTAAATACGCCTGAGACTCCCCTAATCATAAGCTTTCTTTTGATATAACATATGTGTAGGTACGCTCTATAACTTGAGTGTATAGCAGACAGACAGACAGATCCTTATATATAATAAAAAAAGTGTTCAAAGAAAATGAAAAAACCCAAACCATTGTCCGTAAGGGTGACCCCGAGCTTCCGGTCGCCTGTCATTTCAATTCACCGCTCCATTCCCACTCGGACCTCACCGTCCTTGGCCTCTTGTACCGTTCCACGGAAGCTCAACGTAAACTCGAGGAACAGCACCTCATCTTCCGATTAGGCACTCTGCAGTCTTCCGGTCTCAATATCGAGTTCAACAATTTCAGATCATAACCTCGGCCCCTATTTCATTTTTACTTATATTTTTCCACTCCTTTCCTCCCCCCCCCCCTTTCCTTTTGTTTCTCTCTCACACCTGGCAGCTATCTTTTGCCCTGCCAGTACACTTTACACCTAATCCCAGCATATTACCATCTCGTCTAGCTTCTAATCTCTTTTACTTCTTTTGGTTCTTTTATTCTTTTGTCCGATCGCAGCCCTGCCTTCAATCTAGTTCCTTTTCTCTCCAGTTTTGAAGAAGGGTCAAACCCGAAACGTCAACTCAAATTTCTCTCCACGGATGTTGCCTGACCTGCTGAGTTTTTCCAGCATTTTCTGTTGTTATTTCGGATTTCCAACATCTGCAGTATTTTGCTATCGATTAAATGCCCCTGTGATTTTTCTCTAGCGAGATTAATCTTTAATTCCTGGAGACTCCAGAACAGTCCTAGAAGGTTGGGAAACCTAGCACAATATATATCCCATCATATTTTTATATATTTATTATCCACACTATTGGTTTGTGCCTTTTCTTTTTTTTCTCCCACATGGCAGCTGTCTTTCATTCTGCCAGCGCATTTCACACTTCATCTAGAGCCATCCTTTGTTCTTTTACTTGTCCTATTACCATCTCGTCTCGCCTTGAATATCTGTGTCTCTTCACCCCGCCCAGACCTACCCTTTTGTTCTTTCATCCCCTCCATTTCCCAGACTCCAAACTTGCTTCTTAATCTGTTTCATTTCATGCTTTTTTCTCAGTCCTGACGAAGGGTCTTCGACCTGAAACGTTGACTGTTTCTCTCTCCACGGATGTTGCCTGGCCTGCTGAGTTTTTCCAGCGTTTTCTGTTGTTATTTACGATATATATAAACCTGCACTGTTGCATTAAAATCCAAAAGTAGGCAATTCCATCTTTCTTCAATTCACTGATTAAGTTGAATCTGCAACTCCAGATTTGCAGTTAGGCACTGAAAATTGAAATTTTGCTCTACATCAAGAGTAATGTGCATTACACAGGAGGACTCTTTTTGCACAACACAAATTACCCAAAGGAATTTGATCCTTTGTATAGACTCAACTAGTTTAGAATAGTTGCTAAAGAGGTGCAAAGCTGCATTAGTAGGTATCAGCATAAGCCAAATAAAATGAAGAACTGTTCACTGCTACTCCAATAACTTAGCTTACAGTAGACTGAAAAGCACTTGGGCAATTCACATCTGTATATCCAACAAAAATGCTTGTATTTTGCAACAGGAAGGGTCTTCACTGCTAAATTCAATTGTGACTTGGATATAAATGGTGCAGTAAGCCCCTTTTAGGTGCAATGAGTCTTGCACTTAGAACTGGATTGCTTGTGTAAGGAACCTTAAATGTTGAAACAAGCACAATTTCAAGGAACTATATTGTAACCCTGTTTGAACACAATTTTTTTTTTTTTAATGAAAAAGCGTGAGTTTCTAAGCGTCTCATTTCTGCAATGTAAGGTTTAGAAATTGTCATTTTGACATGGAGTTCATTCAATATTTACCACTGAAATCAGCACATCTGGGGTATTGTCAAGCAAATTTGCTTTTGTTTTTGCAATCTGCACACTTCTCCCTTTAAATCTATTAGGTGGGTAAAAATTCAGCCACAGCTGAGAATGCAGCTTAACAAAATGGGAGAGAAGTCAATCCACAGAGCAGCATCATAGACGGAGAAGTGGCCTCCAACTCACTCCCATGCTGTCAGGCTTGAATATCTGTCCCCATGCAGGTAGCCATTGCCAGATGACTGGCCTTTAACACCAAAGTGCTGATAGCACTAACGCCATCAGCCTCTAATCTCTGCCGCTCCCGGCTTCACAGGCCACTTTGTCTGTGGGAAACTGGTCGATTACCTTTTAAAATACTCAATCGATATGTTGCAGTAAGCCCCTTTAGGTGCAGCAGGGCTTGTATTTGAACTGATTGCTTCAGTTTGGGGGGGGGGGGGGGGGAGAAAGAGAAAAGGAGGGAGGGAGATGGAAAGATCAGAATCAGCAATAACTGAAGTGTCAGCATTGATTACATGTTTAGGTCCTGGAATGAGATTCAAACCCACAACCTTTTGACTCGGGTAAAAGGACTACCACGGAGCCAAGCTGACAGCTAAAATCACAAATACACAGGGATACAGTGAATCGCCCCTGGTGTTGCACTTGGGGACTCAGCACCTCACATACAACTCCCAAGGACGTCTTTCCCTGCGCATGTACAAAAGGGCAGAATGCGGGGCAAGTTCTGTCCAATTACTCCTCCCACTTCCTTGCGTTGTCTGTACAGTTGTACACTAGTCAACACGTCATTGCCAGCAAACGTAGCTTTAAAGTCATACACAGTGAAAAATAGTGTAGAGGAACTTGCCTCTGTTGACATATTAGTACTTTAGCAACAGCTCCAAGAACAAAATCGGTGTGCGTGATATGGGGGGAAAAAATTTGTGGCTGCCATGAGTGTTGCCGGTATCACCAGCACCTCAAACGGCCGCTGAAAATGGACGAAGCACTACCAAGGAAAAATTTGCATTGGGGGCTAAAGATTTTTAGCTCAGCGCTAACTTACTCTAATGCCCTCCTGGTGGCATTAGTGAAGGCATGGAAGTCGAAGTTCCCATCCTGAAGCGGCGTTTCAGCTTCTAACAGCCTCTGCAAGCGAGGCAATAGATTTGGTTGGAATTGTGGGAAATTAAAAAGGGCAATGCCTTCTGAACTAATAAAAAGTAAAATGGTGAAAAAAAGTGCAGTTTCCAGCCTCCCTTACTGCCTTTAAAAAAAATTAAAAAGTCCCAAATGGGAGTCTTCAGCACTTAAAGCGGAATTCCCTTCCGAACCTCAAAAAATGGGAAAACTACTTCAGCACCAACACAAATGGCTCAGCAAGCCAGGGAAGGGGCACTCCAGCTTTGTGCAGGGGGTCAACACTGCAAGAGAGGTCCTCTACCCACAGGGGCAAGGAAGCCCTCCAGAAAGAACTATGTGGGGCCACATCACCAAGGATGTCACTAACAGCAGTGTCGCCCCCATCATCTGGCTCCAGTGCTCAAAGAAGCTTCATGACTTCAGACCACTAGTCAAGGTCAGGTGAATGCACCTTCAAAAGCCGTCTCCTACTAACTGCGCCACTAGCCTCACACACTGCTCAATGCATGACTCCCCCTCCCCCCCAATCACTCACCTACCAACAATCTGCACCAATCACGAGGCACATCTCCCATTCCTAGTCTCACCTCATTACAGAGATGATAAGCTGAATGACCTCCTTCTTATGCCATGATAAATCAGACAGTCGTTTGCACTCTTCCAACATTACAAAAAAAACCTCCACAGGATGGATTCTCTGCAGGTGTTGAAGCATCAACTTGCATAGCTCTCCAGTTTGATAGTGAGTTTTCCTGTGGACTAATCTGCAGTGTCACCTGCTGTGCTTTACCTATAAATCTCAGATTTCAAAAAGGTATTCAATGCAAGTTACAAGGAGCACTTGTTCTTATTGCTGACTCACCAGAACCTGCAAATGTTAGCTTCAGCACTTTGGTCTATCTCATCTTTCTTCACTGATGGCCAAGCCCCAGTGACAAGGTCCTTCATGGTTCAGAATGCCTAGGGATACAACAGAAAGGCTTACTCCAGCCAATGTGTGAGGTCCAAGATCAAGCGTGGGTAAATTTGTGGCAAAGCAGCTGCAGTAAGAACATAAGAAATAGGAGCAGGAGTAGGCCATTTGGCCCCTCGAGCCTGCTCCGCCATTCAATAAGATTTTGGCTGATCTTCTACCTCATCTCCACTTTCCTGCACTATCCCCATATCCCTCGATTCCCTTAATATTCAAAAATCCATTGATCTCTGTCTTGAATATACACAACGACTGAGCCTCCACAGCCCTCTGGGGTAGAGAATTCCAGAGACTCATCACCCTCCAAGTGAAGAAATTTCTCATCTCAGTCCTAAATGGCCAAATCCTTATTCTGAGACTGTGACCCCTGGTTCTGGACTCCCCAGCCAGGGGAAACATCCTCCCTGCATCTACCCAGTCAAGTCCTGTAAGAATTTTGTATGTTTCAATGAGATCACCCCTCATTCTTCTAGCCTCTAGCGAATATAGGCCTAGTCTAGTCAATCTGTCCTCATTAGGACAATTCCCCCCCCATCCCAGGAACCAGTCTGGTGAACCTTTGTTGCACTCCCTCTATGGCAAGTATATCCTTCCTTAGGTAAGGAGACCAAAACTGTACACAATACTCCAGGTGGGGCCTCACCAGGGCCCTATATAATTGCAGTAAGACGTCGTTACTCTTATACTCAAATCCTCTTGTAATAAAGGCCAACATACCATTTGCTTTCCTAGTTGCTTGGTGGATGCAGGAAGGGCAGGGTACAATCTAAATTGACTTGTCACCGAGTGCCCTGGAGAGAGAAAATCAGCCATACAGTAGGCATTGCCAATTTGCCAAAGCCCTTTCAAGGGGTAGTCTGACTTTAGTTTCACCTGCTGCGCTTAACCTATGAATCTTGGATCTCAATGGTATTCATTGAAAGATACAAGGGGCACGAGGCTCAGTGATAAACGCACACCCAAGTCAGAGTTTGTGGGTTCAAGTCTCACTCCAAAGCTAATGAGAAAACTCGGGCTTGGGACAACTCCAGCTGGAATGTGTTACCTGGAAGTCATGAGAATACATGCTTATTTAGTTATGGCTCAGTGCCAACCATGAAAGGTTTGCAAAGAGGCAAACGACTGTTGCCAATACTACAAATCTCCAACTCGTGGAACCACCATTCCACGTGGTGTGTCTCATCGTGCTGTAGTCAGGACAATGGTGGCAACGCAGAGACACATCTTATGGTATGCTGTGCTGCCCATTGTATCATTCATGAGGAGCTCCTGATATCTGCAGTCCACCTAGCAAGGACTCAAATCCATGCTCGTCAGCCAACTAGTAACTATCCACCTTTGCTCCCAAAGGGGGAAAAGAGGTGGAAAGAAAGCAGAGTCTCGAGTGGTCCTAGCTGGATAAGCAGTGGAAAAGTTACCAGTGTTCTGTGATGAGTTTTATCTCAGTAAACTCCAGTAGGACCTCTGCACAAATTTGAGCAGGGGTGGAGAAGAGAGATTCCCTAAGCCTTGGCTCTGTCAACTTATGCCGAAGATCTCTGGTCTTAAGCAAATGAAGAATGCCCCTGAAGGGAAGAAAGTTATGTATCCTGTATTGGGCAAACAAATTTTACAAGTACAGATTTCTCAATTTTTTTTAATTTAATATAAAAAACTCAGTTGATCCTTGGACAGATCTCAACCCTTTGACCCATCTACTTGAAACCATTTATACTGTCTACTTCAAAGGCCTTCACTGATATATGGATCCTGTGCCAACATATTGAACAAGCCCGTACAGTCGTCATAGAATCGTCCAAACAACCTGCCCTCAAGTAACCCACTTTAATCATTGTTGATGTTGAAATCACTGTGCACTCAGTATTCTGGAACATTACCAACATGTGTTGTAATGATCTCCCTATAGTAATATCACATGTATTCTTTATATAAACATCACAAAATGCTGGGTGAAACCTGTTGTCAAAATAAATTCAATATACAAAAAAGTTAAAAGCAATGATGGCCTTCATCACCGGCAATTAAATTCAAAGACAAAAGAAATTACTCTGTTACTTGTTTGATGAAAATGTATTAAAATATGCAAACATTACAATAAACTGGTTTAGTAAATTGACACATTTGCACAGATGCTGACTGACCAACGAGTATTTCCAGCATTTTCTGTTTTTACTTCAGATTTCCAGTATCAGTAGTATTTTGCTTTTGTATTAGTAAATGGGAACTCTTGTAGTCATGAAACATGAAATTTTAAGATTTCATTTTGGAATGAATTGAGTTAACATTTTCTGCTAATTTTGAAAATATACTTATAAGCATATTTTCCACTAATTACAAGTAGCACTAACAAGTATTATATTGAACATTTATTTTTTACTAGCTTGATGCACGTTTGTTTCATATATAAAAGTACTTCCAAAGTCCATAAATAAAACCAGTTATTTAGTAAGAAGTGTTGAGCAGCAACATCAAATGACTGGAGATTCAGAGAGTATACTTCATAATCAACTTTGCAGAGAATAAGGTCACAAATATACACCTGAATAGGGTTTTTAAATTAACCTTCCAGAGGCTACTTCCAGTTTTTCTTGCTAATCAAAGGACACAATTTGAAATAAACCATAGCTCCATCGATCAGCAAAATGGCCTCACATAGCATCTTTGGAAAACTGATCTAACATTTAGTGCATCAGTATAGAGATAGGGTTATTGGATATCCCTTTGCTTTCCGATAGGTCCATGCTAACCATGTGGTATTGTACAGATCGGAGGATGAATGGCATTCTCAAACACTGATGGAAGTCAATACATTCCCACACCAACTGAAAGTTCAAGTTCAAATATCCGTCAAGCAACATCACAAACAGACTTATCTGGTCATTACCTTATTGCTGCTTGTGGGACCTTGTTGCGCACAAATTGGCTGCCATGTTTTCTACTTTACAACAGTGACTACACTTTAAAAAGTACATTAACTGTAAAGCACTTTGGGATGTTCAAAGGCCTTATATAAATGCAAGTCGTTCTTTCTTTCTAGGCCTTTAAATATGGTTTAAAAAAAGTGTAACTCCAGTTGAAATAACAACTTAAAAATTCAAGTTTAACTGAATTTTTAATTAGGCTGAAGTTCTTAACCTGGTCCAGTCTTGACTGGACTGAACGACTGCATCCAGGAGATATCAGATACGAATTTTAATTTAAAATTTTGACCACGAGCACCACTTGCGATTAACTAATTACTCTAAAAAAATAATGTCACGGTTTCTTTCAAATGGTGGGTAATGACATGAAATTGTTAAAACCTATCCAAATTATAAATTGTAATATTCATTAAATATTCATAACATTTTTGAAAGTGAACCAAGTAGGGCTCACATTGGCCTGGAATCATAAAGCTCACTACTTACCACTTTCAACAATAGACTATGATTCCCATGTGCTGGAAACACTAACCTAGGTTTACACCTCTATCTGATCAGTCTCAGATTTTTCTATGAAGACTATTGAAAATTTCCTCCAAGAACTTAAAAACCTTTAAAAATCTGATTCATTTTCCCAGTTTCAGCTGGTAAACCTACACAGTAAGTGGCTGATATTAATTGTTGCCATTCTCATCAGGATGCTTCATTAACACATGACTTTGGATTGAAAGGAGACAAAATACATGTTATAATAAATGGCAGCAACTGCATTCTATATATTTACTTTTTTGGTGTATTGCCAGATCCCCACAGATTGGCATGCCAGGGACAAATTACTTGAAATGTTGTCACTCCAGCTGCAGATCCTATGTCAGCTTGTCTTAATTAGGAGTACTCTCACCTGCAGCTCAGAAGTTTATGGGTTTGCGTCAGATACCAGATTTGAATTCGTAACTGAGCGAGTGCTACAATGTCTTGGATGCAATCCTTTGGATAAGATGTTAAACCAGGGTTTCATCTGCCCGTTCAGGTTGATTTTAAATATCTTTTCAAAAGGAATAATGTGGTCAGCAATCCTCCTGCCATTACCAAATCAATTTCACAATATGTGGTTACTCTTCATATCCTGAAATAGCCTATGCATCACTAAATAATACAATCATGAGCGAAATAGAAGACGGACTATTGGCAACAAACCAAGAATCGCATCAGAGCAAGACTCAGCCAATCCCAATCCAATTGACTCTGCAAAGTCACCCTCGGTAACATCAAAGTTCAAGTTCGGAGAACTTTTCACAGACTTATCAAGTTTGATTTAGTTGTATTAACAGAATCGTATCTATGAACCAACACCCCAGTCTTCTCCAACACCTTCTCTGAGAATCTCTTGTCCGACTGCCAGGATAGACACACCAGAGGTGGAGGCACACAGTGGAACACAGTCCTTGAAAGTCCTCAATATTGAGTCTGGACCGCCTCGGGTCAAATAACACCAAGGAAACCACCGCTGAATACTATCTACCTTCTCTAACTGACAAATCAGTATTCAACCACAATGATCACCACTTGGGAGGAAGCCAGGGCACAGAATATGCTCTGGGAGGGGAATGGCTAAGAGAGGCTCACAGTAGTACCACCACTGACAGCCTTGAAGGGCATAACTGGCACACGAAGTCTGGGTCTGGCGGTGAAGGGAACACAAACAAGTAACCTATTTCACCTCAACCTCACTGATCCAATTCTCCCCTGACCATCCTTCCCATCTCCAATGCTCTATTGGCCATCCTCCCCCTCCATTATAGAACCTTGGAGACTCCAGAAATAACAACGTGGAGGTGGGAAGAGACACCAATAGAGTTCTTTAGCTTCAGATGTTGCCAGAAACACTCGGCTCCAAGCCTTGATCCCAACATGGACAAAGGAACCGAATGTCAAAGGAGAGGTAAAAGCAGCTCCCTTTGACAGCAAAGCAGCATTTGACAGAATATGGCACCAAGGTGCCTCAGCAAAACTGAAGTCAATGCAGGGGGGGGGGGGGAAAAAGAGGTGGGGGTCAAAGGAAAAACCCTGCAATGGCGGAAGTCATACCTGATGCCAAGATAGATAGTTATACTTGGAGGCCGATCACCGTCCCAGGCCATCGCTGCAGGATGTCCTGGGACCCCTCTCTTTTATCCCTCCCCCACCAAGAAAGAGCACTCCAAACAAGTTAATGGCAAAGGGAGATAAATGTCCCTTGAGCAGGAAGGAGCATGCACTGCTAGGACCCTAAAAAGCAGTTTAACCCAGTGATGGGAGAGGAATCTAACTGTATAGTAGAAGAGGTAAACAGCACAAATCAAAAATTCTAAATCTAACTAGTCTAATGCAAGTACCTTCTATTGTAAACACAATGCCATCAGTACTTTACTTGAGTTACAGAAAAGTACATTTTCCAATCAACCTAATCAGAATATGCAAATTATATTCATTTAGCATAATCAGTTAATGGGTTTTTCTTCGTGCACAGTCTGCCCCCTATATTTTTCAAAGATATAATACAATTGTGTGTGTTATTAGGACAGTCAGTTTGCAGTTCATTTGCATATTCACATCAAGTCTGATTAGCATATTACTGACAATGTTACCCTAGCAGCATGAGCATGTCCTCCAAGTTTCATAGCTAGTTTTCGCCATCATTATCTTCACAACTTTGCTTAATCATGGAGATATCCAGGTTAGAAAATGTAGCTTTGCCTGAAAACTGAACATTTAAGAGGATGACAACACAAAGCCAAAAAGGTGTGAACATTAAAACCTGTATGCCAAATAATCAAGAAAGAACTGAATAAACAACTGTTTACACAAATCACCACATACTTGGTAAAAATTGATGAATTCATCTCCGTTCAGTCAAGTAATTTTGTTTTTTTCCACCCCCACTGAAAATCACGTATTGACACAAAATAAAAAGCAAAATACAGTAAATCAAAAACAAAAACAGAAAAGGCTCATGGTGGACATTCTGGAGATAAATGCGGAGAGGGCCAGTGATTGTTGGCAGAGTTCAAGGGCGCAGTGGTGGATGCGGTGAATGTGACAAGATGGTGGTTGGTGAGGTTCGTCCCCACCTGGTGCGCAGGGCAGAAAGTCAGTGAAAAAGCATGGGGCAATTGGGGTTGCTGCTCCTAAGATGGCAGCAGCGGGTGCCTCAACGAGCCCTTCAGAGAATGCCAAGAGAGGCACATAAGCTAACCATGGAGATAAAGAGGAATTGAAGTCAGAGAGGGTGATAGGAGAATAGGAAGACAGGAGTATTAATGGGTTCGGTAGGGATTGGGGTGGGAGGGAAGCAAAGTACCAGAGAGGAGAAAAAATGAATTGGAGCATGACTGGGTGACTGGAAGGGGCGGGGAGAAGAGAGAAGAAACCAAGAAAAAAAAAATTAAAAAGTAATTGGCTCAGGTCCAGAGCTGCAGTTAAAATTCACACACAAATTAACAAGGAAATTCGGGTTACAAATGCACAGAGATTAATAGGGCTGTGACACACCCTGGTTGTAAACAGAGGACAGGAAGAAAACATGAGAAAATCCAAAATTGAAGTTTGATGCTCAGTGGTGGGATGAAGCTGATTTTTAGACAGCGTGCAGTCAGTTTCAGTTTGGAGATCATGAACCAGATGCAAGGTTGGAGTCAATTATGGACAGGGAGTGGATCCAAGAGTCATCCAAGGTGCAGTGTCGACTGGAATGCTAGTGGGAGATTTAAAATCAGAGAAAAAAACCTCATTTATACAGCGGCTTTCATGACCTCAAGTTGCCACAAAGCATTTTACAACCAATCAAGTACTTTTGAAGTGTAGTCATTGTTGTTAAGTAGGGTTAATTTTATTGGAACCAATGGAGGCCTAACCCAGATTAGTTGAACGGCAGATCAAATAGCAGTCCAGCAGTGGGAAATTGGAAAGTAACCAATTACTTTTGCACCACAAGCAGCACCAATAGGTCCAACATCCGCTTATAGAAATTGGCAGGGATTCAAACATCTCAGTAAATGGTGCAGAGATTGCCCCTTCATGCACCATCTGATTATGCGAGGCTGCATCAGTTAGTGAAAAACATTTTGGTGGCATCTCCCGATTCCTGCGTGAAAGTAGAGATCCTTGAAGCAGTTGGCTTTTTGAGTCATGCACTTCCTACGTGACTGCAGGCAGGGTGAGCATTTTGAACTTCTCAATTTTTTTTCCCTCCACTTTATGAAACCAATAAGATCTAACTCTGCCATCTTCTTGAGGACTACAAAACACTGTCTTAGAAAAAGGCATGAGTGGGACAGGAGTCTCCAAAGGGGAGCTCAGCAAAAAAAGTTTGCAGACCTCAGCTCTAGCACAACACCAATAGAAAAAGTAAAAAGTAAAAAATAAGTGCATATGCAAAGCTTTAAAATTAGATATTTGAAATGCAATAGGTACAACCAGACTACTTCCTCTACACTCCAGGGAAATAAAATAAACAGGCCACAGGGAAATAGTTCCACCAATCAATTCCTCCCTCACTTACACTGATTTCCCTAAAGTTTTCCAACAGCTGCCTAACAACCTCCACTTGGAAACCAAGAACAGGCAGGAAGAAAAGTAACAGCCTAAAGCCTCGTATTTTTTACAAACATTTCTTCAATGCAATCTGGTACCAGTAACCAAAAAGTGAAGCATGGATAGTATTTCATGTCACAGTTTTGCCACTAGAATCACAGTATTTAGCTTATTGGTATTAATACAGTAAAAAAATCCTAAAGCTTGAGCCCTTCGGTGTTGGAGCACAGTATCTTTTTGTGATGCTCTAATTCATCAGCTCAATCTGTTGTCACCACAGCTCCACCCAAGTGCTATACACCACAAAATGCTTTGCCCAAACACACCCCACATTGGGAAAGACAAAATCTATAATTGAACTGCTATGTATTCAGTTCAAGTGAGCACAGTACAATTTTTATTTTACAGGCCTATTACACTTAATTGAATCTTAGTGAGAATACTAATGTCTACTAGATTTGATCTGTTTCACACAATTTTAGGGAAAAAAACCCGGGGAGGGGGTTCTCATTAGCAAGGTCCTGGCCCTAGCCTCAGCAACATGATTGAAAACAGAGCAAACCAAGGCAAGGTGAAATGCTGAGAAGGAAGCACTCCACATGAAACCTCTGGCAGGGCACAGATTATATCTGACTGTGCAAATAAAGTGTTTTAATTACATTTGTTTAAAAAGTATCGAGCCTCTGCCTTCAGCTAATTCCTGCTTTAAAATACTACATAAAAAAAATGCGTGTACTTAAAATGGAAGAAGAAAATACAAACCAATTTCTTCTTAAAGGTTAAACCTGGAAAAATACAACTGGAAGTTCTGACAACTCTCAAAGTTGATCCTGATGGATGCTAAAAATGAGCTGGAAAGGTTATACCAAGTTGCCAACAGGCAACCCAAACCTTTCCTATAATATCATGTGCCCACAAAATTTATTTCTGGGAAAAAAAGATAGTGTTGCTCATCTTCTAAAAGGAACCTTTCAAATCAAAAAGCTATTCCCCCCTTCCGGAGAGGCCCACCAGTTTGGGTCTCTTCACATTCCAAGCTACTCGACTAAATTCGCTCCCCCAGATAAAGTGGGAGGGGAGGTGCAATTGCAGCATTTGTACACCTCAAAGTAGCTCCATTAATAATTGCTTTTTCCTGAGTGTCAGTCCTTTCTCCTAACCTGGAGACCAATCCAGAATATGCTAGTATCAATGAAGTCCACAGTCAATACTAACATTTTCCGACTCAATTATTTCCAGGCTAATCTGTCACCTTCACTCAAGAGGGTTGTGAATCTTTACAATTCTCTACCCCAAAGGGCTGTGGATGCTGAATCAGTAGATTCAAGGCTGAGATAGATAGATTTTGAGACTCGGGGGCAATCAAGGGTTAGGGAGAACAGGCAGGAAAGTGGAGTTGAGGTCGAAGATCAGCCATGATCTTACTGAATAGGCTCGAAGGGCCATATGGACTACTGTTCCTAATTCTTATGCCTTTATGCATCTTGAGTGCAAAATATTATATAGACAACTACAAACTAATTCACTACTTTATCCATGGAGGATACAGACAGCTAAAGTAATGTGCAGAGCAAATTTATGTAGGCTCTGCACTGCATCTGCTGTCGGAACATTGTCATCCAGACTAGATACAGAGCAAAGCTCCTGCTATACTGTCCCAATCACTCCCTGATCAGGGACAGCACGGGTTAGATAGAGGGTAAAGTTCCCTCTACACTGTGGCATTAAACACTCCCAGGGCATGTATAGCACAGGTGAAATACAGAGTAGAGCTTCTTCTTCACTTGCCTAGAGATTACTAGTGACAAAGTGAATTAGATGGTCTTTGAAGAATTAAAAAAACAGTAATAACCTGTGAAAATATTCTGTGTTCCGATTTAAATGCAGGTGGCAGCTTAGGGTGGTGACTGATATAGAATCATAGAAATTTATGGTACAGAAGGAGGCCATTTGGCCCATCATGTCCGTGTTGGCTGAAAAAGACCGATCCAGCCTAATCCCACTTTCCAGCTCTTGATCCGTAGCCCTGTAGGTTATGGCACTTCAAGTGCATATCCAGTACTTTCTAAATGCAATGAGGGTTTCTGCCTCTACCACCCTTTCAGGCAGAGTTTCAGACCCCTGCCACCCTTTGGGTGAAAAATGTTCTCAACTCCCCTCTAATCCTTCTACCAATTACTTTAAATCTATGCCCCCTAGTTATTGACCCCTCTATTAAGGGAAATAGGTCTTTCCTATCCACTCTATCTAGGCCCCTCATAATTTTATACACCTCAATTAAATTTCCCCTCAGCTTCCTCTGTTCCAAAGAAAACCCCAATGTTTCTTCATAGTGAAAATTCTCCAGTAGAATCACATCTTTCCTGTAATGTGGTGACCAGAACTGTACACAGTACTCTAGCTGTGACCCAACTAGTGTTTTATACAGTTCTAGCATAACCTCCCTGCTCTTATATTCTATGCCTCGGCTAATATGTGTCAGCTGTGGCTCAGTGGGTAGCACACTCGCCTCAGAGTCTGAAGGTTGTGTGTTCAAGTCCCATTCCAGGGGCTTGAGCACAAAGCTAGGCTGACACTCCAGTGACAGTGCAGCACTCCCTCAGCACTGCGAGGTGCCGTCTTTCGGACGAGACGTTAAACAGAGGTCCCGTCTGCCCTCTCAAGTGGATGTAAAAGATCCCATGGTGCTATTTCGAAGAGGAGTAGGGGAGTTATGGCCAATATTTATCCCTCAACCAACATAACAAAAAGAGATTATCTGGTCATTATCATGTTGCTGTTTGTGGGACCTTGCTGAGCACAAATTGGCTGCCACATTTCAACGGTGACTCCACTTCGAAAGTACTTCATTGACTGTAAAGCGCTTTGAGACGTCCGGTGGTCATGAAAGGTGCTATATAAATGCAAGTCTTTCTTTCTTTAATAAAGGAAAGCATCCAGTGTGCCTTCTTAACCACCTTATCTGCCTGTGCCGCTACCTTCAGGGATCTGTGGACATACACTCCCAAGGTCCCTCTGTTCCTCTACATTGCTCAGTATCCTACCACTTAATGTTTTTTCTCTTGCCTCGTTAGCCCTCCCCAAATACATTACTTTACACTTCTCCGAATTGAATTCCATTTGCCACGTTTCTGCCCACTTGACCAATCCATTGATATCTTAGGTGAGGAAGAAAGCTGTAGACTGCACAATCAACCACACGGCCAATTTTCGTATCATCTGCAAACTTCTTAATCATGCCCCCTACATTGAAGTCTAAATCATTGATATATACCACAAAAAGCAAGGGACCAAGTGCTGAGCCCTGCAGAACCCCACTGGAAACAGCCTTCCAGTCACAAAAACAGCAGTTGACCATTACCCTTAGTTTCTTGTCACCGAGCCAATTTTGGATCCAACTTGCCACTTTCCCTTGGATCCCATGGGCTTTACTTTTCTGACCAGTTTGCCATGGGGGCCTTGTCAAAATCCATGTAGACTACAAACACATTACCCTCATCGACTCTCCTTGTTGCTTTCACACATGGGTAATGTCACTTCATATTGTACTATGTGAAGTTACTGATCAGGACTGACATTAGCAACGTGTAGAAATTTCTATAGACAGGTATTTGTCTACGGATTTACTAGTACACTGCTGATAAGAGAACTGAACCTATTAGCACAACATAAAAGACTGCTCTGCGGAAAACACTCTGCAATTATACCTACAGTCAAAAACCGTATGCAAATTAAGCAACTGCTGCAAAATGCACGTAACCCATAAAAATACCCATGAGACTACTGTGGTTTTCAACTGAAAGACTTCCAAGTCAATTCTATTACAGTTATTAAAGTAAATGAATACTGTTCAGATCTCAACATTTATTCAGACTATATAAGTCATCAACAACAACTTGTATTTATATAGTGCCTTTAACATAGTAAAACATCCCAAGGCATGTCACAGGAGCGTTATCAAACACAATTTGACACCGAGCCACATAAGGTGATATTAGGGCAGATAACTAATAGCTTGGTCAAAGAGATAGGTTTTAAGGAGTGTCTTAAAGGACGAAAGAGTGGTAGAGAGGCAGAGCAGTTTAGGGAGGGAAATCCAGAGCTTAGGGACTTGGCAGCTAAAGGGACGGCCGCCAATGGTGGAGCGATTAAAATCAGGGATGCGCAAGATGCCAGAATTGGAGGAGCGCAGATATCTGAGGGTTGTAGGGCTGGAGAAAGTTGGAGAGATGGGGAGGGGCAAGTCCACAGAAGGATTTGAAAACCAAGGATGACAATTTTAAAATTGAGGCATTGCTTAACCGGGAGCCAGTGTAGATCGGCGATCACAGTGGTGATGGATGAACGGGACTTGGTGCGGGTTAGGACATGGGCAGCAGAGTTTCAGATGGCCTTAAGTTTATGGAGCGCAGAAGATGGGAGGCTGGCCAGGAGTGCGCTGGAATAGTCAAGTCCTAGAGGTAACAAAGGCATGGATGAGGGTTTCAGCAACAAATGAGCGGAGGCAGGGGAGGAGTCGGACGATGTTACGGAGGTGGAAATAGGTGATCTTAGTGATGGTGCGGATATGTGGTCAGAAGCTTATCTCGGGGTCAAATATGACACCAAGGTTCCGACTGTCTGGTTTAGCCTCAGACTATTGCCAGGGAGAGGGATGGAGTCGGTGGCTAGGAAACTGAGTTTGTGGCGGGGACCAATATTTAGTTGGAGGAAATTTCTGCTTATCCAATACTGGATGTCGCCTGACAGTTTAGAGACAGTGGAGGGGTCAAGAGAGGTGGCGGCGAGGTAAAGCTGGGTGTCGTCAGCGTACATGTGGAACCGGATGCTGTGTTTTTGGATGATTTCGCCGAAGGGCAGCATGTAGATGAGAAATAGGAGGGGGCCAAGGATAGATCCTTAGTGGACACCAAAAGTAACGGTGTGGTAGCAGAAAGAGAAGCCATTGCCGGTGATTCTCTGGCTAGATAAGAATGGAACCAGGCAAGTGCAGTCCCACCCAGCAGGACGGTGAAGAGGCGTTGGAGGAGAAATTAGAGAATGCTACAGCGCAGCAACAGACCATTTGGCCCATCAAGTTTGCACCAGTGCCTTTCCCCATGAACAACCTCATCTAATCCCACTTGCTACCCATGCCCTTGAATATTCTTCTCTTTCAAACAATTATCTAATTACTTGTTAAAATAATTTATGGACTCGTCACAATGGGTTGAGTTACATTCTAACCACACAGTGAAGAAATTCTACTCCCCCAACTCTGATTATCTTAAATTTGTTCCCTCCCTTGTTACGATCTTGCTGTCCTGTTATCACTATTTAACTCATCAATATCCTTTGTTATCCTGAACCTCTATCAGGTCACCCCTTAACTTTCAGTGCCAGTGAAATAAAGTCTCAACTTCTCAAGTCTCTACATAATCCCTCAACCTGGTAATAGCCTAGTGAATTTATGCTGCACCTTTAACTTCCTTGCTACAATGGTATGCCCAAAACGGCACAAAATACTTCAACTCCGGTCCAAGTCTTTTGCTTTATTAAGGGCGATATTTGCCTTTTTTGGCCGATTAACTACTACCTTTAATGGCCTGTGTATTTGCACACCAAGGTCCCACTTCTCCCATACTCCATTTAAAACCTTTAAGGTAAATTTTCTTTCCAGATTCTTACTTCCAGAATGTAATTTTTCACATTTTTCTACACCGAGATGCATCTGCTACCTATCTAGATCATCGTGGTCTTTCACAAGCCTCATCACAAATAACTCTACCCCTAATTTGGTGCCATCAGCAAATTTCAATATTGCTCCCTTAATTCCCAAGTCCAGAACACCATATCCTTCCAGTCTGAGAAATAAGCTTTTCCCATCTCGTCATCTGCCCTTCAATCATCTCTCGATCGACATGGCCTCATTCCATGGATTATCTATAGTTTATGACTATAAACTAAATTTGAAACTAGTATTTGCCTAAATATTTAGCCCCAAGATATTAGACATATTTCTACTATGAATCCTGGCTGATGTCTTAATTTATTTTAAAACTTTTGTCAAAGAGTTGATGTCACATTGGCTGAGTTGCATACGGTGAGTTATCAAAGTTGATTGGAAAGTAATTAAAATGGAGATGGCACTTAACTGTAAAATCCAGCTGGTATTTGCCTCAAAGTCCAGAAAATTAAAAGGAGCAGTGGAAAAGGAGTGACTAACTCACACCAAGTCCCGTTCACCCAGCACCCCAGTGCTCGCTGATCTACATTGGCTCCCAGTTAAGCAATGCTTCGATTTTAAAATTCTCAACCTTGTTTTCACATCCCTCCATGGCCTCGCCCATCCTTATATCTGTAAACTCCTCCAATCCTCCAATATATCTGCGCTCCTCCAATTCTAGCCTCTTGAGCATCCCCGATTTTAATCGCTCCACCATTGGCAGCTGTGCCTTCAGCTTTCTAGGCCCTAATCTCTGGAATTCCCTTCCAAAACCTCGATCATCCTTTAAGACACTCCTCAAAACCTACTTCTTTGACCAAGTCTGCCTTAATATCTGCTTATGTGGCTCAGTGTCAAACTTTGTTTGATAGAACTCCTGTGAAGCACCTTGGGATGTTTTATTATGTTAAAGGCACTATATAAATACAAGTTGTTGTTGATTAAAAAAAGGTAATTGTTCTGCATGATGTCATACCTTCTGCAGATTTTTTTTTTTTTTTTTTTTTAATTCATTGATGGGATGTGAGCGTCGCTGACTAGGCCTGCATTTAGTGCCCAGCCCTAATTGCCCTTGAGAAGATGGTGGTGAGCCGCCTCCTTGAACCGCTGCAGTCCATATGGTGTAGGTACACCCACAATGCTTTTAGGAAGGGAGTTCCAGGATTTTGGCCCAGCGGCAGTGAAGGAACGGCGATACAGGTCCAAGTCAGGATGGTGTGTGGCTTGGAGGGGAACTTGTAGGCGGTGATGTTCCCATGCGTCTGCTGCCCTTGTCCTTCTAAGTGGTAGAGGTCGCGGGTTTGGAAGGTGCTGTTGAAGGAGCTTTGGCGAGTTGCTGCAGTGCATCTTGTAGATGGTACACGCTGCAGCCAGTGCGCTGGTGGTGGAGGGAGTGAATGTTGAAGGTGGTGGATGGAGTGCCAATCAAGCGGGCTGCTTTATCCTGAATGGTGTCGAGCTTCTTGAGTGTTGTTGGAGCTGCACTCATCCAGGCAAGTGGAGAGTATTCCATCACACTCCTGACTTGTGCCTTGTAGATGGTGGAAAGGCTTTGGGGAGTCAGGAGGTGAGACACTCGCCGCAGAATTCCCAGCCTCTGGCCTGTTCTTGTAGCCACAGCATTTATATGGCTGGTCCAGTTCAGTTTCTGATCAATGGTAACCCCCAGGATGTTGATAGTGGGGGATTCAGCAATGGTAATGCCATTGAATGTCAAGGGGAGATGGTTAGAGTCTCGCTTGTTGGAGATGGTCATTGCCTGGCACTTGTATGGTGCGAATGTTACTTGCCACTTGTCAGCCCAAGTCTGAATGTTGTCCAGGTCTTGCTGCATATGGACACGGACTGCGTCAGTATCCGACGAGTCTCGAATGGTGCTGAACAGTGTGCAATCATCAGCGAATATCCCCACTTCTGACTTTATGATGGAGGGAAGGTCATTGATGAAACAGCTGAAGATGGTTGGGCCTAGGACACTGCCCTGAGGAACTCCTGCAGTGATGTCATGTGATTGAGATGAATGACCTCCAACAATCACAGCCAACTTCCTTTGTGCTAGGTATGATTCCAACCAATGGAGAGTTTTCCCCTTGATTCCCATTGACTTCAGTTTTGCTAGGGCTCCTTGATGCCACACTCGATCAAATGCTGCCTTGATGTCAAGGGCAGTCACTCTCACCTCACCTCTGGAATTCAGCTCTTTTGTCCATGTTTGGACCAAGGCTGTAATGAGGTCAGGAGCTGAGTGGCCCTGGCGGAACCCAAACTGGGCGTCAGTTAGCAGGTTATGGCTGAGTAAGTGCCGCTTGATAGTACTGTCGACGACACCTTCCATCACACTGCTGATGATTGAGAGTAGACTGATGGGACGGTAATTGGCCGGGTCGGATTTGTCCTGCTTTTTGTAGACAGGACATACTTGGGCAATTTTCCACATTGCCAGGTAGATGCCAGTGTTGTAGCTGTACTGGAACAGCTTGGCTAGGGGCGCAGCTAGTTCTGGAGCACAAGTCTTCAGTACTATTGCTGGAATGTTGTCAGGGCCCATAGCCTTTGCAGTATCCAGTGTCTTCAGCCATTTCTTGACATCACGTGGAGTGAATTGAATGGGCTGAAGACTGGCATCTGTGATGCTGGGGACCTCAGGAGGAGACCGAGATGGATCATCCACTCAGCACTTCTGGCTGAAGATAGTTGCAAATGCTTCAGCCTTGTCTTTTGCACTCACGTGCTGGGCTCCACCATCATTGAGGATGGGGATATTTTTGGAGCCTCCTCCTCCTGTTAACTGTTTAATTGTCCACCACCACTCACGACTGGATGTGGCAGGACTGCAGAGCTTTGATTTGATCCGTTGGTTGAGAGATCGCTTAGCTCTGTCTATCGCATATTGCTTCCGTTGTTTGGCATGCAAGTAGTCCTGTGTTGTAGCCTCACCAGGTTGACACCTCATTTTTCGGTATGCCTGGTGCTGTTCCCGGCATGCTCTCCTGCACTCTTCGTTAAACCAGGGTTGATCTCCCGGCTTGATGGTAATGGTAGAGTGAGGGATATGCCGGGCCATGAGATTAGACTGTGGTTGAATACAATTCTGCTGCTGCCGAGGGCCCACAGCGCCTCATGGATGCCCAGTTTTGAGTTTCCAGATCTGTTCGAAATCTGTCCCATTTAGCACGGTGGTAGTGCCACACAACACGGTGGAGGGTATCCTCAACATGAAGACGGGACTTCGTCTCCACAAGGACTGTGCGGTGGTCACTTCCACCAATGCTGTCATGGACAGATGCATCTGCAACAGGTAGATTGGTGAGGACGCGATCAAGTAGGTTTTTCCCTCTTGTTGGTTCCCTCACCACCTGTCGCAGACCCAGTCTGGCAGCTATGTCCTTTAGGACTCGGCCAGCTCGGTCAGTTGTGGTGCTACCGAGCCACTCTTGGTGATGGACATTGAAGTCCCCCACCCAGAGGACATTTTGTGCCCTTGCTACTCTGCTTCTTCCAATTGGTGTTCAACATGAAGGAGTACTGATTCATCAGCTGAGGGAGGGCAGTAGGTGGTAATTAGCAGGAGGTTTCCTTGCCTATGTTTGACTTGATGCCATGAGACCTCATGGGGTCCTGAGTCAATGTTGAGGACTCCCAGGGCTACTCCCTCCCGACTGTATACCACGGTGCCACCACCTCTGGTGGGTCTGTCCTGCTGGTGGGACAGGACATACCCAGGTATGGTGATGGTGGTGTCTGGGACATTGGTGTCTGGGACATTGGTTGTAAGGTATGATTCGGTAATTATGACTATGTCAGGCTGTTGCTTGACTAGTCTGTGGGACAGCTCTCCCAATTTTGGCACAAGCCCCCAGATGTTGGTAAGGAGGACTTTGCAGGGTCGACAGGGCTGGGTTTGCCGTTGTCGTTTCCGGTGCCGAGGTCGATGCCGGGTGGTCCGTCCGGTTTTATTCTTATTGTTTTTCGTAGCGGTTGTTTACAACCGAGTGGCTTGCTAGGCCATTTCAGCTGTGGGTCTGGAGTCGCATGTAGGCCAGACCAGGTTAAGGACAGCAGATTTCCTTCCCTAAAGGACATTAGTGAACCAGGTGGGTTTTTGCAACAATCGACAATGGTATCATGGTCGCCATTACTAAGACTAACATTTAATTCCAGAATTAAATTGAATTTAAATTCCACCAGCTGCCGCGGTGGGATTTGAACCCATATCCTCAGAGCATTTGACTGAGCCTCTGGCTTACTAGTCTAGTGACATAACCACTACGCCACCACCTCCCCTTATGCTACTATAATAAATTGAGCTTTATATGCCTTCAAGTGCTCTTTTTTAAAAAAAAAAACGTTTTTATATCTAGAACGAAAGAGATGCTGTTTTGGCACTTGCCCTCCTGTTTCATATCAGTAGGTATAACAAAGTCGCTAACCCACTCTACTTGAGCAATCTGGGCATTTTATCTGTGCATGTCAATTCAGCTTCTCAGATTCAGCAACCCAAAGGGAGTTTCTCAGAGGTCATCATCATGCACAGTTTAAACCAAAAAAATCTATAGTAGATACAGTCCAATAACCTTTTTATATTACAGAATTAATTCTGCAATATGAAGGAATTGCACTGTTTGTAATTTAAGCAGGGCACATTCCACGTCATTCAAACATCATTTGAAAGTTGAGAATAGCAACTTTCAATTCTGTACAGACTTTCCCCAGACATCTGGAATGTCCCTGCAGGTCTAGATGGCACCAATGATAGCAGCACTATAACTTAAAACAAATATACAAAATTACCCTTTTTAAAAAGAAACTATAAAACTATGTTGGTGTGTATAACAGCATTACACTGGAATACTACCACGTGTTCATGCAGACAGCATCGAGTGACCAAATGAAGTAAAACACAGCTGAGCTATTGTTAAATGCTAATAAATAGACCTTTCAGACAAGCTTATAATAGGCAGTTTGTCCACCGAGACTCAGGATCACTGTTAAAGGACACTACCTTACACTTAAAGCAAATGTAGAACTGCATCTGCATTTTGTTTCACCCCATTGCATAGGTTAATTGAAATAACTTTGTCCAAATATTTTCATTCCCAGTGCTGACAGAGCAATGTACAATAAGGCAAGAATCCAACTCAGAAAAATTACACGTTTCGAATAAAGTTCAATACTGCTCATTTTATAGGTCTCACGACCAGGAAGGATTACCACTAAAGACATCTGACCTACCCAACAGAGTTCTCCTCAAATGAAATGCAACGTGCCGCCTCAATAAGAGTTAATAATCTGCAGGAATGTAACCGCTGAATAGACAAAAAAGATCGGTTCAACATGTTGCATAGCTGCAGTACAATTTGTGCCAAATAACTTTGCAGCACAGCAAAACTGATGTCAGTCCCATTAACACAAAATCCTGATTTAAAAAAAAAATCTACTCTCTGGATGTGGGTAATCCTGGCTATGCTGGGTTTTTTTTTTTTTTTTTTAAATTTAATTTCATCCGAGTTACCCTAAGAAGGTGGATATTGGAAGTCAGCACCCAGAATAATTTCTATGCTCTTGCTTTCTCCAAGTGGGGTTCAACATGGAGGAGTACGGATTCATTAGTTGGGGGATGGGGAGAAGAGGGGGTAGGTGCCAATCAGCAAGTATCCTTGGCCTTGTTTGACCTGAAGACATGAGACTTCTTGGGGTCTGGAGTCGATGCTATGGACTCCCAAAGCCTAGCCCAGCCAACTGCATACCACTGTGCCACGCTGTTGTTCGGTCTATCCTGCCAATGAGACAGGACATATTCAGAGATGGCGATGGAGAATGCTGGAATATTAGCCGATACAATTGTACTCTCCGATTCATGTCTATCAGGCTGTTGTTTAATAAGTCTGTGGGATAGCTCGCTCACCCAGGGCACCAGTGCCCAGATATTAGCAAGGAGGCCTTTGCAGGACGGACAGGGCTTGGATTGCCCGAGTCTTGTCTTCTGATGTAATAACTGGGTCATTGCAGATAGGTCTAATATTTCCCTACTTACTTTGTTCTGTATTGATTGCTTGCAACTGACTGACAGCCTAGTCCACTCCGTAGTGCATTGCCAATCACATAGGGCTGGATTTTCCACCGAGGCGGGGTGGTGGCAGGTTCGCTGCTCTGCGGGTTCCGGTCCCACTCCCAGTTGCAGCTGCCCTCCATTAATGATTTTCCACAGATTAGCCTCATTAAGGCCAACATGCACGCTAGCTGGCCCAATCGGTGGGTGCAGGTCGGCTGCTCGAGTTTGATGACACGCTAGGAGCCTGGATATTTAAGGGGGCCATGTCCCCTTTGATTTTCACTTGCTTTCTTCTGCTTCCAAATGCTGGTTGCTGCAGGCATGGCAGCTCAACGGTCCAAAGCAGCTCCCTGTTTTGATGACTCCTCCGCCCATGCACTTTTGGAGGGAGCAAGAGGACAAAAGGAGGTCCTCTTCCCTTCCGATGAATGGAGGAAGCCTCTTCAGCACACAAAGGCAGCCTGGCTGCAAATTGCTGAGGAGGCAAGTGCAAGGTCGGTGTGTGCACGCACTTGGGTGCAGTGTAGAAAAAGGTTTAATGATCTGATGCGCTCAGCAAAAGTGAGTATAACATCACACTTACCTTCAATCTGCTTTCCATCTCTTCTCATCCCCATCACTCTGCATTGGCAACCTACTTCTGCACATCCCAACTTACCCCAACATCCCTGGCACCCTCACCCATCCCTCTATGTACAGAATCACCTCACCATCCTACTCTGCACCCCTCACACTCAATCTCACTGTTATGCAATAACTAACAACGCACAGAGAGGGACCTTGGTATTGGCACCTCACTCCATCGTTGTCTCCCTCTTAACATCTTTGTTATCCATTCTTTACACTCGATCCATCAATCTCACAAACTCCACTGGTGTCCCACATTGCAGGAAAAGAGAGCCCACAAGAGGGAGAACCGAACGCCCACCATCCGTGGCGCATCTAACGAATGCTGAGGAGGCAGCTCTGGAGATCGGCGGAGGTGCAGATGAGCTGGAAGTGGGGGACGGGGAGACAGGCACAGTACAGCAAGCTGGTGACAGAATTGATTTGCAACCCTGCGATTTTGCTTTCATGAGTGACTGATATGGCATCTGATGCTCATAGAAATTAAGTTCTGATGATCTGCACAATGGGGTGTGTCTGCTACCTAAATATCACATGTCCAACTCATGTCTTTACTCCCCCACAGAACCATCGAGAGCCCCCCCTCCCCACTGTCCATGAGGAAGAGCAGGAGGACGACTCAAGAGGAACCTGCAGCCTCTGAGGGAGCAGCGTCAGCAGAAATTAGAGCTCCCAGTACCGAGACGCACACCTCAGTGGGTAGTTTGAGAGATAGAGTAGTGTTGTCACCTTGTATATCACAGCTCACAAGTGAGCATGAGCAGATGGTGGAGACAGGGACAGCAGTGGAGAGTCCTCGTCAGAGGCCGCAGGGCGCTCCTAGCTCTGCTCAGCTGCATGTAGACGCTATGCCTCTGGGGCCATCCAGAAAGAGCGCACTGCTGGAGCTTCAGGAACAAGTGCAGGAGGCTCTGATTGGGTTTGCAACCACAGTAACTGCAAGTGGTCGGAGGATGAATGGAGGAGTCCATGTCAAAATTAGCAATGCAGTGGTGCACGCATTGGCGAATGTAGGTGCTGCCATGAAAAGGATGGCAACCTCCAGACTCAGGTGAACTTGGTAACACTTAGTAGGTGGGCATCTATTGAGGAGAGAAACCAGAGGCTCATGGACATCCTTGATCTGAGGAATGTCAGCACAGAAATGGGTCCTCATGGTCCCACTGATGTGCAACAAGGTGCTCTCCAGCTACTTGCTAGCAGTGAAGTGTAGGTGGCCTATGAGGGGAATGGTGGTGGTCGACAATAAGGAAGTGGGGGCTGCTCTCCAAGCGCTCACACTCCCAAACCACTGCGGAGCCCTCAGTTAGAGCCCCAGATGTCTCACCCAACTGAGATGGCCGTCTCTGTCCCTGCACAGCCGCAGGAGGAGCAGACTTTTGCAGAGACCTCCAAGGTTTCCAAACCCAGAGAACGACCGCCAAAGGCGTCTAAGCAGGCGCAGCAGGGAAGTGAGCAAGCTGCCCGTACATCTGCTGAAGCCACAGGGGAAGCACGTGTAAGAGAAATCTAAAGCACAAATAGGCACAAGGGTAGTCATTTAGGCAATTTCATATTAAACCAATTTATGTTTGCGATCTTTATTTCGAGTGTTAAGTAATGAAGTAATGCAATGTCAATGATTCAATGCGTTGCCCTATATGTGCTCAGAATTGGAAGTGGCACAGTGAGGGGTGAGTGTGCCTTTCATCTGCCAGCCACATGTATGTGCAGCTTAAAGTTACATGAATGTGGCATGGATTAGTCCATTCCTTGCCTCACTGCCAGCAATGAGGTTGCATGCTGGTAGCACTAGGACAGCCCCCTCCGCCAGGTGTTCCTCATCTGCAGCCTCATTCGGCTCTTCCTTCTCCTAGGAGGAGGCTGTGCCACTTGTTCCTCAGGCAGCAGTAAGCCACGCTGGAGTGCGATGTTGTGCAGGGCACAGCAGACCACGATGATTCTGGACACCCTGACTGGTGTGTACTGTAGGGCTCCACCTAATCTGTCCAGGCATCTGAAGTGCATTTTGCGCAAGCCTATGGTTTGCTCAATGATGCTTCTGGTGGAAATGGAACTCTCGTAACGCTCCTCAGCTTCATTTGATGGCCTCATCGGTGTCATTAGCCACATCTTCAGGGGATAGCCTTTAGCTCCAAGTAGCCATTCGGAAAGTTGGGTTGGCGGGTTGAAGAACTGAGGCACAGTGGGCTGCCGCAGGAATGTACGAGTCATTGCAGCTGCCAGGGAACTTTGCACACACATGCATAATGTTCTTCCTGTGGTTACACACCAGCTGCATGTTAAGGGAGTGGAAGCCTTTGCGGTTCACAAATACAGCTGGGTTGTGATGGGGTGCCCTGATGGCCATGTGTGCAGTTGATGACGCCCTGCACCTTTGGGAAGCGTGCCATATTGGCAAACCCAACCGCCCGCGAGTTAACACTTGCTTTGTCCGTTGAGAAGTGGATGCAATTGGCCGACTTGCCAAACCTGCGTTATGCATTTGTGTGCGGCCGACTGGAGACCGCCGATGTCTGCAGATGATCCGTGGAAGGACCCTAACGCAGAGAAGTTGAGTGCAATGGTGACTGACTGCCACTGGTAAGGAGTGTCCACCCACTCCTCTGGGCTCCAGGTATTGGTGCAGCATTGCGCAGATGTCAGCGACTACCACTTGCGGAAGTCTCAGCCTCCTTTGGCACTGCTGCTCAGTTATGTCGAGGAAGCTCATCCTCGACCTGTAAACCTGTGTTGGGGGTATCTCCTGCGGTGCAGTGCAGCCCTGCGCTGACGGCCTCTGCCCTGTGCAGCATCAGGTGGCTCAGGAGAAGGTGGGTGGTTTCGTCGGTGCTGCTGGTGTGCCTGGTGCTGCTGCTGCTCGTCCTCCGAATCGGAGGACCAGAATGAGAGAGTATAAATGGTTCCCATTCTGTTGGTATATATGTCGCTTGAGGATGAGATGTTATAAGCACTGAGTCAATGTGGAGAGGGGTTATTCCAAGGTCACAGTGCATATAGATCTCACAACACACACTTACAACCTCAATACACCTGAAATGTCTTCCAAATCCTGAAATCAGAAAGTTCTGGCTTTTGAAATTAAACTGATGTGGCAGGTTAGCTTTAATGTTGCAGTTGCAGCTGTGAACTATTCAGCTTGTTAGAACACCCGGCACAACAGCTGGTGTGTTTGTCAGCGTGTTCCACGGCATTTCACAATGTGGCAAAATTTTAAAACCCTCAAAATAGCATTAAACAGGTAGTTAACAAGTCTTAACTGCCTCTCCCGCCTCCAAACCTGCCCTGAGTGCCAGCAAAATTGTGACCATAATGTGGGACTGGAATCACATGTAGACCAGACTAAGGTGATGTGGGGGGTGGGTGATGCTCGCTTGCCCGACAGACCAGTGATATTTTTACAACAATTTGGCAGCTTTGATGATTATCTGATGATCATTTTCAAAGGTGCCAGTCCACAAATTACAGATTTGTTGAACTCAATTTTACAACTGACATGGTGGGATTTGAACTCACGACCTCTGGGTTGCCACACTTGCTTTGAACCATCTGCATTGCAGCAAAAATGGGGCAGAATAAAATATAGCAGGGTTAAAGCATGTACTAATTGTACTTTATAATAAAACTTAGATACTAAATTTAACTAATTCATAATTTAATTATATGTTTGACAGAACTAGTGTCTGAACACAAGCATCTCTAAAACTTAAATGTTCCTAGACACTAATTTAAATTAGTAGATTGCCAGGTGTTTCTTCCTGGATAAGTAATTATAGTAAATTTTGCATTAAATTGATGTCATCGTTGCCCAGTATTTCCAGGATCAGCAGGACACTAATCAACTAGGCTACCCCAGCTACATTTAAGCATATCACAGTAATTTAAAAAGTAATAAAAAGTTGTTAAAATGTAGACCCTGCTGGAAAAATAGCCATGGGTAAACATTCCACTAATACCATTAGTTTAAAAAATGTTAAGTTGGGGAAAAATTTAAGTATACAGCTCCTCCATCAGATGCCAATTTGGAAAGTTTACAAAAATAGTATTTTCAGACTACAGGAATCAACGGTTCCATTCTGTACAGTTGCATGGAGGCTCCAAATGTACACAAAACTTGGCCAGAAATGCCACGTTTTCAATTTTCTTGTAAGTTTAAAAAAGATTAGTGCATTTTAAAATAAATTGAAATTAATTCTTAGAAATAACAATGAACACTTAACCTTTGCAGACATTGGACTTTTTCTTAATTTTCTCAAAATTATCAGTTTAAGCAGCAGCAGATTCACTGCTTTTTCATAATGCACTGTCATCTAAAAGGTCCCTTCAAATTTCCTGAACAGTTTGCATGTACAACAGCCATACATCAAAACTGTTGTGGATCCTCACAGCATAAACATCCTATTCAACCAGACACTACTCACTTTTAGGGCTCGATTTTGCCAGGCCCGAAGAGGCGGAATTGGAGGCGAGGGGTGGAGGGTGCTGGGAGAAACCATCGCAAAAAATGGCATGCGGGCCCCATCCCACCTCCAAGCAATTTTCCCACGAGAGTTTTCTGACCCAGTTTCCATCCCGCCTCCAAGAGGCGGGATAGGCCCTTAACCACTTAATTGCCTCTATAATCCCATTTTGAGAGGCCTTTCTGATTTTCCCACATGCTGCACACGCCTTCTCTGGAACACGCCAGTGAATCCTGGCGGCATCACAAGTGGATTGCTTACAAACAGCTGCAGCTCCACCATTAAAAAAGGAGTTTTCACCAATCATCATTTGCAGGTGGCAGAACTTTGTTGTCTCAGGACTGGGGGAACTTTCAGCAGGCATACTCACTGTTGTGGAAGTTTGGAGCCCGACACCCATTTCCAGTGTGACCTCCTGGGAAACCCCTCTCCCCATCTTGAATGACCGCTCTCTCAACTGAGGTATATACCAGAAGAATGGGAACTATTTATTTCCTTTCCTCCTGGACATCAGATTCGGATAAAGACCAGCCGCGGCAGCAGCAGAACCCTGACTAACAGCAGCACCAACTGCAGGAGCACCAAGCTGCACAGGCCAGAAGGTGCCAGCGCATAGAAGCACGTCAGCGCAGGAGATACCTCCAAAACAGGGTCTACAGACAAAGGATCAGCTACCTCAACATGACTGAGCAGCAGTGCCAAAGTGTGGTAAACCACTGTTTGTATTCCTGTTTGTATTCCACTGTGTACATGCCTGGACATGCCTCGGCTGACTCCTCCCACAGGTCCTAGTATAAAGGTGATTGCTCCCCAGCCCTTTGTATCCTGGACCGGTCGACCACTCGAGGCAGACCTCCATTCTTTTGTTAATAAAAGCCTTCAGTTACTCTTCTCTCAGTCTTTTATGAGTAATTGATAGCGCATCAATTTTATTAACAAAATTTTTATAATGGAGAAGATCCTCACACCAGCATGCCTGGACTTAGATCATCGGGAGGCGGACTCATCCACCAAGTTTACTCACTGGCTTAAGTGTTTCGAAAAATTCCTGACCGCCTCCGAAGCAATCAAATCGGAAGAGGACAAACTGGCTGTCTTGACCTCCAAAGTGAACCACCGAGTGTACTCGGTCATCCAAGACGCGACCTCGTACGCGGATGCTATCAAGCTCCTCAAGGACCAGTATACGCGCCCAGTGAACGAAGTGTACGCCAGGCACCTTCTGGGGAGTCGTAAACAACAACCTGGGGAATCGACCGTGGAATACCTTCAGGCACTGTCTGTGCTTGGCCGGGCCTGTGGGTGTAAGGATGTAAAGGCCGCCGTGTACACAGAGGAACTTATCCGGGACGCTTTTGTAGCGGGCCACAGATCCAATTACACCCGACAGCGACTGCTGGAGCAGAGTAACCTCGACCTCAACAAGGCCTCTGAACTCGCACTATCGTTGGATGCAGCCTACCAGGGCATGGATGCCCACTCCTCTGCACCGTGGACGCCGCGGGGAATGACAGCCTGGGACACGGTAGGACCGCCTCATAGCGCCGTGCCACCCCAGCCACACCCCAACAACGGCCCAACTACCGCAGCAGTGTCCCAAGGCCAGAAATGCTACTTCTGTGGCCAGGCAAAACACCCCAGAGCGCGCTGCCCGGCGAAAAACGCGATCTGCTCGGGCTGCGGGAAGAAGGGACACTACGCTAGCGTCTGCAGGGCCAAAGCCACCCCGAACCCCAGCAGCGCCGCGTGTGGGCCATGCGGGCCGCCATCTTGGACCTCCCCGGCCATGTGCGAATCACCGGTACAGCAGCCATTTTGGACGCCTCCAGCCACATGGGGATCATGGACGCCGCCATCTTGGACGACAGCCGGGGCGCAGCAGGCCCCCGACACCGCCTCATCTGATACCCGCAGCGACACACCGACCCCTACGCTGGCATCCGTTACACTGGACCAAGCGAGACCGCACCAACTGGCCAGTTCCACAATGGACATTAAGGTAAATGGTCACGATACAATCTGCCTTTTTGACTCTGGGAGCACGGAGAGCTTCATCCACCCCGACACGGTGCGGCGTTGCTCTCTCCCAGTCCTGCCTGCGCAACAGCGGATTTCTATGGCCTCCGAGTCCCAGTCGGCGGACATCGGCGGCTACTGCGTGGTGACACTCGTAGTAGACGGGACCGTGTACGATCATTTTAAACTTCTGGTCCTGCCTGACCTCTGCGCTGCCGTCCTGCTGGGGTTAGATTTGCAGTGCCACCTTAAAAGTGTTACGATGGCGTACGGTGGACCCCTACCCCCACTCACAGTCCGCAGCTTCCAAATTGCCCGCCGCGCACCAGGTGCAACCTCTCCACACTCAGAGTCACCCCCCCACCACTGTTTGCTAACCTCACCCCCGACTAAGCCCATCGCCACAAAGAGCAGGCAATACAGTGCCGGGGACAGGGTTTTCATTAAAACCGAAGTGGAGCGGCTCCTGAAGGAGGGGATTATTGAGGGCAGCACCAGCCCCTGGCGAGCCCAGGTTGTGGTCGTTAAGACCGGCGAGAAGCAGCGCCTGGTCATCGACTACAGCCAGACAATAAATCGCTACACCCTGCTGGACGCCTACCCACTCCCCCGTATAGCTGATATGGTCAACCAGATCGCGCAGTACCGCTTCTTCTCGACCATTGACCTGAAATCAGCGTACCACCAGCTCCCCATCCGCCCTGAGGACCGCCAGTACACTGCCTTTGAGGCAAACGGCCGCCTCTACCACTTCCTTAAGGTTCCCTTTGGCGTCACCAACGGGGTCTCCGTCTTCCAAAGGGAGATGGACCGGATGGTAGATCGAAATGCGTTGCAGGCCACTTTCCCATATCTGGACAATGTGACCATCTGCGGCCGTGACTTGCAGGACCATGACGCAAACCTCGAAAAATTCCTCCGCACCGCCCAACTCCTAAACCTGACATATAAGAAGTGCATATTCCGCACAAACCGCCTCGCCATCCTTGGCTGTGTTGTGGAACACGGAGTCATCGGCCCCGACCCCGACCGGATGCGTCCCCTTATGGAACTCCCACTGCCCCACTGCCTCAAGGCCCTGAAGAGGTGCCTAGGGTTTTTCTCCTATTACGCCCAGTGGGTCCCCTACTATGCGGACAAGGCCCGTCCGCTGATCAAGTCCACCTCTTTTCCCTTGACGGCAGAGGCCCGCTTAGCCTTCCACCGTATCAAGGAGGACATTGCCAAAGCCACCATGCACACAGTGGACGAATCCATCCCCTTCCAGGTGGAAAGCGACGCGTCCGACTTTGTCCTGGCCGCTACCCTCAATCAGGCGGGGAGACCCGTGGCCTTCTTTTCACGAACCCTCCAAGGCCCGGAGACCAGACACGCCGCTGTTGAGAAGGAGGCCCAGGCGATTGTGGAGGCTGTGCGTCATTGGAGGCACTACCTGGCCGGAAAACGATTTACCCTGCTCACTGACCAGCGTTCAGTTGCTTTTATGTTTAACAAGCAGAGGGGCAAAATCAAAAATGACAAGATCTTGAGGTGGAGAATCGAACTTTCCACCTACAACTACGAGATCTTGTACCGGCCCGGGAAGCTAAATGAACCCCCGGATGCGCTATCGCGTGGCACCTGCGCCAGCGCGCAGATCGATAGACTGCGGGCCCTCCACAATGACCTCTGCCACCCGGGGGTCACCAGGTTCTTCCACCTCATCAAGGCCCGCAACCTGCCTTACTCTATTGAGGAGGTCAGGACCATGACCAGGAACTGCCAAGTCTGCGCTGAGTGCAAACCGCACTTTTATAGACCAGACAGGGCCCACCTGATAAAAGCCACTCGCCCCTTCGAGCGCCTGAGCGTTGATTTTAAAGGGCCTCTCCCCTCCTCCGACCGCAATGTGTACTTCCTCAATATTATTGATGAGTACTCCAGTTTCCCGTTCGCCTTCCCCTGCCCGGACATGACCAGTGCCACGGTCATTAAATGTCTGAACAACCTCTTCACCCTGTTCGGCTTCCCCAGCTATATCCATAGCGACCGGGGCTCATCGTTTATGAGCGACGAACTCCGTCAGTACCTGCTAACTAGGGGTATTGCCACAAGCAGGACCACCAGTTACAACCCCCGGGGGAACGGACAGGTGGAAAGAGAAAATGCGACAGTTTGGAAGGCCGTCCTGCTAGCCTTAAAGTCTAGGGGCCTTCCAACCTCCCGCTGGCAGGATGTGCTCCCCGATGCGCTCCACTCTATTCGGTCACTGCTCTGCACTGCCACTAACGCCACCCCTCATGAGAAAATGTTTGTCTTCCCAAGGAAGTCCACATCGGGGACATCGCTACCGCCATGGCTGACGTCCCCAGGGCCGGTCCTACTGAGAAGACACGTGAGGACCCATAAAACGGACCCCCTGGTCGAGAGGGTCGACCTCCTCCACGCCAACCCCCAGTATGCTTACATCGCATACCCGGACGGGCGGGAGGACACAGTCTCCATAAGAGACCTTGCACCCTCGGGGGCCGCAGTAACCCACTACCCACTACCACCCCCCCCCACGATCCGATATCCAGCCCCAGCAGACGGCAGGCCTGGGCCCCGCGACCCGCTCGACATCTACGAGGACGACACGCCTGTGCCACAGCCTACGCTGGACTCGACGCCGGAAGCTTCACTACCCCTGCCGTCGCCACGCCGATCACAGCGGCAGACAAGACCTCCGGAGAGACTCCAATACACTAACTTTTAATACACTTCACCCCGCCGGACTCAATTTTAAACAAGGGGTGAATGTGGTAAACCACTGTTTGTATTCCTGTTTGTCCTGTTTTTATTCCACTGTGTACATGCCTGGATATGCCTCGGCTGACTCCTCCCACAGGTCCTAGTATAAAGGTGATTGCTCCCCAGCCCTTTGTATCCTGGACCGGTCGACCACTCGAGGCAGACCTCCATTCTTTTGTTAATAAAAGCCTTCAGTTACTCTTCTAACTCTCAGTCTTTTATGAGTAATTGCTTTCAGCAGGCATACTCACTGTTGTGGAAGTTTGGAGCCCGACACCCATTTCCAGTGTGACCTCCTGGGAAACCCCTCTCCCCATCTTGAATGACCGCTCTCTCAACTGAGGTATATACCAGAAGAATGGGAACTATTTATTTCCTTTCCTCCTGGACATCAGATTCGGATGAAGACCAGCCGCGGCAGCAGCAGAACCCTGACTAACAGCAGCACCAACTGCAGGAGCACCAAGCTGCTGCTCACCCACCTGAAGCTGCACAGGCCAGAAGGTGCCAGCGCATAGAAGCACGTCAGCGCAGGAGATACCTCCAAAACAGGGTCTACAGGCAAAGGATCAGCTACCTCAACATGACTGAGCAGCAGTGCCAAAGGAGGCTCCGACTTTCGCGAGAGGTAGTGGGTGACATCTGCACAATGCTGTAGCAAAACCTGGAGCCCAGAGGAGGTGGACACCCCTTACCAGTGGTCATCAGTCACCACCGCACTCAACTTTTTTGCTTCAGGCTCATTCCAGGGGTCAGCAGCAGACATCAGCGGCGTCTCCCAGGTGGCTGCACACACTTGCATCACGCAGGTAACCGATGCCCTCTTTGCCATCGCGCACAATTCCATCAATTTCTCCAAGGATCAAGCCAGTGTAACTGCGCGTGCGGTTGGGTTCGACAATCTGGCAGGCTTTCCAAGGGTGCAGGGTGTCGTTGACTGCACGTGGCCCTTAAGGCACCCCATCACAATCCAGGTATTTTTGTCAACCGCAAGGGCTTCCACTCCCTCACGTACAGCTGGTGTGTGACCACAAGGAGGAAATTTTGCATGTTTGTGCCAAGTACCCTGGCAGTTGCCACAACGACTCCATCCTGCGCCTGTCTAGTGTGCCTTCGCACTTCAGTCCGCCAGACCGACATTTCGGATGGCTACTTGGAGACAAGAGCTATCCCCTGAAGATGTGGCTAATGACGCCGTTGAGGAGCCCATCCACCAAAGCTGAGGAGCGCTACATCTCCAGCCACATTTCCACCAGATCCATAATCGAGCAAACCATCGGCTTGCTGAAGAGGTGCTTCAGATGCCTTGATAGATCAGGTGGAGCCCTACAGTACTCAGCAGCCAGGGTCTCCAGAATGGTCATGGTTTGCTGTGCACTTCACAACATGGCACAGCATCGTGGCTTGCAGATGTCTGAGGAACAAGTGGCTCATCACATAGCCTCCTCAGATGAGGAGGAGGAAGGGGAGGAGAGCGACAACGAACAGCTTGCAGAGGCACATCAACCAGCGGCAGCAGCATGCAAGCACATTCACTCATCTTGGCCAGATTCGCTTAGTCTGCACAAACACTTTTGCATCGCACCTTATCAGATCATCGACAATGGCCAAGAACCTGCAGATTCCTATCACTCTGACCACCATACTGACAATTGCAAGTCATCCTAAGCCCTCAATGTGGAAGTCCATTAGCGAAATGACACGTCACAACTGCAACAGTTTGCCATCAGAATTTTTAATGACAATAACCAACTGAGGCTTTTCAAAATTAAACATAACACCCAAGTGACTACCTTTGTGACTACTTGTGCAGTATCTTCCTCTTACGCGTGCTCCTACGTGGTGCTTCCCCCGTGGCTTCAGCAAAAGTGGAGGTCCCTTGCTCACTTTCTTGCTGCTCCCGTCTCGACACCTTTGGCGGGCGTCCTCTGGGGTTGCGACCCCGTGAGGGCTCGGCAACAGTCTGCTGCTCCTGCGGCTGTGCATGGGTTGAGACGCCGATCTCAGTTGGGTGGAGACTCTGGTGGGGCTCTGACCAAGGGCTTTGCAGTGGCATGGTCGTGTGAGCACTCTGAGAGGAGCCCCCACTTACTTGTTGTCTGCCATCAACATCCCTCTCGTGGGTCAGCCCCACTTCAGTGCTAGCAAGTGGCTTGACAGCACCTTGCTGCATTTTAGGGGGGCCATAAAGGACCCGTTTCTGTACTGGAAGTCCTACTCCTGAGGACTTGCATGAAGGTCTGGTTTATTTGCTCAATAGCTGACCATCGCTCAAGAGATGTCAGTCTATTCTGAACAATTACTATGTTTTTCATACCCTGGCGACTAAGCTCCTCCATGGACGTAGCCATCTTCTCCTCTACGGTAGCCAGCCTTACCATGGAGGTAGCCATCCTTTCCGTGGTGATGCGTTCATGCACCAATGCCTCCACAAAGGCTCTGCTCATGTTAGCGATGGACTCCTCCATTCACTCCACACTCGCAGCGACCCTGGAGACAAAACCTGCCAGAGGCTCCTGCAACTGTTCCTGGAGTTCTAGCACCACTCTCCTTCTGGATGGACCCGGAGGCACAGGGTCAACATGCAGCAGAGCCAAGCTGGGAGCATCCTGCACCCTCCGACGAGGACTCTCCACTGCTGTCCCCGTCTCCACCATCTGCTGATGCTCACTTGTGAGCTGTGATACACCAGGTGACAACTCTACTCTATGTCCCGAAGGTCCCACCGAGGTGAGTGTCTGCGCTGGTGATGTGTGCGTTTAATTCTGCTGATGCAGTGCCCTCAGAGGTTGCAGCTTCCTCTGAGGAGTCTGGAAGCTCAGGCTCTTCCTCCTGGACAGTGGGGACGGGGGCTGTCGATGGTCCTGTGGGGGAGTAAAGGAAAGAGTTGGAGATGTGAGGTCAAGGTTACATGCACATTGAATAGTGCAGATGATCCTAAGTCAATCTGTTAAGAGTATTGGATTCATTATCAGTGTCTCATGCAATGTCAATGAGAGAGATGCCAAACTATTCGGTCACCGGCTTGCTGTGATGCGCCTGCCTGTCCTTCCTCCACTTAGGAATCGTCCTCCACTCCGGCGATCTCCAGGGCCGCCTCCTCTGAGGTGGTGAGCTGGGCTACTGAGGGTGGCGCTCCTCCTGTCTTTGCTCTTTCCCTCTTATTGTGGGCTCTCTTTTCCTGCAATGAGGGACACAAGTGGAGTTTGAGTGAGAATGAAGGAGTGAGTGTAGAGATGCCATAGCATAGATGTTTAGAAGGAGACAAAGGGTTGTAAGTTGTCATTGCATCAGTGATAGAGAGTGTGAGGGCTGCCTGGCCAAATAGTTAAGTGAATGTGACCATAGAGAGAGAGGGAATGGGCAAGGGTGCAGGGATGTAAGTGTCAAGTGGGATGTGGAAGAGGTTGGCAAAGCAGAGTGCTGGTGAGGAGAGGCAATGGGGATCAGATTGAGGGTGATGGGAAAGTCATACTCACTTTTCCTGTGCGCAGGTCATGAAACCTCTTCCTGCACTGCAGCCAGGTTCTGCGGCACATAGACATAGAGTTGACCTCCTGGGCCACTTGCATCCACACAGCTTTAGTCTGCTGGGGAGGCTTCTCCCTCCGAGGAAGGGAAGAGCACCTCCTTATTTGCTCTTGCTCCCTCCACCAGAGCTTGCAGGGTGGCGTCATCGAACCTTGCAGCACACTTTGGCCTACTGCTGGACATAGTTGCTGAATGAAGCGATCACAGCAATGGGCATAAAGTTTGCTGTCTCCAGAAGAAGCAAGGCTGCTTGCAGGCCTTAAATCCAGCAGCATTGATGACATCAGAGGCGACTTTCAGGATGGAAAGACTAATTGGGCCAGGGGTTCCCACACGCTGGAAATCAACTGCCCAATTAGGGGGGGAAAAAAATTGCACTTTTTTCCCACATCACACAAGTCGGGTTCAGGACTTGAAAAACACTTAACACGCCCCCAGCCCGCCCCAATGGCAAAAATCGAGTTGCAAGGCCTGCTTTTTACAAGGAAAGTGGTGAATTAATTAAAATTAAAACATTTTTTCCACAGGTTTATTATTTTTAAATACTTTAAAGGTAAGTTTATTTTTAGCCCCATTAGAAAATGTAATTAATTTTTTCAAAAATTTAAATTGTTTAAAATAGTTATTTTATGTAATTTATAGTTTATTTAAAAAATTTGATTTTTTTAATTTAATTTATTTGAAGATTGTGATGTTTTGGGGCTTACAGTATTTATAGGTTTGACAGGTCAAACTTATGAAGCATTCCCTGCTACCATTGGCTCTCCATGGCCCACATCGAACTAACTGCGCCCCTGGGATACGCAAGCACTGCGCGCCGGCAGTTGGAGGAGGCCCAGGATTGGAATCCCACGCGGGCCCACAGCTCAACAGCCGGCGTGGTAGGCAAGTGCAGGTCGGGGGCTTGCACCCACGGGAAGCCCCCGACCCGCATTTCTGGGCCAATATTCCTCAGTTTGTAGCCCCTTTGGCAGGATTCAACTTTAGCAAATTCTTTATAATTTTTGAAAAATTATAGCTCCTCATTCCTTTGAAAACAAGCCCAACTTCCTTAACCAATTCTCAATTTAGCTGCCTGAGACTTGGGAGCATCTATGACACCAACAATATCAAGAGAAAAAGCATCCTTAATATATTTCCAAGGTTTGGTGGCCAATACTACACACAACACAGTGGATAAAGTCTAGTCAGTGTTTTATAAAGTAACCACCTCTTCATTGGCATTGTATCCCAATGCTAATTCAACCAGTTTGCCTTATTCACTGCAGCCATATACTGGGCTAACGGATCATTTTTTCCTAAAAAGACAAAATCAGATTTTTCCTAATCAGATGCTGCATGGCAATTTAAATACATATTCCTGGTTCTGGTTCCACACTTCCATACTGTTAGTTAACATGTGTCTACACTGAACTGCATTTGCCATCCACTGGCCCAGTTTCCTAGAACATTCAAATCCTTTTCAACCTTTTACATTGCTTATTATTTATTCTGCCTTCAAGTTTAGTTATCTTTGCAAACTTGGAGATCCTGCTATCAATATCCTTATTGAAGTAATTTATATTTAATGGAGTTCAAAAGCCAACCTCAGCTGTACCCCATTTGTAATTCCTTGGCAGCTTGAAAGGTTTCCACATATGGGTATCCTCTGCATCCTGTTTGAGTGACTTTTCTATCTAGCACCCTATTCAGGCCCCCAAAAAAACACATTATTATTGGCTGGGCTATTGGAAAAACTAAAGTCTCAAGATCAAAGTTTTGGTATTTTTACAGACCTCCCATTTCTGCAAAAACACTTGCCAATTTACTAATTCTTCTTATATAGCAGATCAAGAACATCTAAAAACAGTCTTTCCCTTTTTCATATTCAACTTGAATTCAAGCCATATCTTCTGTATCAGTCAAAAATGTACAATTTCTTCCCATTAATGCAAAAATAACCACATCTGGCCTGTTAACTCTGTTTCTCTCTCCACAGATGCTGCCTGACCTGCTGAGTATTTCCAGCATTTTTCTACATTTCATTTTTCCAGCAGCTGCAGTATTTTGCATTTGCAGTGTAATTGTAACCTAGTGCAAAGTCATGTTTAAAAAGTTTCTAACAATTGCAGATTTTTAGAACTTCATTTTTTAATGTTAGCAAAGAGTAGGCTAACATGACAATTTAACTGATATTCGGATGTTGGTGAGAACTTTTTATTGGTCTGTCTGCAAAGAACACTCGTCTGGGCAGAAAATTATGTGAAAGTTGGCAGTATAATTTGGATCTGCCCATACAGGTATCATCTGAAAGCAGTACCTGTAGTTTAATACCTTTACGCTTATAGTTATAATACTAGTGACACTCACCAGTGGTTACACTTTACAGTAAAAGATGAACATCCCACACTTCTAGTAACTACAGGCTGGTCAGCTTAACATCAGTGATGGTTAAAGTTTTACAAACAATAATCAAGGAAATAATTAACAGGCACTTGGAGAGGTTTAAGCTGATTAAGGAGAGCCAACACAGATTTATAAAAGGCAGATCATGTTTGACTAATCCAATTGAATTTTTTAATGAAGTAATGGAGGATTAATGAAGGGAATGCAATGGATGTTGTCTACATGGATTTTCGGAAGGCGTTTGACAAAGTACCACATAGAAGGCTGGTTAACAAAATTGAGGCTCATGGAATAGGTGGGTTAGTGGTAGCTTGGATAAGGAATTGGCTTAAGGACAGAAAACGAGTTGTGGTAAATGGCTGTTTTTCAGACTGGAGGATGGTAGACAGTGGTGTTCCACAAGGGTCAGTGCTGGGGACACTGCTTTTTTTGATGTATGTAAATGACCTGGATATTGGAATACAGAGTAGAATTTCCAAATTTGCTGATGACCCCAAACTTGGGGGTGTGGCAAACAGTGATGATACCAATCGACTGCAACAGGACATAGAAAGGCTAGCAGAATGGGCAGATGGAATTTAATAGAAAAGTGTGAGGTGATGCATTTTGGCAGAAGGAACAGGGAGAGGCAATATACACTTAATGGCACAGTTTTAAAGAGTGTGCAGAGGCAGAGGGACCTGGGAATTAATTTGAATAGGTCCCTGAAGGTGGCAGGACATATTGAGAGAGTGGTTAACAAAGCATATGGGATCTTGCACTTTATAAATAAGAGGTATTGAGTACAAAAGTGAGAAGTTACGCTGAACCTTTATAAAGCGCTGGTTAGGCCACAACTGGAGTATTGCATCCAGTTCTGGTCACCACACTTTAGGGAGGATGTGAAGGCCTTGAGAGAGTGCAGAGGAGATTTACCAGAATGGTTCCAGGGATGGGGGATCTGGGCTACAAGGACAGGTTGGAGAAGTTGGATTTGTTTTCATTAGAGCAAAGGAGGTTGAGGGGTGATTTGATGGAGATGTACAAGATTATGACGGGTTTAGATAAGCTAGACAGAGAAAGGCTGTTCCCACTAGTTGATGGTACAAGGACTAGGGGACACAGATTTAAAGTTTTGGGCAAAAGATACAGGGGGGACGTGAGGAAAAACTTTTTTACGCAGCGAGTGATGACGACCTGGAACTCGCTGCCGACGGAAGTGGTGGAAGCGGAGACACTCAACGTTTTCAAGGGGAGACTGAATAGGCACTTGAGGGAAATAAACTTATAGGGTTACGGGGATAGAGCGGGGGAAATGGGACTGACTGGATTGCTCTACAGAGAACCGGCACAGACTCAATGGGCCGAATGGCCTCCTTCTGTGCCGTTATGACTGACTTACAGTATCTTAAATTGAAATTTCTGTGCATGCTGAAGGTTGCCAATCAGTAGTACAAAATGTGGATCTCCATGTCTATTGGGCCTGCATTGTACTCACATTGAGACTAATGGGATACTGAAAGAGAACTTGGAGCAGTGGTACCTATAAATTGTCTTTGTCTTTCGTGTTCACAAAAAAAATGGCTACTTTTCCAATAGAAGAAGCTGGAATAGATCCTGAGGATTGATTAAGGATGAATATGGCATCAATTTTTTTTTTTTTTTTTTTTTTTTTTTTAAAAAGGGTATAGCGAGAACCCTGGAGCTACGGGCCACTGATCCTATTTGTAGTAGGTAAAGCGTTAGATGGCATTTTGAAGGAGGGAATAATAAAGTACCTAGAGCAATGAGGACTAAGAGGGAGGCAGCATGCCTTTACATGTTGGAAGTCATGTTTGACTAATTGTTTTAGTCTCAAGGAGATAACAGACCTAGAGAGTTAAAAGAAAAAACTAATCAGAAAGGCTGTTGGAATGTTGGCCTTTATCTCCAGGGGGCTGGAATACAAAAATGAGGAAGTGATGTTTCAGTTGTACGTAGCCTTGGTTAAACCCCATCTGGAGTACTGCGTTCAGTTTGGGCACTGAACCTTACAAAAGATATATTGGCCTTGGAGGGGGTGCATTGCAGTTTCACCAGAGTGATACCAGGTCTTAATGGATTCAAATATAAGGACAGGTTGTATAAACTTGGTTTGTATTCCCTTGATTAGAAGGTTGAGGGGTAATCTAATCAAGGTGTTTAAAATAGTGATTCAATAGAAAGAAAAAAGACTTGCATTTATATAGCGCCTTTCACGACCACCGGATGTCTCAAAGCGCTTTACAACCAATGAAATACTTTTGGAGTGTAGTCACTGTTGTAATGTAGGAAATGTACCTCCTCCAAGGCCAATAGGGTAAGTACAAATAAACCATTTCATCTGGTGGGAGCATCCAGAACAACGAGCATATTCTTAAAATTAGAGCTATGCCACTTTTTCACACAAAGGACAGTGGAAATCTGGAACTCTTTCCCATAAAGGCTGTGAATGCTGAGGCAATTGAAATTTAAGGCTATTATAGGTTTTTGTTGGGTAAGTTGTTGGGGCCTCAACTATTTACAATCTATATTAATGACTTGGATGAAGGGACTGAGTGTAATGTAGCCAAGTTTGCTGCTGATACAAAGATGGGTGGGAAAGCAAGTTGTGAAGAGGACACACAGAATCTGCAGAGATATAGACAGGCTAAGTGAGTGGGCAAACATTTGACAGATGGAGTATAATGTGGGATAGTGTGAGGTTATCCACTTTGGTAGGAAAAATAATAAAGCAATTTATTATTCAAATGGAGAGAGATTACAAAATGCTGCAGTACAGAGGGACCTGAGGGTCCTTGTGCATGAAGCACACAAAGTTAGCATGCAGGTACAGCAAGTAATCAGGAAGGCAAATGGAATGTTGGCCTTTATTGCAAGGGGGTTGGAGTAAAAAGCAGGGAAGTCCTGCTACAACTGTACAGGGTGTTGGTGAGGCCACACCTGGAGTACTGGGTACAGTTTTGGTCTTTTTTAAGGAGGAATATACTTGCATTGGAGGCAGTTCAGGGAAGGTTCACGAGGTTGATTGCGGAGATGAAGGCGTTGACTTATGAAGAAAGGTTGAGCAGGCTGGGCCTATACTCATTGGAGTTTAGAAGAATGAGAGGTGATCTTATTGAAACATATAAGATACTGAGGGGGCTCGACAAGGTAGATGCAGAGGTGGTGTTTCCCCTCATGGGGGAATCTGGAGCTAGGGGGCAGAGTTTCAGAATAAGGGGTCGCCCATTTAAAACCGGAGATGAGGAATTTCTTAGGGTTGTAAATCTGTGGAATTCTCTGCCGTGGAGGCTGGGTCATTGAATATATTTAAGGTGGAGATAGACAGATTTTTGAACAATAAGGGAGTCAAGGGTTATGGGGAGCAGGCAGGGAAATGGAGCTGAGCCCAAGATCAGATCAGCCATAATCTCATTAAATGGCAGAGCAGGCTCAAGGGGCCAAATGGCCTATTCCTGCTCTTATTTCTTATGTTATGTTATAAGGGAATTAAGGGATGTGGCGCAAAGGCGGGTAAATGGAGTTGAGGTACAGCTCAGCCATGAGCTAATTTTAATGGTGGAATAGGCTCTAGGGGCCAAATGGCCTACTCCTGTTTCTATGTTCTTAGAATAAGGGGTACTTTATGGATATTGTGTTTAGATTTTAGCAATGTTTTTGACAGTACTCTACAGGAAATTAGTCCAAAAGGTCAGAGCCAATGATGGTGAGAGCTAGCAGAAAGTGGCTGTCAGGATGCAAAGGGTAGTTGTTCATGGAGCTGCACCCAAATGGATAATGATGATTACTGGAATGTTTCAGTGACACATCATTGTTGTTTGTGTTCAACATAAATGATTTGGAAGTGGGAAGAGAAACAAAATGATCTAGGTTTGCTGCTATGAAACCCATGTGGGTGAGTACTGCAAACACCCAGGAATGAGCAGATCAAATACTGAGGGATCTGCGTAGATTGAGGATTAGGCTGGCAAGAGGCAGATGTAACAATAGGAACCAATGTAAGTTGAGACTGGGCAGGAGGACAAGCAATGGAAGTGTAAGCTGAACAGTGATAGAATGTAGAACACTACATAGGAGAGGGATTTGAGAGCTGGTGGCTAGCTTGTTGAAATGATTTGTTTAGTATATGTAAATACAGTAAAGAAGCCAAATTTAATCTTGGGTTGTTTAGCCTGAAGAATGCAATACAAGCCCCAAAGACGGTAGTGGAACTTGTGAAGAACACTAGTTCGATTTCTCCAGGGATACTCTATATATAGTTCACAACAATGTACTACAGTAGGGGCATCCTGGTTGTGGAGAAAGTACAGAGGAGTGCAACAAAGCTGCTGATTCGGGTTTAAGCACATGAGCTGAAAGGAGACGTAGGAAGAAATTGGCTATATTTGCACTAGAGAAAAGAAAGCTAAGGGGACACTTATTGTAGTTTTAAGATTGTAGGGAGTTTTGGTACACTGAACCTAATACATTTTGTGGCACAGACTGTAACCAGAGAACACATACTGGATCTTGGAAGAGGAAAGGTGAACTGACAACTCGTATTTAACTATCCTATAGAAGGTGGTCAGTTTGTGAAACACAAACAGTGGAATTAGATGGTGTTGGCAGATTCAAGAGGATGCAGGGTAGTTTTATTTTGGCAAAATAAACAATTATAAGGCATATAAGACAGCTCAGTGTGCATTTTTTCTAACTTTTAAGATCAGCCAGATGGACTGCAATGGCCATTCCAATATTCTGCTTCTGTAGCATCAAAGTAGTAAAATAAAAACAGCATGAGGGAAGCTTTCTTTTCATTGTAAAGCAGCGAGGCCAAACCTTTTAAATTACTTCAGTCTCTGACATGTAGTCACAGAGTAGCTTGGTTATCACTGCAAACAGTTACAACATCATTTACAGCTGTCCCACAAAAAAAACTTGGTAGGAGTTATAAATGAAAAAAGTTTTGTAGGCCAAGTTTGAAGCAGTCATTCCTACAAAAAATGGGTATCAGCAGTACTTGAATCATACATTCCTTTTTTATTACTTGGCATGGAGTCTAATCTGCTCTCTGGCCATCTTGAATATGCACACTGTGCTGCTCTGTGATGTGCTGTTGCATTAAAATGAGTTGTATTTTCAGTCAGATCCTGAAACTGAGAACACGAGTGCAAGTTTGCAAACGGTGAATATCTTCCAGCAAAACAATCCTACGGGGAGCAGTGATTTACAAAACAGCTTGATGAGAGCAGGTGTCAACTACCTGGGGATTAATGTAAGCTGCATATAGAAGAAACTGAACCTATGACTTACGCTCTTAAGGTGGAAAGATGGTTTTTCGGCCTCCATCTTTGTAGGACTGGATAAACTTTTGAATCTCAATATTGTGTGTTTATCTTTAAAATTATGTAGAGTTGAATGATCCCAATGTATGTTTATTTTGGAAATTTACTAATCTGTTCAGTGACTTTATAAGAAACAAAAGTAAAGCATGGATTTGCATTGTGAATTTAAAAAATAAAAACTATTGGAGCCTAGCACTAAAGTGTACTGTAGATTTCAATATAAAACAATATTGTAGTGTATACAAAAGCAAAATACTGATGTTGGAAATATGAAACAGAAAATGCTGGAAATACTCAGGTCAGGCAGCATCTGTGGAGAGAGAAACCGTTAACATTTCAGATTGATGACTTTATCACCTATTACCTAAAAGCTGACGAAAGGTCATCGACCTGAAGTGTTAACTCTGTTTCTCTCTCTACAGCTGCTGCCTCACCTCAGTATTTCCAACATTTTCTTAGTGTAGTGTATACTCACATTCATTGGTTTTCCTCTGAAATGGATTACCCATCTCTTATCCACATTAAATTGCATATTCCATCTGCTCGCTCATTTTGATAACCTTCCAATAGCTTCCTTTATCCCTAGGCCTTTTCTAGTTCTCCTCACTGCTAGGTGTTTGAAGACATGGGCAAAATTCTGCAAGTTCCAAAACCAGTTGTTAGCATAGTATACAACCTTGATTTCAAAGAAGGGCTCTGATCTTTCAGAGGGGAGGATGAAAAAGGAGCTGATTATTGGTATATAGGCAAGAATACTTGCAAAACAGTTTAAAAGAATATAAGCTGAAGTGTGCAGGAATGCCAGGTTGAATTTCCTTCCCTGGACAGTTGTGAACCCAGCATTTCCAGTACCAAAAGGTTAGAGAGGTTGAACAAATAAGTACAATTACCAAAATGCTCCTGCAAAGGGGAGGTACATATGTTAACTTGCTTCAGGACCAAACAGTCTTGAGATGAAATAACAGAAAATGCTGGAAAAACTCAGCAGGCCAGGCAACATCCGTGGAGAGAAAATAGAGTCAACGTTTCGGGTCAAACCCTTTTGTCAAGACTGGAAAAGCACAGGAAATGAAATGGATTAAGAGGCCAGGCTGGGAGAGAACAGAAGAGAAGTGGAGAGACATTAAGAGGTTTTCAAAACAAGATGAGATGGTGATAGGAAAAGTGGAGACAAAAGACTGCTCTAGATTAGGTGTGAAATGCGCTGGCAGAATGGGAGACAGCTGCCATGTGGGAAGAGAAAAAAAGGCCAAAAAAGGTGTGGATAAAAAATAAGTAAAAATGTAATGGGGACCGAGGTTATGATCTGAAATTGTTGAACTCGATATTGAGTCCGGAAGGTTGTAAAGTGCCTAATTGGAAGAGGAGGTGCTGTTCCTCGAACTTACGCTGAGCTTCCGTGGAACAATGCAAGAGCCCGTGTACAGTGAGGTCTGAGTGGGAATGGGGCGGTGAATTAAAATGACAGGCGACCAGAAGCTCGGGGTCATCCTTACGGACTGAATGGAGGTGTTCCGCAAAGCGGTCACCCAATCTGCGTTTGGTCTCCCCAATGTAGAGGAGACCACATAGTGAGCAGCGAATACAGTATACTAGATTGCAAGAAGTACAAGTAAATCGCTGTTTCACCTGGAAGAGGTGTTTGGGGCCCTGGACAGTGGGAAGGGGGAGGTATAAGGGCATGTGTTGCATCTCCTGCGCTTGCACGGGAAGGTGCTAGGGGAAGGGGTGCTGGGAGTGATAGAGGATTGGACTAGGGTGTCTCAGAGCGGTCCCTACAGAATGCTGAAAGGGGAGGGGAGGGGAAGATGCGTTTGGTGGTGGGATCACTTTGGAGGTAGCGGAAATTGCGGAGGATGATCCGTTGAATGTGGAGGCTGGTGGGGTGAAAGGTGAGGACATGGGGAACTCTATCGTGGTTCCGGGGAGGGAGGGGCAGGGGTGAGGGCAGAAGTGCGGGAGATAGAACGGACACGGTCGAGGGCCGTGTCAACCACGGTAGAGGGGAATCCTCAGTTGAGGAAAAAGGAAGACATGTCGGAAGCACTGGTGTGGAAGGTGGCATCGTCGGAGCAGATGCGACGGAGACGGAGAAACTGGGAGAATGGAATAGAGTCCTTACAGGAGGCGGGGTGGGAGGAAGTGTAGTCCAGGTAGCTGTGGGAGTCAGTGGGCTTGTAGTTAATGTTGGTCAATAACCTATCCCCAGAGATGGAGACGGAGAAGTCGAGGAAGGGAAGAGTCAGAGATGGACCATGTGAAGGTGAGGGAAGGGTGGAAATTGGAGGCAAAGTGAATGAAATTGTCTAGTTCAGGGCGAGATCAAGAAACTGCACCGATAGTCATCAATGTACCGGAAAAAGAGGTGAGGGAGGGGACCCGAGTAGGACTGGAACAAAGAGTGTTCCACATATCCCACGAAAAGGCAGGCATAGTTAGGACCCATGCGGGTACCCATAGCAACACCTTTGATTTGGAGGAAATGAGTGGAGTCAAAGGAGAAGTTGTTCAATGTGAGAACAAGTTCAGCCAGGCGGAGGAGGGTAGTGGTGGATGGGGACTGGTTGCGCCTCTGTTCAAGGAAGAAGCGGAGCGCCCTCAGGCTATCCTGGTGGGGGATGGAGGTGTAGAGGGATTGTACGTCCATGGTGAAAAGGAGGCGGTTGGGGCCAGGAAACTGGAAACTGTTAAAGTGGCGGAGGGCGTCTGAAGAGTCACGGATGTAGGTGGGAAGAGACTAGACATGGGGAGAAAAGATAGTCGAGATATTGTGGTAAACCACTGTTATTGTATATTGTTACCTCTGGGTGGCGCTGTGTACCAAGGCATGCCTCAGCTGACTCCGCCCACATGACCAGGTATAAAGGTGGGGGTTTCGCCGACTCACTTCCTTCTTGGAACCAGCCACCCACGAGAGGCATGCTCTGTTCTCTAGTTAATAAAAGCCTTTTCATCACCTTCCTGATTCATCGTCTTTTATGGAGTAATTGATAAGCGTATCAATTTTATTAACTAGAAGTAAAATGGCGACACCTGAACAGCAACAACAGCAGGCGTTGCTGCGAGCCCTCAGACCGGCATGCCTGGACCTCGACCCTCAAGCAGCGGGTTCATCAACCAATTTCGAACACTGGCTGAGCTGCTTTGAATCCTTCCTAGGAGCCTCCCCCGTGACATCGGAGGAGAACAAACTAAAAGTTTTGACCGCCCAGGTGAGCCCTCAAGTATATACGCTCATCCGGGACGCTACTACGTACACGGCGGCCCTCGAACTACTAAAAGGGCAATACACGCGCCGAGTGAACACGATTTACGCCAGACACCTCTTGGGATCCCGCAGGCAGCAACCGGGGGAATCGGTAGAGGCATTTTTACGGGCGTTACAGACACTCTGCAGAGACTGCGACTGTAAGGAGGTAACGGCTGCGGGGCACGCGGAGGGACTTACTTGTGATGCCTTCGTCAGGGGCCTCCAGTCCGACTACTCCCGGCAGAGACTGCTCGAAAGCAAGGAGCTCGACCTGAAGATGGCCGTAGCCCTTGCGCTCTCGCTAGATGCGGCCCACCGAAACCTCGAAGCATACTCACGTAACGGCGCCGCGCCATGGCCATCGCGACCGTGGGACATGGGACCGCTGCCCCCGGCACAAACTGCTGCAGCGATGTCCCGAAATCAACTGGGACAGCCGCCCCCGGTAAGAACCGCAGCGATGCCCCGTAACCAGGCCCAAAAATGCTATTTCTGTGGCCAGTTAAAACACCCTAGAGCGTACTGCCCGGCTAAGACCGCTACCTGCTCGGGCTGCGGGAAGAAAGGCCATTACGCCAATGCCTGCAGGGGGAAACCAGCGAACGCCAGCAGCGCCGCGTGCGAACCATGGGGGCAGCCATCTTATCCGCCATTTTGTGCACCTCCGGCCGCATGGCCGCCGCCATTTTATTCGCCGCACTCAACCGCCACTTCGTCTCCGGACTCGACCACCGTCTCGTCGGACGACCATACCGACTCACTAAGCCATACACTGGCCTCCGTTACGCTGGATCAAGCCCTCCCTCATCATCTATCCAGCTCCATGATGGATATCACGGTAAATGGCCGCGCCACCACTTGCCTAATCGACAGCGGGAGCACAGAGAGTTTTATTCACCCAGACACGGTACGTAGCCACTCCCTCACGGTCCTGCCGACGCGCCATCGGATTTCTATGGCGTCCAAGTCCCATTCAATGGACGTCGGCGGCTACTGTGTGGTGACCCTTTCAGTTGGGGGCACAGAATATAAAAATTTTAAACTTCTAGTCCTGCCCCGTCTCTGCGCTGCCGTGCTGCTAGGGTTGGATTTTCAGTGCCACCTTAAAAGTGTCACATTAGCATACGGTGGACCCCTCCCCCCCACTCACAGTCTGCAACCAACACCTTGTAAATCGCCCGCCGCAAACCACCTGCAGCCTTTCCACACTAAAAGTCCCCCCCCCTCCCTTGTTCGCTAACCTCACCCATGACTGTAAACCCATCGCTACCAAGAGCAGGCGGTACAGCGCCGGGGACAGAGCTTTCATTAGCTCTGAGGTGGAGCGGCTCTTGAAGGAGGGCATTATCGAAGGGAGCACTAGCCCCTGGCGAGCCCAGGTTGTAGTCGTTAAAACCACTGATAAACGCCGCCTGGTCATTGACTACAGCCAAACCATAAACCGGTACACTCAGCTGGACGCATACCCCCTTCCTCGCATATCTGATATGGTCAACCAGATTGCGCAATACAAAGTATTCTCCACCATTGACCTTAAGTCAGCATACCACCAGCTCCCCATCCGCCATGAGGACCGCCAGTATACTGCCTTCGAGGCGAACGGCCGCCTCTACCACTTCCTTAGGGTTCCCTTCGGCGTCACCAACGGGGTTTCGGTCTTCCAAAGGGAGATGGACCGGATGGTTGACGAGAACGCGCTGCAGGCCACCTTTCCCTATCTGGATAACGTCACCATCTGTGGCCACGACCAGCAGGACCATGACGTTAATCTAGAAAGATTCCTCCGTACGGCCCAACGGCTGAACCTAACGTACAATAAAGAGAAATGTATGTTTCGCACCAAACGCCTCGCCATTCTCGGCTGCGTGGTGGAGAACGGAGTCATCGGGCCCGACCCCGACAGAATGCGCCCCCTAATGGAGCTACCCCTCCCCCACTGCCAAAAAGCACTGAAGAGATGCCTGGGGTTTTTCTCCTACTATGCCCAGTGGGTTCCCCACTATGCAGACAAAGCTAGACCCCTCATCAAATCCACCTCCTTCCCCCTGACACCAGAGGCGTGTGCAGCCTTCACTCTTATCAAGAGCGATATCGCGAAGGCCACAATGCACGCAGTGGATGAGTCGATCCCCTTCCAAGTGGAGAGCGATGCATCCGACTTCGCCCTAGCTGCGACCCTTAACCAGGCGGGCAGACCCGTGGCCTTTTTCTCAAGGACCCTCCAGGGCCCCGAGACCCGACACTCCTCTGTCGAAAAGGAGGCCCAGGCTATTGTGGAAGCGGTGCGTCACTGGAGGCATTACCTGGCCGGAAAACGGTTTACCCTGCTCACTGACCAGCGTTCAGTAGCTTTTATGTTTAATAATAAGCAGAGGGGCAAAATCAATAACGACAAGATCTTGAGGTGGAGAATCGAACTCTCCACCTACAATTATGATATCTTGTACCGGCCCGGGAAACTAAATGAGCCCCCAGACGCCCTATCACGTGGTACATGCGCCAACACGCAGGTTGATAGACTGCAGACCCTCCACAATGACCTCTGCCACCCGGGGGTCACCAGGTTCTTCCATTTCATCAAATCCCGTAACCTGCCCTACTCCATCGAGGAGGTCAGGACCATGACCAGGAACTGCCAAATCTGTGCCGAGTGCAAACCGCACTTTTATAGGCCGGACAGAGCAAGCCTGATCAAGGCCACTCGCCCTTTCGAGCGCCTGAGCGTCGATTTTAAAGGGCCCCTCCCCTCCTTTGACCGCAATGTGTACTTCCTCAACATAATTGATGAGTACTCCCGTTTCCCGTTTGCCATCCCTTGCCCAGACATGACCAGTACCACGGTCATCAAATGTCTGAATGACCTCTTCGCCTTGTTCGGGTTCCCTAGCTATATACATAGCGACAGGGGCTCATCTTTCATGAGCGACGAACTTCGGCAGTACCTGCTAGCGAGAGGTATTGCTACGAGCAGAACCACCAGCTACAACCCCCGGGGGAACGGCCAGGTGGAAAGAGAGAACGCGACGGTTTGGAAGGCCGTCCTCTTAGCCTTAAAATCTAAGGGCCTTCCGACCTCTCGCTGGCAGGAGGTCCTCCCTGCGGCGCTCCACTCCATCCGGTCACTGCTTTGTACTGCCACTAATGCCACCCCTCATGAGCAAATGTTCGTTTTCCCCAGGAAGTCCACATCGGGAACCTCGCTACCGGCATGGCTGACTTCTCCTGGGTCCGTCCTACTGCGGAGGCACGTAAGGACCCATAAAACGGACCCCCTGGTCGAGAGGGTGCACCTCCTACACGCCAACCCCCAGTATGCCTGGGTGACATACCCAGACGGGCGGGAGGACACGGTCTCCATACGAGATCTCGCACCCTCGGGTACCCCTGAACTACCACCGTTATCCCCCACCACCCCTCCCAATCCAACCCCTGTAGACGACATGCCGGAGCCCCAGGACCCTTCGTTGACCACCCAGACACCAGATCCGACGTTGGATGCTGCAACACCGCCGCCGCCACCACGACGATCAGGACGTCAGACAAGGCCTCCTGATAGACTTAACTACACGAACTTGTAGTACCCTTCACCCCGCCGGACTTAATTTTAAACAAGGGGTGAATGTGGTAAACCACTGTTATTGTATATTGTTACCTCTGGGTGGCGCTGTGTACCAAGGCATGCCTCAGCTGACTCCACCCACATGACCAGGTATAAAGGTGGGGGTTTCGCCGACTCACTTCCTTCTTGGAACCAGCCACCCACGAGAGGCATGCTCTGTTCTCTAGTTAATAAAAGCCTTTTCATCACCTTCCTGATTCATCGTCTTTTATGGAGTAATTGATAAGCGTATCAGATATGAAGAGATAAGTTCGCGGGGCAAGAACAGACTGAAACGATGGGTCTACCAGGGCAGTCCTGTTTGTGGATCTTGGGAAGGAAGTAGAAGTGGTCTGTGCGGGGTTGGGGAACTGTGGATGGAGGCCTCGGGGGAAGATCTCCAGAGGAAATGAGGTCAGTGACAGTCATGGAAATGGTGGTTTGATGTTCGGTAGTGGGGTCATGGTCCAGGTGGAGGCAGGTGGTGGTGTTGGAGAGTTGGCGTTCAGCTTCCCACCCCACCTCCTGTAAAGACTATTCCATTCTCCCAGTTTCTCTGTCTCCGCCGCATCTGCTCTGACGATGCCACCTTCCACACCAGTGCTTCCGACATGTCTTCCTTTTTCCTCAACCGAGGATTCCCCTCTACCGTGGTTGACACAGCCCTCGACCGTGTCCGTTCTGTATCCCGCACTTTTACCCTCACCCCTGCCCCTCCCTCCTGGAACCACGATAGGGTTCGCCTTGTCCTCACCTTTCACCCCACCAGTCTCCACATTCAACGGATCATTTTCCACCACCTCCAGTGATCCCACCACCAAACGCATCTTCCCCTCCCCTGCAGCATTCCATAGAGACCGCTCCCTCAAGACACCCTAGTCCACTCTATCACCCCCAGCAACCCTTCCCCTTAGTCGCCCAGCACCTTCCCGTGCAAGCGCAGGAGATGCAACACCTGCCCTTATACCTCCTCTCTTCCCACTGTCCAGGGCCCCAAACACCCCTTCCAGGTGAAACAGCAATTTACTTGTACTTCTTGTAATCTAGTATACTGTATTCGCTGCTCACTGTGGTCTCCTACATTGGGGAGGCCAAACGCAGATTGGGTGACCGCTTTGCGGAACACCTCCGTTCAGTCCGTAAGGATGACCCCGAACTTCCGGTCGCCTGTCATTTTAATTCACCGCCCCATTCCCACTCAGACCTCACTGTACTCGGGCTCTTGCATTGTTCCACGGAAGCTCAGCGTAAACTCGAGGAACAGCACTTCATCTTCCTATTAGGCACTTTACAGCCTTCCGGACTCAATATCGAGTTCAACAATTTCAGATCATAACCTTGGTCCCCATTACATTTTTACTTATTTTTTTATCCACACCTTTGTTTTGGCCTTATTTTCTCCCACATGGCAGCTGTCTCCCATTCTGCCAGTGCATTTCACACCTAATCTAGAGCCGTCTTTTGTCTCCACTTGTCCTATCACCATCTCGTCTCATTTTGAATACCTCTTAATGTCTCTTCACTTCTTTTGTTCTCTCCCAGCCTGGCCTCTTAATCTATTTCATTTCCTGTGCTTTTCCAGTCTTGACAAAGGGTTTGACCCAAAACGTTGACTCTTGTTTTCTCTCCATGGCTGTTGCCTGGCCTGCTGAGTTTTTCCAGCATTTTCTGTTATTTTGGATTTCCAGCATCTGCAGTATTTTGCTATCCGTCTTGAGAGATGCCTGCAGCATGTGGCAACTGGGAGAGATTTTTTCTTTTTAAATTGGAACGTGCACTGGGAATACTGCTAGTTAAACCCAAACTCAACAGAAATGGGAGAAAAAGTGAAGTCAGTGCTACTTGCATATTGCAAGGTTGGAAAAGTAGTGGCTCCATTGGACTCGATAGAGTAACTTGGGTGCAGTTTGTGTGGCTAAAATAACAGAGGGCTGCCGGAATAAGTAAGATGCTTGGTTAAATGGTAGTTAAACAGGGGAATAGGAAGATCTAATTGGAATGAAGAAAAATGATTTAGTTGGGGGGTAATGGGAGCTGTGGGATGTGTTATACTGTATGCTTATTTTAAGGTTTCTTAATTCAAATTCTGTTGATTTGAATTTTTTGAGCATTAAATGCTCCCTGAGCTGTTTTTTTCTACATTGCTTAATTCAACATTTTTGACAATCCTCATTTATTTTGATGAAAAGGCAACTCTGATTTAACAGGTGTTGACTGTATTGCTGTAATTTGAGTAAGAGGCTTGGTTAAATCAAGACATTGTCTACAAGATTAGAATGGCATTCACTGGCACCGAATTGTATTACAGAAGTGATGGGTACATTACAGTTGTGGGGGGGGGGGGTGCTGCCGGGTAAAATCTACACACTTAACTGCTGGCTCCGTAGGTCCCAAGACTTCCGATCCTGGGCATAGCCTGGTCCGTGCGCACAGAGGCCCAGGTATCCCAGGGGCGCATGCGGTTCGCAAGCGTCCCTGGGATCACGTGGGCCATGGGGAACCAATCAAAGACAGGAAATTCTATAGATTATGGAACCATTCCTGTAGATTGGAGGGTGGCAAACGTAACCCCACTATTTAAAAAAAGGAGGGAAGAGAAAACAAGGAATTACAGACCGGCTAGCCTAACATCAGTCGTAAGGAAAATGCTAGAGTCTATTATAAAGGATGTGATAACAGGACACTTAGAAAATATCAACGGGATTAGACAAAGTCAACATGGATTTATGAAAGGTAAATCGTGTTTGACAAACCTACTGGAGTTTTTTTTGAGGATGTAACTAGTAGAATAGATAAGGGAGAACCAATGGATGTGGTGTATTTGGATTTTCAGAAGGCCTTTGATAAAGACCCACATAAGAGGTTAGTGTGCAAAATTAAAGCACATGGGATTGGGGGTAATATACTGGCATGGATTGAAAATTGGTTAACAGACAGGAAACAGTAGGAATAAATGGGTCTTTTCCAGGGTGGCAGGCGGTGACTAGTGGGGTATCGCAGGGATCAGTGCTTGGGCCCCAGCTATTTACAATATATATCAATGATTTGGATGAGGGAACCAAATGTAATATTTCCAAGTTTGCTGATGACACGAAACTAGGTGGGATTATGAGTTGTGAGGAGGATGCAAAGAGGCTTCAAGGCGATTTAGACAAGTTGAGTGAGTGGGCAAATACATGGCAGATGCAGTATAACGCGGATATATGTGAAGTTATCCACTTCGGTAGGAAAAACAGAAAGGCAGAGTATTATTTAAATGGTGATAGATTGGGAAATGTTGATGTACAAAGGGACCTGGGTGTCCTGGTACACCCGTCACTGAAAGCAAACATGCAGGTGTAGCAAACAGTTAGGAAGGCAAAAGGCATGTTGGCCTTCATTGCAAGAGGATTTGAGTACAGGAGCAAGGGTGTCTTACTACAGTTGTACTACAGGGCCTTGGTGAAACCACACCTGGAGTAGTGTGCGCAGTTTTGGTCTCCTTACCCAAGAAAGGATACACTTGCCATCGAAGTAGTGCAGCGAAGGTTCACCAGGCTGATTCCTGGGATGGCAGGACTGTCGTATAAGGAGAGATTGAGTCGACTAGGCCTGTATTCAGTAGAGTTTAGAAGAATGAGGGGAGATCTCATTGAAATATATAAAATTCTGATAGGGCTAGACAGACTGGACGTTTCCCCTGGCTGGGTGGTCTAGAATGAGGGGTCACAGTCTCAGGACAAGGGGTAGAACATTTAGGACTGAGGTGGAGAAATTTCTTCATTCAGGGTGGGGAAACCTGTGGAATTCTCTACCACAGAAGGCCGTGGAGGCCAAGTCACTGAATATATTTAAGAAGGAGATATAGATTTCTGGACACAAAAGGCATCAAGGGGGTATGGGGAGAGAGCGGGAATATGGTATTGAGATAGAGGATCAGCCATGATTATACCGAATGGCGGAGCAGGCTCAAAAGGGCCGAATGGCCTACTCCTGCTATTTTTCTAAATCCCCCTTCATACTTTTGACAGGTCTCTCTGCATAGATCTGTCCAAAATATGAATAGGGATCACTTAAAAAAGTTAAACATTAAATAATTTTTTTTTAAATCACGTATTTAAAAATTAAAATTACATTAAATTAAATATTTTAAACAAATTTAATTTTGAAAAAAAATTAAAGTTTTTTTTTTACAGGGCTAAAAATAAACTTACCTTTTTTTAAAAAAGTATTTTTAAATTATAAAACGAGTGAAAAATGTTTTATTTTTTTTTAAACTCTTATGCTGGTAAAAGGAGGCCTTATGTCTGCTTTTACCAGACGCAAGATTTTTAAAGGTTTTCCAGCAGGCGTAAGTTGTGCAGAAAGCGGAACTCTGCCCGCGGAGGCCTTTCTCCCGGGCAGGTGGATGATCTGTCAAGAGGATTCTTGACAGATCGGAAGTGCCGGGTTTTTGTACATGCGCTTCGTATGCCTGAAACCAGCACTTGCGAGACCCTTACCGTGGAGATCAGAATATCCGGCCCAACATTTCAGGTCGATGACCTGATAATGAAAGGTCATTGACCCGAAATGTTAACCATTTCTCTCTCCACAGATGCTACTTGACCTGCTGAGTATTTCCAGCATTTTCTGTTTTTATTACAATTATATGCAGTGGCATATGCAGTGGAAGCAAAGCGTAAAGAGTGGAAACAAAGCAGAGTGCAAGACTGCCTCCTGAAGTGATCTCATACTAGTGTTTAGCACCAAGTTTTTGCTTGGACAGACAGTAGAACGCATTGGACTCAATATCTAGTTCAACAATTTCAGATCATAACCTCGGCCCATTACATTTTTACTTATTTTTTATCCCCACCTTTGTTTTGGCCCTTCCCCCCCCCCCCACCACTTTTTTTTCCTCTCTCCCACATGGCAGCTATCTCCCATTCTGCCAGCACATTTCACACCTAATCTAGAGCTGTCTTTTGTCTCCACTAGCCCTATCACCATCTCGTCTCGTTTTTAATACCTCAATGTCTCTTCACTTCTCTTTTGTTCTCTCCCAGCCTGGCCTCTCAATCCATTTCATTTCCTGTGCCTTTCCAGTCTTGACAAAGTTTGACTCGAAACGTTGACTATTTTCTCTCCACAGATGTTGCCTGGCCTGCTGAGTTTTTCCAGCATTTTCTGTTATTATCTATTTTAGTGATGCTTTACCAGGCGGGCCAATAACTTTAAGGTACACAGTATCCTGATGCTCAAGAACGGCGTGAATGTGAAACAGTGTCAAAGATGAATATAAGTTTTCCGCTTTCAGTCTCTTTCATTTAAAATGTCATCTGCATTGACAATGAAAAGTAATTGAACATTCCAGGTAGTCATGTTTGATTTCACCAACAGCAGTTAAAGTCATGAGAAAAGGACTGTGGGCTATTGAAAACTAGGGCCTGAAACATTAGTGTTATACAACCCTTTTAATTAAACAAATAATTGTGCGCTACAGTATGATAAATATATTGCTGCTCCCATTTCCCAAACTGCAGCAGTGATCTCCAGACTGGAAGAACCACCAATAAACCCTCATGGAAATTAAACAAGTGCAAACACTCTCCTATGCCAGTGACCTGCTTGAGAAAGGAAATCAAAAAGCTCAGAAAAAACACAGGAATCTGAGAAGTACCATAATTGTCAAAATGCAGCTTGATACTATAATTTATCTATGCAGATTCCCTAAACAGTATATCCTACAAAATAGTCACTCATTAAGCTAAGTGAATTTTAGATAAAATTGTCACTTAGATTTCAATCCCCAATTAGATGGAGAGACTTGTCGTCTAGATGGGGGAAAATATTCAATGTGCCAGGATTTGGATGAGCAACAAGTTGTAAAAAAAAATGGAGTAAGCTTGCAGCAGTTTTTCTTTCGGTATTACGCTGTTTACAACTGCAATAGAGATGGTGCAGGTCAAAGTAATATCCCATTATGCCCCTCGTGTCGTTTCTAACATTGATACTAACCGAAAACACTGCATTCTGCAGCCCGAAAGGAATGGGGGTGAGTCTGGCCAAAGCCACCACCTTCAGTCCGCTGCCTCCTTCCACCACTCTGACCACGGCGCTCAGCTGCTCGTTGCCCCGGACCTTGGCCAAAACCCACGCCGTCAGCAGCCTCTTGCAAAGCAGGTGAGCGATGAACGTCCCGATCAACACCCCGATCACCACCAGCCCCAAGCCCAGCACGAAGCCGTACAGGTAACCGGCGGCCACGTTCAGCACGATGTAACCCCAGCTGCAGGGGAAAGAGACGGCGATGAAACCCACGACGAAGAGCAGTGCCCCGACCAGGCTGTCCAAGCTCTCCACCCACAGCAACAGATCCTTCAGGTAGCGCCGCACCAGCGCCAGCGACGAGAAGCAGACGATGGTCAGCAGGCAGACCAGCAGGAAGCTCTTCAGGCAGCAACCGTTCAGACAACATGTCGCCTTGGGGTCCCCCAGTATGGGCAGTTCACTCTCCATCCCCTGGTGCTGCAGGCTCAGCTCGGGCTTCACCTGCAATCGCTCCCCGTACGATGCCGCGTCCACCGCGTCCGCCTGGCCCAGCAGCAGCGAGTCGGGGCAGGGTCTCTGCAGGCCCCGGCTCAACACCAAGTGACCTTTACTCAACTTCTTCAACACTTTGCTCAAAACCTGCAGCCATCCGACGCCAGAGTTCCACATATTTGGCCAGGAGAAGAAATTATATCTTTCCACACGCTGCAAACAATCTATATATAAAATCTATTCGCTTCAAGAACTTGTGCAAAATAAAAACATCCGATTTGCCTTTGGTGGTTCGTAAAGGTTCGCTCACTTTTTTGCCGAAACTCTACATCGCTCGGTGCAGCTGCAGACTTGGGGCGGAGTGAGTGATGTTTAAGTGTTGCGGCAGCGGTTCCCCACCGAGGGGAGGGGGAAAGAGGGGTGGGATGGGATGCTCCCAAAGGCCGAGCGGGTGCAAAAAAATATTTTTTTCAAATTACCCCGGTGTCTGTGACGGAGCAGCCGGCGGATGGGAAGGGGGTTCGTGCCACGTCCTGTCTCATGCTTCTTTTAGAGGAAGAAGAGGGTCACACACGCCAACACATCTCGGTATGTCTCTCCCACTACCACCGACTGCCTAACAGGGCCCCGGGAGGACAGACGTCCGAACCCGCCGGCTGCACAGAGCGCGCGCCGCCCGCCCAGCCGGTGAGCCAGCCTCGCGCTGAGTCCCGGTTCCGGTTAAAGTCCCGCGCGCTCCCGCCGCCATCCGTCCGGCGCTGCCCCGTTCCGTTCCACTGCTAGATCCGCTCTGACTGCCGCTGTCCTGCACCCACAATGCTGCGACACGTGATCGAGCGGCGCACTGTTTAAAGAGACACTACAGACAAGCTCAGGGTTACCCGGCTTAAAGAAACATTACCAGGCGCAACTGCGTTACCCCCTCCCCACTCAATAAGAAAGAAACTCTTGCATTTATATAGCGCCTTTCACGACCACCAGACGTCTCAAAGCGCTTTACAGCCAATAAAATACTTTTGGAGTGTAGTCAGTTTTCTAATGTGGGAAATGCAGCAGCCAATTTGTGCACAGCAATGTGAAAATGACCAGATAATCTGTTTTTGTTATGTTGGTTGAGGGAGAACTATTGGCAGGACTCTGGGGATAACTCCCCTACTCTTCTTTGAAATAGTGCCTTAGGATCTTTTACGTCCACCTGGGAGAACAGACGGGGCCTCGGTTTAACGTCGCATCCGAAAGACGGTACCTCCAATAGTGCAGCACTCCCTCAGCACTGCACTGGAGTGTCAGCTGAGCTTTATTAGCTCAAGTCCCTGGAGTGGGACTTGAACCCTCAATAAACCAGATTCTGTTTTAATTACGTTGGATTCTCGATTTTTTTTTAACCTTTGCTTTGGGGTACATTTCTCGGTGTTACTGGTGACTACATTTTTTTTCCCTACAACACGTTGCATATTGTTTTTTGCCTACTGCAAACACACCTCGTTTGGCATTGTAACGCCTAAAATACTGCCAAATAATTCTAGGGATATAGTAGCATACTTTAGCTGTTGGAAGACATGTTTGAGTTTGTTTGGCATCATAATGCCTCTAAACTATTGGCAAATACCTCAGTGACTCGATACAAAAAAATCCTGTTTACAGTGTCTATAAGAGCTGCAGTGCCAAACCAACTACGCTCACTGATATCCACCCAACCCAAGAATTAGTCTCTCTGATCCCCACCCAACCCAACAATTACCCTCTCTGATCCCCTCCCAACCCAAGAATTACTCTCTCTGATCCCCTCCCAACCCAAGCATTACTCTCTCTGATCCTCCCAACACAACAATTACTCTCTCTGATCCCCTCCCAACCCAAGCATTACTGTCTCTGATACCCCCTACCCAAAAATTACTCTCTGATCCCCCCACCCAAGACTTACCCTCTCTGATCCCCCTCCAACCCAAGAAATACTCTCTCTGATCCCACAACCCAAGAATTACTCTCTCTGATCCCCCCGAGAATTACTCTCTCTGATCCCCAACCCAAGAATTACTCTCTCTGATCCCCCAACCCAAGAATTACTCTCTCTGATCCCCCCGAGAATTACTCTCTCTGATCTCCCAACCCAAGAATTACTCTCTCTGACCCCCCAACCCAAGAATTACTCTCTCTCATCCCCCAACCCAAGAATTACTCTCTCTCATCCTCCAAACACAAGAATTACTCTCTCTGATCCCCCAACCCAAGAATTACTCTCTCTGATTCCCCAACCCAAGAATTACTCTCTCTTATACCCCTCAACTCAAATATTAAACTCTCTGATCCCACCTGCAAGAATTACTCTCTCTGATCCCCTCCCAACCGAAGAATTACTCTCACTGATCCTTCCAACCCAAGATTTACTCTCTCTGATCCACCCGAACCCAAGAATTACAGTCTCTGATCTCCCTAACCCAAAGATTACGCTCTCTGATCCCCCAAACGCAAGAATTACCTTCCCTGATACCCGCCAACCCAAAAATTACTCCCTCTGAACTGCCCTCAACCCAATGATTACTCTCTTTGATCTCCACAACCCAATAATTACTCTCTCTGATACCCCCAATCCAAGAATTACTCTCTCTGATCCCCCTTACGCAAAAATTACTCTCTCTGATCACCCCATCCAAGAATTACTCTCTGATCCCCAACCCAAAATTACTTTCTTTGATTCTCCCCCCCAGAGATTTACTATCTCTGATCCCCACCCCCCGATATTTACTCTCTCTTATTCCCTCCCCGAGAATTACACTCTCTGATTTCCTGCACCCCGAGAATTACTCTCTCTGATTCCCCCCAACCCAAGAATTACTCTCTCTGATTCCCCCCAACTGAAGAATTACTCTCTCTGATTCCCCCAAACGAAGAATTACTCTCTCTGATCCCCCCAACTGAAGAATTACTCTCTCTGATCCCCCCAACCGAAGAATTACTCTCTCTGATCCCCCCCAACCGAAGAATTACTCTCTCTGATCCCCCCAACCCAAGAATTACTCTCTCTGATCCCCCCCAACCCAAGAATTACCCTCTCTGATCCCCCCAACCGAAGAATTACTCTCTCTGATCCCCCCCAACACAAGAATTACTCTCTCTGATCCCCTCAACTGAAGAATTACTCTCTCTGATCCCCCCCAACCGAAGAATTACTCTCTCTGATCCCCCAACCCAAGAATTACCCTCTCTGATCCCCCCAACCGAAGAATTACTCTCTCTGATCCCCCAACCCAAGAATTACTCTCTCTGATCCCCCCAACTGAAGAATTACTCTCTCTGATCCCCCCCAACCGAAGAATTACTCTCTCTGATCCCCCCAACTGAAGAATTACCCTCTCTGATCCCCCAACCCAAGAATTACTCTCTCTGATCCCCCCAACCGAAGAATTACCCTCTCTGATCCCCCCAACCGAAGAATTACTCTCTCTGATCCCCCCCAACCCAAGAATTACTCTCTCTGATCCCCCAACCGAAGAATTACCCTCTCTGATCCCCCAACCCAAGAATTACTCTCTCTGATCCCCCAACCCAAGAATTACTCTCTCTGATCCCCCCAACCGAAGAATTACCCTCTCTGATCCCCCCAACCGAAGAATTACTCTCTCTGATCCCCCCCAACCCAAGAATTACTCTCTCTGATCCCCCAACCGAAGAATTACTCTCTCTGATCCCCCCCAACCGAAGAATTACTCTCTCTGATCCCCCCAACCCAAGAATTACCCTCTCTGATCCCCCCAACCGAAGAATTACTCTCTCTGATCCCCCCCAACCGAAGAATTACTCTCTCTGATCCCTCCAACCGAAGAATTAATCTCTCTGATCCCCCCGAACCCAAGAATTACCCTCTCTGATCCGCTGCCAACACAAGAATAACCCTCTCTGATACCCCCTAACTCAAGAATTACTCTCTCTGATCACCCCCCAACCTAAGAATTACTCTCTCTGATCTCCACAACCCAAGAATTACTCTCTCTTATACCCCTCAACCCAAATATTAAACTCTCTGATCCCACCTCCAAGAATTACTCTCTCTGATCTCCACAACCCAAGAATTACTCTCTCTTATACCCCTCAACCCAAATATTAAACTCTCTGATCCCACCTCCAAGAATTACTCTCTCTGATCCCCTCCCAACCCAAGATTTACTCTCTCTGATCCCCCAACCCAAGAATTACTCTCTCTGATCCCCCAACCCAAGAATTACTCCCTCTGATCCACCCGAACCCAAGAATTACAGTCTCTGATGCCCTCCCAACCCAAGAATTACTCTGTCTGATCCCCTCCCAACCCAAGAATTACTCTCGCTGATCCCCCAACCCAAGATTTACGCTCTCTGATACCCCAACCCAGGAATTACTCTCTCTGATACCCCCAACCCAAGAATTACAGTCTCTGATCTCCCCAACCGAAAAATTACTCTCTCTGATCCACCCGAACCCAAGAATTACAGTCTCTGATCTCCCCAACCCAAAAATTACTCTCTCTGATACCCCCAATCCAAGAATTACTCTCTCTGATCCCACCTCCAACAAAAGAATTACTCTGATATCCCCAACCCAAAAATTAATCTCTGAAACACCAACCCAAAAATTACTCTCTCTGATCGCCACCCCCGATATTTACTCTCTCTTATTCCCCCCCGAGAATTACACTCTCTGATTTCCTGCACCCCGAGAATTACTCTCTCTGATCCCCCCCACCGAGAATTACTCTCTCTGATCCCCAACCCAAGAATTACCCTCTCTGATCCCCAACCCAAGAATTACTCTCTCTGAACCCCCAACCCAAGAATTACCCTCTCTGATCCCCTGCCAACCCAAGAATTACTCTCTCTGATACCCCCAATCCAAGAAATACCCTCTCTCATCCCCCCAACCCTAGAATTACTCTCTCTGATCCCCCTCCAACCCAGGAATTACTCTCTCTGATCCCCCCAACCCAAGATTTACCCTCTCTGATCCCCCAACCCAAGAATTACTCTCTCTGATCCCCCCTCCAACCCAAGAATTATCCTCTCTGATCCCCCAACCCAAGAATTACTCTCTCTGTACCCCAACCCACGAAAAACTCTCTCTGATCCCCCCAACCCAAGAATTACCCTCTCTGATCCCCCCAACACAAGTATTACATTCTCTGATCCCGCAACCCAAGAATTACTCTCTCTGATCCCCACTCCAACCCACAAATTACTCTCTATGATGCTCCCAACCCGAGAATTACTCTGATACCCCAACCCAAAAATTACTCTCTCTGATCTCCCAACCCAAAATTAATCTCTCTGATCCCCCCCGAGAATTATTCCTTTGGCCATCCACCCTGAGAATTATTTTTTGATTCTCCCCCCACCCTGAGATTTACTACCTCTGATTCCTCCCCCGAGAATCATTCTCTTTGACCCCCCACCCTGAGAATTACTCTTTGATTCTCCCCCCCCCGAGATTTACTATCTCTGATTCCTCCCCCGAGAATCATTCTCTTTGATCCCCCACCCTGAGAATTACTCTCTGATTATCCCCCCCAATAATTACTTTCTCTGATTCCCCCACCCTGAGAAGTACTCTCTTTGATTCCCCCCAAGAATTACTCTCTCTGTTCCCCCATCACCCGAAAATTACTCTCTCTGATTCCCCTCCCGAGAATTACTCTCTCTGACTTTCCCCCAGCCTCGGAGAATTACTCTCTGATTCCCCCAACCAAGTATTACTCTCTGATCCCCCTCCAACCCAAGAATTACTCCCTCTGATTCCCCCAACCCAAGTATTACTCTCTGATCCCCCCCAACCCAAGAATTATTCTCTCTGATCCACATCCAACCCAAGAATGATCTCTCTGATCACCCGCCCGCGAGAATTACTCTCTCGGATTCCCCCCCTCCGAGAATTACTCTCTCTGATTCCCCTCCTGAGAATTACTCGCTCTGACTTCCCCGTCCAAACTGGAGAATTACTCTCTCTGATTCCCCCGCGAGAATTACTCTCACCCCTCAACCCCCGAGAATTACTCTCTCTGATTCCCCACCCTGAGAATTATTCTCTCTGATTCCCCCCACCCAAGAATTACTCTCTCTGATCCCCCAACCCAGGAAATACTCTCTCTGATACCCCCTCCCAAACCAAAAATTTCACTCTCTGGTCCCCCCAATCCAAGAATTACTCATACCCTCAACCCAAAAATGACTCTCTCTAATCCCCCCGAGAATTAGACTCTCTGCTCCCCCAACCCAAGAATTACTCTCTCTGATCCCCCCAACCCAAGAATTGCTCTCTCTGATCCCCCCAACCCAAGAATTACCCTCTCTGATAGCCCAACCCAAGAATTATTCTCTCCGATCCCCCAACCCAAAAATTACTCTCTCTGATCCACCAACCCAAAATTACGCTCTCTGATCCCCCAACCCAAAATTAGCCCACCCTGAGAATTACTCCCTCTGATTTCCCGCCCCCGAGATTTAATCTCTCTGATTCCCCCCCAGATAATTTCTCTGATCCCCCAAAACCAAGAATTACCCTCTCTGATCCCCCAACCCAAGAATTACCCTCTCTGATCCCCCCAACCCAAGAATTACTCTCTCTGATCCCTCCAACCCAAGAATTACTCTCTCTGATCCCCCGAACCCAAGAATTACCCTCTCTGATCCTCCAACCCAAGAATTACCCTCTCTGATCCCCGCAACCCAAGAATTACTCTCTCTGATCCCCTCAACCCAAGAATTACTCTCTCTGATCCCGCCCAACCCAAGAATTATTCTCTCTGATTCCCCCATGAGAATTACCCTCTCTGAGCCCCCAAACCAAAATTACTTTCTCTGATCCACCAACCCAAAATTACTCTCTCTGATCCCCCAACCCAAAATTACTTTCTCTGATTCGCCACCCTGAGAATTACACCCTGATTCTCCCCCCCCCACCAGAGTTATATTATCTCCGATCCCCCACCCCGAGAATTACTCTCTCTGATTCCCCCCCGAGAATTACTCTCTCTGATCCCCCCCAAGAATTACTCACTCTGATCCCCCACCCCCCGATATTTACTCTCTCTTATTCCCCCCACCCCGAGAATTACTCTCTCTGATTTCCCACCCCCCGAGAATTACTCTCTCTGATTCCCCCCTGAGAATTACTCTCTCTGATCCCCCCCCAAGAATTACTCACTCTGATCCCCCACCCCCGATATTTACTCTCTCTTATTCCCCCCACCCCGAGAATTACTCTCTCTGATTTCCCACCCCCCGAGAATTACTCTCTCTGATTCCCCCAACCCAAGTATTACTCTCTGACCCCCCCCACCCAAGAATTACTCTCTCTGAACCACATCCAACCCAAGAATTACTCTCTCTGATTCCCCCAACCCAAGTATTACTCTCTGATCCCCCCCAACCCAAGAATTACTCTCTCTGGTCCACATCCAACCCAAGAATGATCTCTCTGATCACCCGCCCGCGAGAATTACTCTCTCGGATTCCCCCCCTCCGAGAATTACTCGCTCTGACTTCCCCCCCCACAACCAGAGAATTACTCTCTCTGATTCCCCCCCGAGAATTACTCTCATCCCTCAACCCCTGAGAATTACTCTCTCTGATTCCCCACCCTGAGAATTATTCTCTCTGATTCCCCCCCCCGAGAATTACTCTCTCTGATCCCCGAACCCAGGAAATACTCTCTCTGATACCCCCTCCCAACCCAAAAATTACGCTCTCTGGTCCCCCCAATCCAAGAATTACTCTGATACCCTCAACCCAAAAATGACTCTCTCTAATCCCCCCGAGAATTAGACTCTCTGCTCTCCCAACCCAAGAATTACTCTCTCTGATCCCACCAACCCAAGAATTACTCTCTCTGATAACCCCAACCCAAGAATTACACTCTCTGATTCCCCCAACCCAAGAATTAATCTCTTTGATCCCCCCAACCCAAGAATTACTCTCTCTGATCCCCCAACCCAAGAATTACTCTCTCTGATCCACCAACCCAAAATTACTCTCTCTGATCCCCCAACCCAAAATTAGCCCACCCTGAGAATTACTCTCTCTGATTTCCCGCCCCCGAGCATTAAGCTCTCTGATTTCCCCAGAGAATTACCCTCTCTGATCCCCCGAACCCAAGAATTACCCTCTCTGATCCCCCAACCCAAGAATTACTCTCTCTGATCCCCCAACCCAAGAATTATTCTCTCTGATTCCCCCATGAGAATTACCCTCTCTGAACCCCCAACCCAAAATTACTTTCTCTGATCCACCAACCCAAAATTACTCTCTCTGATCCCCCAACCCAAAATTACTTGCTCTGATTCACCACCCTGAGAATTACACACTGATTCTCCCCCCTCACCAGAGTTATATTATCTCTGATCCCCCACCCCGAGAATTACTCTCTCTGATTCCCCCCCGAGAATTACTCTCTCTGATCCCCCCCAAGAATTACTCATTCTGATCCCCCACCCCCCGATATTTACTCTCTCTTATTCCCCCCACCCCGAGAATTACTCTCTCTGATTTCCCACCCCCCGAGAATTACTCTCTCTGATTCCCCCCGAGAATTACTCTCTCTGATTTCCCACCCCCCGAGAATTACTCTCTGATCCCCCCAACCCAATAATTACTCTCTGATCCTTCCTCCAACCCAAGAATTACTCTCTCTGATCCCCCCGAGAATTAGACTCTCTGATACCCCTACCCAAGAATTACTCTCTCTGATCCCCTCCCAACCCAAGAATTACTCTCTCCAATCCCCCCAACCCAAGAATTAATCTCTCTGATCCCCCAATCCAAGAATTACTCTCTCCAATCCCCCCAACCCAAGAATTACCCTCTCCGATCCCCCCAACCCAATAATTATTCTCTCTGATCCCCCAACCAAAGAATTACCCTCTCTGATCCCCTGCCAACCCAAGAATTACTCTCTCTGATACCCCCAAACCAAGAATTACCCTCTCTGATCCCCCCAACCCAAGAATTACTCTCTCTGATCCCCCCTCCAACCCAAGAATTACCCTCTCTGATCCCCCAACCCAAGAATTACTCTCTCTGTACCCCAACCCAAAAAAACTCTCTCTGATCGCCCCAACCCAAGAATTACCCTCTCTGATCCCCCCAACACAAGTATTACTTTCTCTGATCCCGCAACCCAAGAATTACTCTCTGTGATCCCCACTCCAACCCACAAATTACTCTCTATGATCCTCCCAACCCAAGAATTACTCTGATACCCCCAACCCAAAAATTACTCTCTCATCCCCAACCCAAAATTAATCTCTCTGATCCCCCAAGAATTAATTTCACTGATTCCCCCACCCCAAGAATTACTCTCTCTGATCCCCCCGAGAATTATTTCTTTGACCCCCCACCCTGAGAATTAATCTTTGATTCTCCCCCCCGAGATTTACTATCTCTGATTCCTCCCCCGAGAATCATTCTCTTTGATCCCCCACCCTGAGAATTACTCTCTGATTCTCCCCCCCCAAAATTACTTTCTCTGATTCCCCCACCCTGAGAAGTACTCTCTTTGATTCCCCCCAAGAATTACTCTCTCTGTTCCCCCACCACCCAAGAATTACTCTCTCTGATTCCCCTCCCGAGAATTACTCTCTCTGACTTCCCCCCGCCCCGGAGAATTACTCTCTGATTCCCCCAACCCAAGTATTACTCTCTGATCCCCCCTCCAACCCAAGAATTACTCTCTCTGATTCCCCCAACCCAAGTATTACTCTCTGATCCCCCCCCAACCCAAGAATTACTCTCTCTGATCCACATCCAACCCAAGAATGATCTCTCTGATCACCCGCCCGCGAGAATTACTCTCTCGGATTCCCCCCCTCCGAGAATTACTCTCTCTGATTCCCCTCCTGAGAACTACTCACTCTGACTTCCCCCCCCCCAAACTGGAGAATTACTCTCTCTGATTCCCCCCCGAGAATTACTCTCATCCCTCAACCCTCGAGAATTACTCTCTCTGATTCCCCACCCTGAGAATTATTCTCTCTAATTCCCCTCCCCCGAGAATTACTCTCTCTGACCCCCCAACCCAGGAAATACTCTCTCTGATACCCCCTCCCAACCCAAAAATTACGCTCTCTGGTCCCCCCAATCCAAGAATTACTCTGATACCCTCAACCCAAAAATGACTCTCTCTAATCCCCCCGAGAATTACTCTCTCTGATCCCCCAAACCCAAGAATTACCCTCTCTGATCCCCCAACCCAAGAATTACTCTCTCTGATCCCCCCAACCCAAGAATTACTCTCTCTGTACCCCAACCCAAGAATTACTCTCTCTGAACCCCCAACCCAATAAATACCCTCTTTGATCCCCCAACCCAAGAATTACTCTCTCTGATCCCCTCCCAACCCAAGAATTACTTTCTCTGATCCCGAAACCCAAGAATTACTCTCTCTGATCCCACTTCCAACCCAAGAATTACTCTGTATGATCCTCCCAACCCAAGAATTACTCTGATACCCCCAACCCAAATAATTACTCTCTCTGATCCCCCAATCCAAAATTATACCCTCTAATCCCCAACCCAAAAATACTCTCTCTGATCCCCAGCCCAAAATTACTCTCTCTGATCCCCCCAAGAATTATTCTCTCTGATCGTCCCTGAGAATTATTCTCTTTGATCCCCCAGCCTGAGAATTACTCTCTGATTCTCCCCCCCGAGATTTACTATCTCTGATCCCCCACCCCGAGAATTACTCTCTCTGATTCCCCCAACCCAAGAATTACTCTCTCTGATCCACCTCCAACCCAAGAATTACCCTCTCTGATCCCCCCAACCCAAGAATTACTCTCTCTGATCCCGCCGATAATTAAACTCTCTGATCCCCCAACACAAAAATTACTCTCTCTGATCCCCCCAAACCAAAATTATTCTCTCTGACCCCCAAGAATTACTTTCTCTGATTCCCCCACCCCGACAATTATTCTCTTTGATACCCCACCCTGAGAATTACTCACTGATTCTCCCCCCCACCCCCGAGATTTACTATCTCTGATCCCCCACCCCGAGAATTACTCTCTCTGATTCCCCCACCCCGAGTATTACTCTCTCTGTTTCCCCCCCAAGGATTACTCTCTCTGATACCCCCACGAGAATTACTCTCTCTGATTCCCCTCCGAGAATGATCTCTCTGATCACCCGCCCGCGAGAATTACTCTCTCGGATTTCCCCCCCCCCGAGAATTATTCTCTCTGATCCCCCCCGAGAATTACTCTCTCTGATCCCCCACTCCCTGAGAAATACTCTCTCTGATTCCCCACCCGAGAATTCTTGCTCTGGCTTCTGCCCCACAATCGGAGAAATACTCTCTCTGATTGCACCCCGAGAATTACTCTCATCCCTCACCCGCCGAGAATTACTCTCTCTGATTCCCCACCCTGAGAATTACTCTCTGATCCCCCAACCCAAGAAATACTGTCTCTGATACGCCCTCCCGACCCAAGAATTACTCTCTCTGATCCCCCAACCAAGAATTACTCTCTCTGATACCACCCCCCAGAATTACTCTCCCTGATCCCCCCTCCAAACCAAGAATTACTCTCTCTGATGCCCCAAACCCAAGAAATACTCTGATACTGCCAACCCAAAAAATTACACTCTGAACCCACAACCCAAAAATTACTCTCTCTGATCCCCCCAATAATTAAACTCTCTGATCCCCCAACCCAAGAACTATTCTCTCTGATTCACCCAACATAAGAATTACTTTCTCTGGTCCCCCAACCCAAGAATTACTCTCTCTGATCCCCCGACCCAAGAATTACTCTCTCTGATCCCCCAGCCCAAGAATTACTCTCTCTGATCCCCTCCCAACCCAAGAATTACTTTCTCTGGTCCCCCAACACAAGAATTATTCTCTCTGGTCCCCCAACCCAAGGATTACTCTATCTGATACCCCCTGTCCAAGAATTATTCTCACTAATCCCCCCTCCAATCCAAGAATTACTCTCTCTGATGCCCCTGAAAATTACTCTCTCTGATCCCCCCAAACCAAGAATTATTCTTTCTGATCCGCCCAACCCAAGAATTACTCTCTCTGATCCCCCAACCCAAGAATTACTCTCTCTGATCCCCCAACCCAAGAATTACTCTCTCTGATCCCCCAGCCCAAGAATTGCTCTCTCTGATCCCCTCCCAACCCAAGAATTACTCTCTCTGATCCCCCAACCCAAGAATTACTCTCACTGATACCCACAACCCAAGAATGACTCTCTGATCCCTCCTCCAACCCAAGAAATTCTCTCTCTGATCCCTCCTCCAACCCAAGAATTACTCTCTCTGATCCCCCCAACCCAAGAATTACTTACTCTGATACTCCCAACTCGAATGACTCACTCTGATCCCCCCTCCAACCCAAGAATGACTCTCTCTGATACCCTCAACCCGAATTACTCTCTCTGATCCCCCAACCCAAGAATTACTCTTTCTGATCCCCCCTACAACCCAAGAATTACTCTCTATGATCCTCCCAACCCAAGAATTACTCTGATACCCCAACCCAAAAATTACTCTCTCTGATCCCCCAATCCAAAATTACACACTCTAATCCCCAACCCAAAAATACTCTCTCTGATCCCCCAACCCAAAATTACTCTCTCTGATCCCCCCAAGAATTATTCTCTCTGATCGTCCCTGAGAATTATTCTCTTTGATCCCCCAGCCTGAGAATTACTCTCTGATTCTCCCCCCCGAGATTTACTATCTCTGATCCCCCACCCCGAGAATTACTCTCTCTGATTCCCCCAACCCAAGAATTACTCTCTCTGATCCACCTCCAACCCAAGAATTACCCTCTCTGATCCCCCCAACCCAAGAATTACTCTCTCTGATCCCGCCGATAATTAAACTCTCTGATCCCCCAACACAAAAATTACTCTCTCTGATCCCCCCAAACCAAAATTATTCTCTCTGACCCCCAAGAATTACTTTCTCTGATTCCCCCACCCCGACAATTATTCTCTTTGATACCCCACCCTGAGAATTACTCACTGATTCTCCCCCCCACCCCCGAGATTTACTATCTCTGATCCCCCACCCCGAGAATTACTCTCTCTGATTCCCCCACCCCGAGTATTACTCTCTCTGTTTCCCCCCCAAGCATTACTCTCTCTGATACCCCCACGAGAATTACTCTCTCTGATTCCCCTCCGAGAATGATCTCTCTGATCACCCGCCCGCGAGAATTACTCTCTCGGATTTCCCCCCCCCCCGAGAATTATTCTCTCTGATCCCCCCCGAGAATTACTCTCCTGATCCCCCACTCCCCGAGAAATACTCTCTCTGATTCCCCACCCGAGAATTCTTGCTCTGGCTTCTGCCCCACAATCGGAGAAATACTCTCTCTGATTGCACCCCGAGAATTACTCTCATCCCTCACCCGCCGAGAATTACTCTCTCTGATTCCCCACCCTGAGAATTACTCTCTGATCCCCCAACCCAAGAAATACTGTCTCTGATACGCCCTCCCGACCCAAGAATTACTCTCTCTGATCCCCCCAACCAAGAATTACTCTCTCTGATACCACCCCCCAGAATTACTCTCCCTGATCCCCCCTCCAAACCAAGAATTACTCTCTCTGATGCCCCAAACCCAAGAAATACTCTGATACTGCCAACCCAAAAAATTACACTCTGAACCCACAACCCAAAAATTACTCTCTCTGATCCCCCCAATAATTAAACTCTCTGATCCCCCAACCCAAGAACTATTCTCTCTGATTCACCCAACATAAGAATTACTTTCTCTGGTCCCCCAACCCAAGAATTACTCTCTCTGATCCCCCGACCCAAGAATTACTCTCTCTGATCCCCCAGCCCAAGAATTACTCTCTCTGATCCCCTCCCAACCCAAGAATTACTTTCTCTGGTCCCCCAACCCAAGAATTATTCTCTCTGGTCCCCCAACCCAAGGATTACTCTATCTGATACCCCCTGTCCAAGAATTATTCTCACTGATCCCCCCTCCAATCCAAGAATTACTCTCTCTGATGCCCCTGAAAATTACTCTCTCTGATCCCCCCAAACCAAGAATTATTCTTTCTGCTCCGCCCAACCCAAGAATTACTCTCTCTGATCCCCCAACCCAAGAATTACTCTCTCTGATCCCCCAACCCAAGAATTACTCTCTCTGATCCCCCAGCCCAAGAATTGCTCTCTCTGATCCCCTCCCAACCCAAGAATTACTCTCTCTGATCCCCCAACCCAAGAATTACTCTCACTGATACCCCCAACCCAAGAATGACTCTCTGATCCCTCCTCCAACCCAAGAAATTCTCTCTCTGATCCCTCCTCCAAACCAAGAATTACTCTCTCTGATCCCCCCAACCCAAGAATTACTTACTCTGATACTCCCAACTCGAATGACTCACTCTGATCCCCCCTCCAACCCAAGAATGACTCTCTCTGATACCCTCAACCCGAATTACTCTCTCTGATCCCCCAACCCAAGAATTACTCTTTCTGATCCCCCCTACAACCCAAGAATTACTCTCTATGATCCTCCCAACCCAAGAATTACTCTGATACCCCCAACCCAAAAATTACTCTCTCTGATCCCCCAATCCAAAATTACACACTCTAATCCCCAACCCAAAAATACTCTCTCTGATCCCCCAACCCAAAATTACTCTCTCTGATTCCCCCCAAGAATTATTCTCTCTGATCGTCCCTGAGAATTATTCTCTTTGATCCCCCAGCCTGAGAATTACTCTCTGATTCTCCCCCCCGAGATTTACTATCTCTGATCCCCCACCCCGAGAATTACTCTCTCTGATTCCCCCAACCCAAGAATTACTCTCTCTGATCCACCTCCAACCCAAGAATTACCCTCTCTGATCCCCCCAACCCAAGAATTACTCTCTCTGATCCCCCCAAACCAAAATTATTCTCTCTGACCCCCAAGAATTACTTTCTCTGATTCCCCCACCCCGACAATTATTCTCTTTGATACCCCACCCTGAGAATTACTCACTGATTCTCCCCCCCACCCCCGAGATTTACTATCTCTGATTCCCCCACCCCGAGTATTACTCTCTCTGTTTCCCCCCCAAGGATTACTCTCTCTGATACCCCCACGAGAATTACTCTCTCTGATTCCCTTCCGAGAATGGTCTCTCTGATCACCCTCCCGCGAGAATTACTCTCTCGGATTTCCCCCCCCCCGAGAATTATTCTCTCTGATCCCCCCCGAGAATTACTCTCTCTGATCCCCCACTCCCCGAGAAATACTCTCTCTGATTCCCCACCCGAGAATTTTTGCTCTGGCTTCCGCCCCACAATCGGAGAAATACTCTCTCTGATTGCACCCCGAGAATTACTCTCATCCCTCACCCCCCGAGAATTACTCTCTCTGATTCCCCACCCTGAGAATTACTCTCTGATCCCCCAACCCAAGAAATACTGGCCTAGAAATTGGGTTTTGGCTTAGCCAGGGCTTTAGCGCCGGAAATTAGTGCCGGCGCTAAGTCCCCTGCGCGCGCCAAAAATTCAGTGGCGCCGCGCCCAAACGGCTGCCGGCGCTACTGAAAGGTCTTAGCGCCTGGAAAAGGGCGCTAACTGCCGTTTCGCGCCGGAATTCCGGCGCTGCGGCACCCGATGCGGTGCGGCAGGCTGGGGAAGTGCAGGCCTCCTCCTTCCGTTAAGGAGGAGCTGCCTGCACCCGGCCGCGGCCTGCGCAAATCTGCTTAAAAATGAGCCCGGCACCTCGGACAAGTGCCGGGCTTGCATCTGTTCCGGGGGGGGGGGAGAGAAGTCCGGGGAGGGAGCTGCGGGCAGGCAGCCGGCGGGAAAGCGGCCGGCCGCCGCGGGGCCTTTAATGCGCCGGCGCTAACTGCAGTAAGGCACCTCTGACAAAACGCTGGTTGCGGCTGCCACGGGCGAGGCGGCCACAACTCAATTTCGGAGTTCGGGCGGGTTACCACGGCAACCGGGACGCTGCGCACACCGATGACGTCATCGGTGCCAGCGCAGCGCAACCGGAGCAACGCCGATTTAGGGCCCCAGGGAATTTCACTACTGGCCATAACTCCGGCGCAAGGCCCTCTAGCGCCTCAAATGAGGCGCTGAGGCTACTGAATTTTCAACCGACTGTCTCTGATACGCCCTCCCGACCCAAGAATTACTCTCTCTGATCCCCCCAACCAAGAATTACTCTCTCTGATACCACCCCCCAGAATTACTCTCCCTGATCCCCCCTCCAAACCAAGAATTACTCTCTCTGATGCCCCAAACCCAAGAAATACTCTGATACTGCCAACCCAAAAAATTACACTCTGAACCCACAACCCAAAAATTACTCTCTCTGATCCCCCCAATAATTAAACTCTCTGATCCCCCAACCCAAGAACTATTCTCTCTGATTCACCCAACATAAGAATTACTTTCTCTGGTCCCCTGTCCCAAGAATTACTCTCTCTGATCCCCCAGCCCAAGAGTTACTCTCTCTGATCCCCTCCCAACCCAAGAATTACTTTCTCTGGTCCCCCAACCCAAGAATTATTCTCTCTGGTCCCCCAACCCAAGGATTACTCTATCTGATACCCCCTGTCCAAGAATTATTCTCACTGATCCCCCCTCCAATCCAAGAATTACTCTCTCTGATGCCCCTGAGAATTACTCTCTCTGATCCCCCCAAACCAAGAATTATTCTTTCTGATCCCCCCAACCCAAGAATTACTCTCTCTGATCCCCCAACCCAAGAATTACTCTCTCTGATCCCCCAACCCAAGAATTACTCTCTCTGATCCCCCAGCCCAAGAATTACTCTCTCTGATCCCCTCCCAACCCAAGAATTACTCTCTCTGATCCCCCAACCCAAGAATTACTCTCACTGATACCCCCAACCCAAGAATGACTCTCTGATCCCTCCTCCAACCCAAGAAATTCTCTCTCTGATCCCTCCTCCAACCCAAGAATTACTCTCTCTGATCCCCCCAACCCAAGAATTACTTACTCTGATACTCCCAACTCGAATGACTCACTCTGATCCCCCCTCCAACCCAAGAATGACTCTCTCTGATACCCTCAACCCGAATTACTCTCTCTGATCCCCCAACCCAAGAATTACTCTTTCTGATCCCCCCTACAACCCAAGAATTACTCTCTATGATCCTCCCAACCCAAGAATTACTCTGATACCCCCAACCCAAAAATTTCTCTCTCTGATCCCCCAACCCAAAATTACTTTCTCTGATCCCCAACCCAAAATTACTCACTCTAATCCCCCAACCAAAAATTACTCTCTCTGATCCCCCCAAGAATTACTCTCTCTGATACCCCCCGAGAATTATTCTTTGATCCCCCACCCTGAGAATTACTCTCTGATTCCCCCACCCCGAGTATTACTCTCTCTGATTCCCCTCTGAGATTTACTCTCTCAGATAACCCACCCCCGAGAATTACTCTCTCTGATCCCCCAACCCAAGAATTATTCTCTCTGATACCCCAACCTAAGAATTACTCTCTCTGATCCCCCAACCAAAGAATTATTCTCTCTGATCCCCCAACCCAAGAATTACCCTCTCTGATCCCCCCCACCCAAGAATTACTCTCCCTGACCTCCCCAACCCAAGAATTACTCTCTCTGATCCCCCCACCCAAGAATTACGCTCTCTTATCCCCCCAACCCAAGAATTACCCTCTCTGATCCCCCCACCCAAGAATTACTCTCCCTGACCTCCCCAACCCAAGAATTACTCTCTCTGATCCCCCCACCCAAGAATTACGCTCTCTTATCCCCCCAACCCGAGAATTACTCTCTCTGTTCCCCCCAACCCAAAAATTACTCTCTCTGATCCCCCAACCCAAGAATTACTCTCTCTGATCCCCCCAACCCAAGAATTACTCTCTATGACCCCCCAACCCAAGAATTACTCTCTCTTATCCCCCCAAACCAAGAATTACTCTCTCTGATCCCCCCAACCCAAGAATTACTCTCTCTGATCCCCCAATCCAATAATTACTCTCTTATCCCCAACCCAAAATTATTCTCTCTGATCCCCCAAGAATTACTTTCTCTGATTCCCCACCCCGAGAATTAATCTGTCTGATCCCCCACCGAGAATTATTCTCTTTGATCCCCCACCCTTAGAATTACTCTCTGATTCTCCCCCCCCCGAGATTTACTATCTCTGATCCCCCACCCCTAGATTTATTCTCTCTGATTCCCCCACCCCGATTATTACTCTCTCTGATTCCCCCCAAGGATTACTCTCTCTGATACACCCCCCGAGAATTACTCTCCCTGATTCCCCCCCAAGGATTACTCTCTCTGATGCCACCACCCCTAGAATTACTCTCTCTGATTCCCCCCCCCCAAGGATTACTTGCTCTGATCACCCGCCCGCGAGAATTACTCTCTCGGATTCCCCCCCCCCTGAGAATTACTGTCTCTGATCCTGCCCGAGAATTACTCTCTCTGACTTCCCCCCCCCTTCCCCAACCGGAGAATTACTCTCTCTGATTCCACCCCGAAAATTACTCTCATCCATCACCCGCCGAGAATTATGCTCTCTGATTCCCCACCCTCAGAATTACTATCTCTGATTCCCCCCTGCGAATTACTCTCTCTGATGCCCCAAACCCAAGAAATAGTCTGATACCGCCAACCCAAAAATTACACTCTGAACCCACAACACAAAAATTACTCTCTCTGATCCCCCCGATAATTAAACTCTCTGATCCCCCAACCCAAGAACTATTCTCTCTCATTCCCCCAACCCAAGAATTACTCTCTCTGATCCCCCAACCCAAGAATTACTGTCTCTGATCCCCCCAACACAAGAATTACTCTCTCTGATCCCCAGCCCAAAAATTACTCCCTCTGATCCACCCAACCCAAGAATTACTCTCTCTCATTCCCCCAACCCAAGAATGACTCTCTCTGATCCCTCCTCCAACCCAAGAATTACTCTCTCTGATACTCCAACCGAAGAATTGCTCTCTCTGATCCCCCCACCCAAGAATTACTCTCTCTGATCCACCCAACCCAAGAATTACTTTCTCTGATACTCCCAACCCAAGAATTACTCTCTCTGATCCCCCAACCCAAGAATTACTCTCTCTGAGCCCCCCAACCCAAGAATTACTCTCTCTGAGCCCCCAGCCCAACAATTACTCTGATACCCCAACCGAAAAATTACCTTCTCTGATCCCCCTCCAACCCGAGAATTACTCTCTCTGATCTCCCCTCCAACCCAAGTATTACTTTCTCTGATCCCGCAACCCAAGAATTTCTGTGATCCCCCCTCCAACCAAAGAATTACTCTCTATGATCCTCCCAACCCAAGAATTACTCTGATAGCCCAACCCAAAGATTTGTCTCTCTGATCCCCCCAAGAATTACTCTCTCTGATTCCCCCTCCAACCCAAGAATTACTATCTCTGATCCCCCAACCCAAGAATTACTCTCTCTGATCCCCCCAACCCAAGAATTACTCTCCCTGAGCCCCCTAACCTAAGACTTACACTGATACCCCCAACCAAAAAATTACCTTCTCTGATCCCCCTCCAACCCGAGAATTACAGTCTCTGTGCTCCCCTCCAACCCAAGTATTACTTTCTCTGATCCCGCAACCCAAGAATTACTCTCTCTGATCCCCCAACCCAAGAATGACTCACTCTGATCCCCCCTCCAAGCCAAGAATTACTCTCTCTGATCCCCCAACCCAAGAATTACTCTCTCTGATTCCCCCCAACCCAAGAATTACTCTCTCTGATGCCCCCAACACAAGAATTACTCTCTCTGATTCCCCCCAACCCAAGAATTACTCTCTCTGATGCCCCCAACACAAGAATTACTCTCTCTGAGCCCCCAGCCCAACAATTATGCTGATACCCCCAACCGAAAAATTACCTTCTCTGATCCCCCTCCAACCCAAGAATTACTCTCTCTGATCCCCCCTCCAACACGAGAAATACTCTCTCTGATCTCCCCAACCCAAGAATTACTCTCTCTGATACCCCCACCCAAGAATTACTCTCTCTGATCCCCCCTCCAACCTTTCTCGCTCACCTGGCTGCTGTCTCTTACCTGCCAGTACACTTCACATCTAATCTAAGCTGCCTTTTGTCTCCACAGGCCTATTACCATCTCGTCTGGCTTCGAATACCTTTTATTGTCTCTTTTTCTTCTTTTGTTCGATCGCAGTCTTGCCTTCGATCTATTTTCTTTTCTTTCCAGTTTTGAAGAAGGGTTTCGACCCGAAACGTCAACCCAAATTTCTCTCCACGGATGTTGCCTGACCTGCTGAGTTTTTCCAGCATTTTCTGTTGTTATCAAGAATTACTCTCTCTGATGCCCCAAACCCAAGAAATACACTGATACCGCCAACCCAAAAATTACACCCTGCACCCCCAACCCAAGAACTATTCTCTCTGATTCCCCCAACCCAAGAATTACTCGCTCTAATCAACCCCAACCCAAGAATTACTCTCTCTGATCCCCAGCCCAAAAATTACGCTCTCTGATCCCCCAACCCTAGAATTACTCTCTCTGATCAACCCCAACCCATTACTCTCTCTGATCCCCAGCCCCAAAATTACTCTCTCTTATCCCCCAACCCAAGAATGACTCACTCTGATCCCCCCTCCAACCCAAGAATTACTCCATCTGATCCCATCCCAACCCAAGAATTACTCTGATACCCCCAACCCAAGAATTACTCTGATATCCCCAACCCAAGAATGACTCTCTCTGATCCCTCCTCCAACCAAAGAATTACTCTCTCTGATCCCCTCCCAACCCAAGAATTACTCTGATACCCCCAACCTAAGAATTACTCTCTCTGATCCCCCCAACCCAAGAATTACTCTCTCTGATCCTCCAACTGAAGAATTACTCTCTCTGATCCCCCCAACCCAAGAATTACTCTCTCTGATCCTCCAACTGAAGAATTACTCTCTCTGATCCCCCAACCCAAGAATTAACCTCGCTGGTACACCAGCCCAAGAATTACTCTCTCTGATCCCCTCCCAAACCAAGAATTACTCTGATACCCCTAACCGAAAAATTACCTTCTCTGATCCCCTTCCAACCCGAGAATTACTCTCCCTGATCTCCCCTCCAACCCAAGTATTACTTTCTCTGATCCCGCAACCCAAGAATTACTCTCTATGATCCCCCCTCCAACCCAAGAATTACTCTCTATGATCCCCCCTCCAACCCAAGAATTACTCTCTATGATCCTCCCAACCCAAGAATTACTCTGATACCCCAACCCAAAAATTACTCTCTCTGATCCCCCACCCCGAGCATTACTCTATCTGATCCCCCCCGAGAATTATTCTCTTTAATCCCCCACCCTGAGAATTACTCTCTGATTCTCCACCCCCCCGAGAATTGCTATCTCGGATATCCCGCCCCCCACGAGAATTACTCTCTCTGATTTTGCCCCCCCAGAGAATTACTCTCTCAGATTCCCCACCCCCGAGAATTACTCTCTCTGATTCCCCTCTGGAGAATTACTCTCTCTGACTTCCCCCCACTCTGGAGAATTACTCTCTCTGATACCTCCTCCCAATTCAAAGTTACCCTCTCTGATCACCCTCCAACCCAAGAATTACTCTCTGATCCCCCCTCCAACCCAAGAATTACTCTCTCTGATCCTCCAACCCAAAAATTACTCTGATACCCCCAACCCAAAAATTACTCACTGAACCCACATCCCAAAAATTACTCTCTCGGATCCCCTGATAATTAAACTCTCTGATCCCCCAACCCAAGAATTATTCTCTCTGATTCCCCCAACCCAAGAACTACCCTCTCTGATCCACCTCCAAAAAGAATTACCCTCTCTGATCCCCCAACCCAAGAATTACTCTCTCTGATCCCCCCAACCCAAGAATGACCCTCTCTGATTCCCCCAACCCAAGAATTACCCTCTCTGATCCCCCAACCCAAGAATTGCTCTCTCTGATCCACCCAATCCAAGAATTACGCTCTCTGATCCCCCGAACCCAAGAATTACTCTCTCTGACCCCCCAAGAATTACTTTCTCTGATTCCCCCACCCCGAGAATTAATCTGTCTGATCCCCCCCGAGAATTATTCTCTTTGATCCCCCACCCTGAGAATTATTCTCTGATTCTCTCCCACCCCCCCCGAGATTTACTATCTCTAATCCCCCACCCCGAGAATTACTCTCTCTGATTCCCCCACCCCGAGTATTACAGACCGGTAAGCCTGACATCGGTAGTGGGGAAAATGCTGGAGTCCATTTTAAAAGATGTAATAGCAGAGCACTTGGAAAACAGTGACAGGATCAGACAAAGTCAACATGGATTCACAAAAGGTAAATCGTGCTTGACTAATCTACTGGAATTTTTTGAGGATGTAACTGGTAAAATCGATAAGGGAGAACCAGTGGATGTGGTGTATCTGGACTTTCAGAAGGCCTTCGATAAGGTCCTGCATAAGAGATTAGCATGTAAAGTTAAGGCACATGGGATTGGGGGCAAGGTATTGACTTGGATAGAGAACTGGTTGGCAGACAGAAAGCAAAGAGTTGGAATAAACGAGTCTTTTTCCGAGTGGCAGGCAGTGACTAGTGGGGTACCGCAGGGATCGGTCCTTGGACCCCAGCTATTCACAATATATATTAATGATCTAGACAAGGGAACTAGATGTAATATCTCCAAATTTGCAGACAACACAAAGCTGGGTGGGCGTTTGTGCTGTGAGGAGGATGTCGAGAAACTCCAGTATGATTTGGACATGTTGGCTGATTGGGCAGAAACATGGCAGATGCAATATAACGTGGATAAATGTGAGGTTGTCCACTTTGGTGGCAAAAACAGGAAGGCAGATTATTATCTAAATGGCAATAGACTGGGAGAAGGGGAAGTGCAACGAGACCTGGGTGTCCTTGTGCACCAGTCGCTGAAGGTAAGCATGCAGGTGCAGCAGGCGGTTAAGAAGGCAAATGGTATGTTGGCCTTCGTAGCGAGAGGGTTTGAGTACAGGAACAAGGATGTCTTGCTGCAGTTGTACAGGGCCTTGGTGAGACCACATCTTGAGTATTGTGTGCAGTTTTGGTCGCCTTGTCTGAGGAAGGATGTTCTTGCCATGGAAGGAGTGCAGCGAAGATTCACCAGGCTGATACCTGGGATGGCAGGAATGATGTATGAGGAGAGATTGGGTCGATTGGGCTTGTACTCGCTGGACTTTAGAAGAATGAGAGGTGATCTCATTGAAACTTATAAAATTCTGACAGGACTGGACAGAGTAGATGGAGGAAGGATGTTCCCGATGGTCGGAGAGTCCAGAACCAGGGGACACAATCTAAGGATAAAGGGTAGGCCATTTAGGACAGAAATGAGGAGGAATTTCTTCACCCAGTGAGTGGTGAACCTGTGGAACTCTCTACCACAGAAGGCGATGGAGGCCAGTTCATTAAATATATTCAAGAAGGAGTTGGATATATTTCTGAAGGCTAAAGGGATCAAGGGGTATGGGGAGAAAGCAGGGACCGGGTACTGAATTTGGATGATCAGCCATGATCGCATTGAATGGCGGAGCAGGCTCGAGGGGCCGAATGACCTACTCCTGCTCCTATCTTCTATGTTTCTATGTATTACTCTCTCTGTTTCCCCCCCAAGGATTACTCTCTCTGATACCCCCCCGAGAATTACTCTCTCTGATTCCCCCCCGAGAATGATCTCTCTGATCACCCGCCCGCGAGAATTACTCTCTCAGATTCCCGCCCCCCGAGTATTACTCTCTCTGCTCCCCCCTGAGAATTACTCTCTCTGATCTCCCACTCCCCGAGAATTACTCTCTCTGATTCCCCTCCCGAGAATTACTCGCTCTGACTTCACCCCCACAACCGGAGAATTACTTTCTCTGATTCCCCTCCCGAGAATTACTCGCTCTGACTTCCCCCCCCCCCCACCGGAGAATTACTCTCTCTGATTCCACCCCGAGAATTACTCTCATCCCTCACCCGCTGAGAATTACTCTCTCTGATTCCCCACCCTGAGAATTACTCTCTCTGATCCTCTAACCGAAGAATTAGTCTCTCTGATCCCCCAACCCAAGAATTACCCTCGCTGATACCCCAGCCCAAGAATTACTCTCACTGATCCCCTCCCAAACCAAGAATTACTCTGATACCCCCAACCGAAAAATTACCTTCTCTGATCCCCCTCAAACCCGAGAATTACTCTCACTGATCTCCCCTCCAACCCAAGTATTACTTTCTCTGATCCCGCAACCCAAGAATTACTCTCTCTGATTCCCCTCCCGAGAATTACTCGCTCTGACTTCACCCCCACAACCGGAGAATTACTCTCTCTGATTCCCCTCCCGAGAATTACTCGCTCTGACTTCCCCCCTGTAAGATTCGAAATTTTCAGCAATAATCACGCAAGAAAACAGGATAAAATAAGACAGTTTATTGACCAAAGTAAGCTTGCACAGAAAAACCTTTGATAAAAGGGCATACAAAATGGCCGCCGGGCCTCGTGATCAGTTTCTGGACCATTTGATTTCTGTTACTGCAAGCCAGACAGGCTTGTGGATTGAAAACAGTAAGCCCGCGAAAGCCAGTATCGGGAAACCGAAACTCAGGGAAACAGCATACATATTCAATGGATTCTAAGTACAGGACGGTTTCAGGCAAACAGGATGGGGCCCATCAAGATATGGGCAGACAATGCATGAACACTTATACCCATTTAATGTACAAAGGAGAAACCGTTTAACAGCCATCAAGGGAAATCTCCAGACCGATCAATATGCGAACCGAGTCACGGTGACAATGTAAAAGACATTAAAAGACATTATCGGCCAGGAAGGCCAGTTAAGTTATCACCGGCTCCCGTTACAAGACAAAGCGCCCCTGCAGAGATTTCTGCCCGCCAAAATATTACAAAGACTGGACTATGATCTGGCGGGAGATAAGGCTGGCCCAAAAGGGTATAAATATGGATTTTGAAAAGTCCATCAGCCTGGCCTGCCTTGCCCTCTCTTCCACCTCGGTAGCTTCGGAATCGATAAAGACGCTTCAGACGGACAACTTCGGGAAAAAAGACAACGTGGTCGGTGTTCAGCCAGACAAGGCTCGGCCACGACGGGAAGACGATGAGGGTGGCCCGGGTGCTGTTGTCGGGAGATCATCGACGACCCAGGCCGAAGGAGAAGACACCCTCGGGAAAAACCGACGATCCAGGTCGGATAAAAAGGACATTCCGAGCCTAGCCAGGCAAGGCCTCGACACGTGCATCCATTTCTCCAACATCACATTGGTGGCAGGGACTGCTCCATGAACCCAAATCCACAATAGTGGATCTCAACCTTGACGAGCGCTCATCGAGGCTGTGTCTACCCCGCCGCCTCGAGAGAGAGAGAGAGAGAGAGAGAATATCGACTGCGCCAGAAGTTTCCAGATCCACGTGACGACGGAAAGCTGTGCCAAAAGATTGCGAACCCCTTTTTGCGATTCTGATAGTGGTGAGCATGATCCCGAGTTCCTCAAATCGAAACTTAGTTTAGGTCTAGGGGAGGGAGTAAGGTTAAATCGTAATGTGTTTCCCTTTTTACGATGTGCCGTGTGTTCCCCATTTCCATAGAGTCAAGTTCATAAATTTGTGTATGATTGTAGTCACTTTAATCTGTGCCTATGACATGTATTTTGTAATGCTTCAAACTGTTTAAAAATAAAAGCATCCATTTCGTGCTATTCAACCTGGTCTATTGAGTCCTTTCTCTGCACTACAGTTCTCTGCATCTAAGTCCAAGGTCTAGAACCGTAGGGGAGAGTGGGTCGAACCACTCAAGGGTAATTATTGCACAAAGCCTGGCAGGAGACCAGAACGAGCAAGAGAAACCCCCTACAGCCCCCAACCGGAGAATTACTCTCTCTGATTCCACCCCGAGAATTACTCTCATCCCTCACCCGCTGAGAATTACTCTCTCTGATTCCCCACCCTGAGAATTACCCTCTCTGATCCTCCAACCGAAGAATTAGTCTCTCTGATCCCCCAACCCAAGAATTACCCTCGCTGATACCCCAGCCCAAGAATTACTCTCTCTGATCCCCTCCCAAACCAAGAATTACTCTGATACCCCCAACCGAAAAATTACCTTCTCTGATCCCCCTCAAACCCGAGAATTACTCTCTCTGGTCTCCCCTCCAACCCAAGTATTACTTTCTCTGATCCCGCAACCCAAGAATTACTCTCTCTGATTCCCCCCTCCAACCCAAGAATTACTCTGATACCTCCAACCCAAAAATTACTGTCTCTGATCCCCCACCCCGAGCATTACTCTCACTGATCCCCCCGAGAATTATTCTTTTTAGTCCCCCACCCTGAGAATTACTCTCTGATTCTCCCCCCCACTGAGATTTACTATCTCGGATTTTCCGCCCCTCGAGAATTACTCTCTCTGATTCCCCTCTGAGAATTACTCTCTCTGATTTCGCCCCCCCACGAGAATTACTCGCTCAGATTCCCCCCCCAGAATTGCTCTCTCTGATTCCCCTCCGAGAATTACTCTCTCAGATACCCCACCCCCGAGAATTACTCTCTCTGATTCCACCCCGAGAATTACTCTCATCCCTCACCCGCTGAGAATTACTCTCTCTGATTCCCCACCCTGAGAATTACCCTCTCTGATCCTCCAACCGAAGAATTAGTCTCTCTGATCCCCCAACCCAAGAATTACCCTCGCTGATACCCCAGCCCAAGAATTACTCTCTCTGATCCCCTCCCAAACCAAGAATTACTCTGATACCCCCAACCGAAAAATTACCTTCTCTGATCCCCCTCAAACCCGAGAATTACTCTCTCTGGTCTCCCCTCCAACCCAAGTATTACTTTCTCTGATCCCGCAACCCAAGAATTACTCTCTCTGATTCCCCCCTCCAACCCAAGAATTACTCTGATACCTCCAACCCAAAAATTACTGTCTCTGATCCCCCACCCCGAGCATTACTCTCACTGATCCCCCTGAGAATTATTCTTTTTAATCCCCCACCCTGAGAATTACTCTCTGATTCTCCCCCACACTGAGATTTACTATCTCGGATTTTCCACCCCCCGAGAATTACTCTCTCTGATTCCCCTCTGAGAATTACTCTCTCTGATTTCGCCCCCCCACGAGAATTACTCGCTCAGATTCCCCCCCCAGAATTGCTCTCATTGATTCCCCTCCGAGAATTACTCTCTCAGATACCCCACCCCCGAGAATTACTCTCTCTGATTCCCCTCCCGAGAATTACTCTCTCTGGCTTCCCCCTCCCCCGGCCCAGAGAATTACTCTCTCTGATACCCCCTCCCAATTCAAAAGTTACCCTCTCTGATCCCCCTCCAACCCAAGAATTACTCTCTCTGATCCTCCAACCCAAGAATTATGCTCTCTAATCCCCTGAACCCAAGAATTACTCTCTCTGACCCCCCAAGAATTACTTTCTCTGATTCCCCCACCCCGAGAATTAATCTGTCTGATCCCCCCCGAGAATTATTCTCTTTGATCACCCGCCCGCGAGAATAACTCTCTCTGATTCCCCTCCTGAGAATTACTCGCTCTGATTCCACCCCAAGAATTACTCTCATCCCTCACCTGCCAAGAATTACTCTCTCTGATTCCCCCCCCGAGGATTATTCTCTCTGATTCCCGCCCGAGAATTACTCTCTCTGATTCCCCACCCTGAGAATTACTCTCTCTGATTTCCCCCCGAGAATTACTCTCTCTGATTCCCCCCAACAATTACTCTCTCTGATTCGCCTCACGAGAATTACTCTCTGATCCCCCAACTCAAGAATTACTCTCTCTGATACGCCCTCCCAACCCAAGAATTATACTCTGATCCCCGCTCCAACCCAAGAATTACTCTCTCTGATCCCCAACCCAAGAATTACTCTCTCTGATACCCCACCCAAGAATTACTCTCTCTGATCCCCCCTCCAACCCAAGAATTACTCTCTCTGATGCCCCAAACCCAAGAAATACTCTGATACCGCCAACCCAAAAATTACACCCTGAGCCCACAACCCAAAAATTACTCTCTCTGATCCCCCCGATAATTAAACTTTCTGATCCCCCAACCCAAGAACTATTCTCTCTGATTCACCCAACCCAAGAATTACTCTCTCTGATCCGCCGACCCAAGAATTACTCTCTCTGATCCCCCGACCCAAGAATTACTCTCTCTGATCCCCCAACACAAGAATTACTCTCTCTGATCCCCCCAACACAAGAATAACTCTCTCTGATCCCCCTGCCCAAGAATTATTCTCTCTGATCCCCTCCCAACCCAAGAATTACTCTCTCTGATCCCCCAACACAAGAATTATTCTCTCTGATCCCCAACCCAAGAATTACTCTTATCTGATACCCCCTATCCAAGAATTATTCTCACTGATCCCCCCTCTAATCCAAGAATTACTCTCTCTGATGCCCCTGTGAATTACTCTCTCTGAGCCCCCCAAACCAAGAATTATTCTCTCTGATCCCCCCAACCCAAGAATTACACTCTCTGATACCCCCAACCAAAAATTACTCTCTCTGATTCCCCCAACCCAATAATTATTCTCTCTGATTCCCCAACCCAAGAATTACACTCTCTGATTCCCCCAACCCAAGAATTACTCTCTCTGATCCCCCAACCCAATAATTACTCTCACTGATCCCCCAACCCAAAATTACTCTCTCTGATCCCCCAAACCAAAATTACTCTCTCTGATCCCCCCAACCCAAGAATTACTCTCTCTGATCCCCCAGCCCAAGAATTACTCTCTCTGATCCCCCAACCCAAGAATTATTCTCTCTGATCCCCAACCCAAGAATGACTCTATCTGATACCCCCTATCCAAGAATTATTCTCACTGATCCCCCCTCCAATCCAAGAATTACTCTCTCTGATGCCCCTGAGAATTACTCTCTCTGATCCCCCCAAACCAAGAATTATTCTCTCTGATCCCCCAACCCAAGAATTACTCTCTCTGATACCCCCAACCGAAAATACTCTCTCTGATTCCCCCAACTCAATAATTATTCTCTCTGATTCCCCAACCCAAGAATTACACTCTCTGATTCCCCGAACCCAAGAATTACTCTCTCTGATCCCCCAACCCAATAATTACTCTGTCTGATCCCCCACCCCCCGAGAATTACTCACTCTGATTCCCCCACCCCCCAAGAATGACCCTCTCTGATCCCCCACCCCCCGAGAATTACTCTTTCAGATTCCACCCCGAGAATTACTCTCCCTGATCCCCCTCCCCAAGAATTACTCTCTCTGATCCCCCACCCCCCGAGAATTACTCTCTCAGATTCCCCCCACCCAAGAATTACTTTCCCTGATCCCCCCCTGAGAATTACTCTCCCTTCTCCCCCCCTTGAGAATTACTCTCTCTGACTTCCCCCCCCACCATAGAATTACTCTCTCTGACCCCCCCGAGAATTATTCTCTGATCCCCCTAACTCAAGAATTACTCTCTCTGACCCCCTGAGAATTACTCTCTGATCTCCCAACCCAAGAATTATTCTCTCTGATTCCCCCAACCCAAGAATTACTCCCTGATCCCCAACCGAAGAATTATTCCCTCTGCTTCCCCCCAACCCAAGAATTATTCTCTCTGATCCCCCACCAACCCAAGAATTACTCTCTCTGATCCCCTCCGAACACAAGAATTACTCTCTCTGATCCCCCACCCCTAGAATTACTCTCTCTGTACTCCCCAACCAAAGAATTAATCTCTGATCCCAGCCAACCCAAGAATTACCCTTCTGATCTCCTCAACCCAAGAATTACCCTCTCTGATCCCCCCAACCCAAGAATTACTCTCGCTGATCTCCCCAACCCCAGATTTACTCTCTCTGATTCCCCCAACCCAAAATTACTCTCTCCGATCCCCAACCCCAAGAATTACTCTCTCTGATTCCCCCCACCCGAGAATTACTCTCTGTGATTCCCCCGCCCAGAATTACTCTCTCTGATCCCCCACCCCCCGAGAATTACTCACTCTGATTCCCCCACCCCGAGAATTACTCTCTGTGATTCCCCCCCCCGAAGAATTACCCTCTCTGATACCCCACCCCCCGAGAATTACTCTCTCGGATTCCCCCCCCGAGAATTACTCTCCCTGATCCCCCTCCCCAAGAATTACTCTCTCTGATCCCCCACCCCCCGAGAATTACTCTCTCAGATTCCCCCCACCCAAGAATTACTTTCCCTGATCCCCCCCCTGAGAATTACTCTCTCTGATCCCCACCCCTCGAGAATTACTCTCTCTGACTTCCCCCCCCCACCGGAGAATTACTCTCTCTGATTCCCCTTTCAACCCAAGAATTACTCTCTGTGATCTCCCCAACCAAAGAATAACTCTCTCTGATCCCAACTAAACCCAGAATTACTCTCTCTGATCCCCCTAACCCAAGAATTACTCTCTCTGACCCCCCTGAAAATTACTCTCTGATCCCCCAACCCAAGAATTATTCTCTCTGATTCCCCCCAACCAAGAATTACTCTCTGATCCCCCAACCCAAGAATTATTCTCTCTGCTTCCCCCAAACCCAAGAATTACTCTCTCTGATCCCCCACCAACCCAAGAATTACTCTCTCTGATCCCTTCCCAACACAAGAATTACTCTCTCTGATCCCCCACCCCAAGAATTACTCTCTCTGTATTCCCCAACTCAAGAATTAATCTCTGATCACAACCAACCCAAGAATTACCCTCTCTGATCTCCTCAACCCAAGAATTACCCTCTCTGATCCCCCCAACCCAAGAATTACTCTCGCTGATCTCCCCCCCGAGAATGATCTCTCTGACCACCCCCCCCGAGAATTACTCTCTCTGATCCCCCCCGAGAATTACTCTCTCCGATCCCCTACCCCCCGAGAATAACTCTCTCTGATCCCCCAACCCAAGAATCACCCTCTCTGATCCCCCAACCCAAGAATTACTCTCTCTGATCCCCCAACCCAAGAATTACTCTCTCTGATACCCCCACCCAAGAATTACGCTCTCTGATACCCCTCCAACCCAAGAATTACTCACTCTGACGCCCCAAACCCAAGAAATACTCTGATGCCGCCAACCCAAAAATTACACTCTGGACCCACAACCCAAAAATTACTCTCTCTGATCGCCCCGATAATTAAACTCTCTGGTCCCCCAACCCAAGAAATATTCCCTCTGATTCCCCCCAACCCAAGAATTACCCTCTGTGATCCTCACCCAACCCAAGAATTACTCTCGCTGATCCCCGCAACCCAAGAATTACTCTCTCTGATCAATCCCACCCCAAGAATTACTCTCTCTGATCACCCCCAACCTAAGAATTACTCTCTCTGATCCCCCAAACAAAGAATCATCCTCTCTGATACCCCAACCCAAGAATTACTCTCTCTGATCCCCCCAAGCCAAGAATTAGCCTCTCTGACCCCCCAACCCAAGAATTACTCTCTGTGATTTCCCCCCCAAAAAATTACTCTCTCTGATGCCCACCCCTCGTGAATCACTTCCTCTGACTTCCCCACAACCCCCCCCTGGAGAATTACTCTCGCTGATCCCCCAACCCAAGAATTACGCTCTCTAATTCCCCCAACCCAAGAATTACTCGCTCTGATCCTCCAAACCAAGAATTACTTTCTGTTATCTCCCCAACCCAAGAATTACTCTCTCTGATCTCCCCAACCCAAGAATTACTCTCTCTAATCCCCCCAATCCAAGAATTACTTGCTCTGATCCCCCCAAACCAAGAATTACTCTCTCTGATCCCCCTCTAACCCAAGAATTACTCTCTCTGATCCCCCCAACCCAAGAATTAGTCACTCTGATTCCCCCCTCTAACCCAAGAATTACTCTCTGAATCCACAACCCATAAATTACTCTCTCTAATCACCCTGAGAATTACTCTCTGATCCCCCAACCCAAGAATTATTCTCTCTGATTCCCCCAACCCAAGAATTACTCTCTCTGATCCCCCCTTTCAACCCAAGAATTACTATCTCTGATCCCCTCCCATTCCAAGAATTATCGTCTCTGATACACCCAAACCCAAGAATTACCCTCTCTGATGCCCCTGAGAATTACTCTCTCTGATCCCCCAAACCAAGAATTATTCTCTCTTATACCCCCAACCAAAAATTACTCTCTCTGATTCCCCCCTGAGAATTGCCCTCTCTGATTCCCCAACCCAAAATTACTCTCTCTGATCCCCAACCCAAAATTACTCTCTCTGACCCCCAACCCAAAATTACTCACTCTGGCCCCCAACCCAATATTACTCTTTCTGATCCCCCACCCTGACAATTACTCTCTCTGATTCCCCCCCCCCGAGAATTACACTGTCTGTTTCCCCCCACCCCGAGAATTACTCTCTCTGATCTCCCATCCTCCAAGAATTACTCTCTCGGATTCCCCCCCCCCGAGAAATACTCTCCCTGATCCCCCCCAAGAATTACTCTCTCTGATCCCCTCCGCCCCCCCAAGAATTACTCACTCAGATTCCCCCCCCCGAGAATTACTCTCGCTGATCCCCCCGCCCGAGAATTACTCTCTCTGATCCCCACCCCTCGAGAATTACTCTTTCTGACTTCCTCCGCCGCCCCCCCGCCGCGAGAATTACTCTCTATGACTTCCCCCGCCACCCCGGAGAATTACTCTCTCTGATTCCCCACCCGCAAGAATTACTCTCTGATCCCCCAACCCAAGAATTACTCTCTCTGAACACCCCAACCCAAGAATTACTCTCTCTGATCCCCCCAACCCAAGAATTACTCTCTCTGAGCACCCCAACCCAAGAATTACTCTCTCTGATCCCCCCTCCAACCCAAGAATTATTCTCTCTGATCCCCCCCAAACCAAGAAATACTCTCTCTGATCCCCCCAACCCAATAATTACACTCTCTGATCCCCCAACCCAAGAATTACACTCTCTGATGCCACAACCCAAGAATTACTCTCTCTGATCCCAACTATCCCCAGATTAACTCTCTGTGATCACCCCCAACCCAAAAATTACTCTCTCTGATCCCCCCAATAAAAGAAGTACTCACTCTGATACCCCCAAACCAAGAAATACTCTCTCTGATCCCCCCTCTAACCCAAGAATTACTCTCTCTGATCTTCCCAACCCAAGAATTTCTGGGCTGGATTTTCATTGAGGAGGCGGTTAGGAGACGGGACTACAACGTTCGGGGTTGTAGTCCCGCCTCCATCGAGTTGTAGCCAACCCACGCGATTTTGAGTTGATTGACCTTGTTGAGCCCGTCCTGTGGGCTCAGCAGGCCAATTAAGGGCCACCCGGCAACAGGTGACATCACAGATTGATATTTCATCTGTCAAGACCTTTTGACAGATGAAATATCAGTGTTTGACAGCTGTTTGAAGCTGTCAAACACTACAATGTGTACTCTAAGTTAATTCCTTCCTCTCAGGAGGATTTAGAGATCTCTCCGGAACAGAAAGCTGAATGCTGCAATTTTTGACAGATCGCGGCCATTTTGCTTTCTGTGCCGGTGATATGAGGGACTCCCGATACCTGAAGGAAGGAAGGCTGTAAAGGTAAGTAAAACTTCTTTAAACACTTTAAACACACCAAACACACTTAACTCTGCACTGATGCACCCATCACTCACCTGCACACCGGACATCTCGACCCCTCCAAGCCCTTCAGCCCGACAGCCCGCCTTACTAACTTGGCGTGGCTTGGAACTGTTGGGAACCTCACACTTCAAGAATGAAAATAGGTATTAGGCTAAAAACTGCCTGTTAATCACCTGTTAACAGGTAGCTAATTGGCACTAATCCTCTTCCCACCTCGAGGAGGCAGGTCCCAGTGCGGTTCGGTACCTGCCTCCTTTGAAACTGGCATAGAGCCGGGTTGGAGGCGGGATGGGTTCGTGACCCCCGATTTCAGGATTTTAACCCCCCACATGCCTCAAATCCCGCCTCCATGGTCCAAAGAAAATCCTGTCCACTCTCTCTGATCCCCCCTCTAACCCAAGAATTACTCTGTCTGATCCCCCCAACCCAAGAATTATACTCTCTAATACCCCCAAACCAGGAATTACTCTCTCTGATCGCCCCGACGCAGAAATTACTCTGTCTGATCCCTCCAACCCGAGAATTACTCTCTCTGATCCCCCAACCTAAGAATTACTCTCTCTGATCCCCCAACCCAAGAAATACTCTCTCTGATCCCCCCAACCCAAGAATTACTCCCTCTGATCCCCCAACCCAAGAAATACTCTCTCTGATCCCCCAACCCAAGAAATACTCTCTGATCCCCCAACCCAAGAATTACTCTCTCTGATCCCCCAACCCAAGAATTACCCTCTCTGATCCCCCCAACCCAAGAATCTCTCTCTCTGATGCCCCAACCCAAGAATTACTCTCTCTGATCCCCAACCCAAGAAATACTCTCTCTGATCCCCCCAACCCAAGAATTACTCTCTCTGATCCCCCAACCCAAGAAATACTCTCTCTGATCCCCCAACCCAAGAAATACTCTCTCTGATGCCCCAACCCAAGAAATACTCTCTCTGATCCCCCCAACCCAAGAAATACTCTCTCTGATGCCCCAACCCAAGAATTACTCTCTCTGATTCCCCAACCCAAGAAATACTCTCTCTGATCCCCCAACCCAAGAATTATTCTCTCTCATCCCAACCATCCCCAGATTAACTCTGTCTGATCACCCCCAACCCAAAAAGTACTCTCTCTGATCCCCCAATTAAAGAATTACTATCTCTGATACCCCAACCCAAGAATTACTCTCTCTGATCCCCGCTCTAACCCAAGAATTACTCTCTCTGATCCCCCCAACCCAAGAATTTCTGGGTTGGATTTTCATTGAGGAGGCGGATAGGAGACGGGACCACAATTTTCGCAGTTGTAGTTCCACCTCCATCGAGTTGTAGCCAATCCACGTGATTTTGAGTTGATTGACCTTGTTGAGCCCATCCTGCAGGCTCAGCAGGCCAATTAAGGGCCACCCGGCAACAGGTGACGTCACAGATTGATATTTCATCTGCCAAGAACTTTTGACAGGTGAAATATCAGTGTTTGACAGCTGTTTGAAGCTGGCAAACACTGATAATCTGTACTCTAAGCTAATTCGTTCCTTTAGGATGATTTAGAGATCTCTCCGGAACAGAAAGCTGAATGCTGCAATTATTGACAGATCGCGGCAATTTTTGCTTTCTGATGAGCTGAGGGACTCCCGAGACCTAAGGAAGGAAGGCTGTAAAGGTAAGTAAAACTTCTTTAAACACTTTACACACACCAAACACACTTACCTCTGCACTCATGCACCCATCACTCACCTGAACACTCTCTCTGATCACCCCAACCCAAGAATTACTCTCTCTGATTGCCCCAACCCCAGATTACTCTCCCAGATCACCCCAACCCAAGAATTACTCTCTCTGATCCCCCAACCCAGGAATTACCCTCTCTCCCCAACCCAAGAATTATTCTCTCTGATCCCCCCAACCCAAGAATTACTCTGTCTGATCCCTCCAACCCAAGAATTACTCTCTCTGATCCCCCAACCCAGGAATTACCCTCTCTCCCCAACCCAAGAATTATACTTTCTGATCCCCCTAACCCAAGAAATACTCTCTCTGATCCCCCCAACCCAAGGATTACTCTGTCTGATCCCTCCAACCCAAGAATTACTCTCTCTGATCCCCCAACCCAGGAATTACCCTCTCTCCCCAACCCAAGAATTATACTTTCTGATCCCCCTAACCCAAGAAATACTCTCTCTGATCCCCCCAACCCAAGAATTACTATCTCTGATCCCCCAACCCAAGAATCGAAACATAGAAACATAGAAACATCGAAGATAGGAGCAGGAGTAGACCATTCGGCCCCTCGAGCCTGCTCCGCCATTCAATGCGTTCCTGGCTGATCATCCAAATTCAGTACCCTGTCTCTGCTTTCTCCCCATATCCCTTGATCCCTTTAGCCTCAGGAAATATATCCAACTCCTTCTTGAATATATTTAATGAATTGGCCTCTCCTGCCTTCTGTGGTAGAGAATTCCACATGTTCACCTCTCTCTGGGTGAAGAAATTCCTCCTCATCTCTGTCCTAAATGGCTTACCCCTTATCCTTAGACTGTGACCTCTGGTTCTGGACTCCCCGACCATCGGGAACATCCTTCCTGCATCTAGTCTGTCTAGTCCTGTTAGAATTTTATAAGTTTCAATGAGACCCCCTCTCATTCTTCTAAACTCCAGCGAGTACAAGCCCAATCGACCCAATCTCTCCTCACATGTCATTCCTGCCATCCCAGGTATCAGCCTGGTGAATCTTCGCTGCACTCCTTCCATGGCAAGAACATCCTTCCTCAGATAAGGCGACCAAAACTGCACACAATACTCAAGATGTGGTCTCACCAAGGCCCTCTACAACTGCAGCAAGACATCCTTGTCCCTGTACTCAAACCCTCTCGCTACGAAGGCCAACATATCATTTGCCTTCTTAACCGCCTGCTGCACCTACATGCTTACCTTCAGCGACTGGTGCACAAGGACGCCCAAGTCTCGTTGCACTTCCCCTTCTTCCAATCTATTGCCATTCAGATAATAATCTGCCTTCTTGTTTATGACACTAAAGTGGATAACCTCGCAGTTATCCACGTTATATTGCATCTGCCATGCTTCTGCCCAATCACCCAACCTGTCCAAATCATACTGGAGTTTCTCGGCATCCTCCTCACAGCACACACACCCACCCAGCTTTGTGTCGTCTGCAAATTTGGAGATATTACATCTAGTTCCCTTGTCCAGATCATTAATATATATTGTGAATAGCTGGGGTCCAAGGACCGATCCCTGCGGTACCCCACTAGTCACTGCCTGCCACTCGGAAAAAGAGCCGTTTGTTTCAACTCTTTGCTTTCTGTCTGCCAACCAGTTCTCTATCCAAGTCAATACCTTGCCCCCAATCCCATATGCCTTAACTTTACACGCTAATCTCTTATGCGGGACCTTATCGAAAGCCTTTTGAAAGTCCAAATACACCACATCCACTGGTTCTCCCTTATCTATTTTACCAGTTACAACCTCAAAAAATTCCAGTAGATTAGTCAAGCACGATTTGCCTTTTGTAAATCCATGTTGACTTTGCCCGATCCGTTCACTGTTTTCCAAGTGCTCTGCTATTACATCTTTTATGATGGACTCTAGCATTTTCCCCACTTCCGATGTCAGGCTTACCGGTCTGTAATTCCCCGTTTTCTCTCTACCACCTTTTTTGAACAGTGGGGTAACATTAGCTACCCGCCAATCTATGGGTACTCTTCCAGAGTCTATCGAATTTTGGAAGATGACCAGCAATGCATCCAGTATTTCTAGGGCCACTTCCTTAAGTACCCTAGGGTGTAGATTAACAGGCCCTGGGGATTTATCAGCCTTCAATCCCGTCAATTCCTCTAACACCATTTCCCTACAAATACTGATTTCTTTCAGTGCCTCCCTTTCATTAGACCCTATGTTCCCGGACATCTCTGGGAGGTTATTTGTGTCCTCCTTTGTGAAGACAGAATAAAAGTATGTATTTAATTGGTCTGCCATTTCTTTGTTCCCATTATAAATTCCCCTGATTCTGACTGCAAGGGACCTACGCTTGACTTCACCAATCTTTTTCTCTTCACATATCTATAAAAGCTTTTACAGTCAGTTTTTATGTTCCATGCAAGCTTACTCTCATACTCTATTTTCCCCCTCTTAATTAATCCCTTTGTCCTCCTTTGTTGAATCTTAAACTGCTCCCAATCCTCAGGTTTACTGCTTTTTCTGGCCAATTTATATGTCCTCTCCTTGGATCTTATGCTATCTCTAATTTCCCTTGTTAGCCACGGTTGAGTCACCTTTTTTGTTTTATTTTTATGCCAAACTGGGATGAACAAATTCTGTAGTTTAACCATGCGATCTTTGAATGTTTGCCATTGCCTATCCACTGTCAACCCTTTGAGTGACATTCCCCAATCAATCCTACTCAACTCGCGCCTCATACCATCGTAGTTTCCATTATTTAAATTCAGGACCCTAGTCTCTGAGTCAACTCCTTCACTCGCCTTCTTAATGAAGAATTCTATCATATTATGATCGCTCTGACCCAAGGGGCCTCGCACAACAAGATTGCTAATTAATCCTTTCTCATTACATAATACCCAGTCTAAGATGGCCTAGTCTCGAGTTGGTTCCTTGACATATTGGTCCAGGAAACCATCCCGAATACACTCCAGGAATTTCTCCTCCACAGTATTGTTACTAATTTGGTTAGCCCAATCTATATGTAGATTAAAGTCACCCATGATAACTGCCGTGCCCTTATTGCACGCTTCTCTAATTTCCCTTTTAATGCCATCCCCAACCTCCGCATTACTGTTTGGAGGTCTATATAACACTCTCACTAACGTTTTCTGCCCCTTGGTATTTCTCAGTTCTACCCATACAGATTCCACATCATCAGAGCTAATATCCTTCCTTACAATTGTGTTAATCCCCTCTTTAACCAGCAATGCTACCCCACCTCCTTTTCCTTTTTGCCTATCTTTCCTGAATATTGAATACCCCTGCATGTTGAGTTCCCAGCCTTGGCCACCCTGGAGCCATGTTTCCGTAATCCCAATCATATCATATTCGTTTACCTCTATTTGCGCAGCTAATTCATCCACCTTATTATGAATGCTCCTCGCATTAAGACACAAAGGGAGAAAAATTCGGTTTGCTGCACCACCCATTAGCGCCTAAAGAGGCCCAGATGTGGGGCGCAAACCAACTTGCGCTCGGGCGCAACAAGCCCTGCGCCTCTTCCCATATTGTGCAGACATTTTGCGCCGGCGCTAAACCGTAGTGCCCACTCACCGGCGCACGCAGATCATGACGTCATTTCAGTGTGCAACGCCTTTGGGGTGCCCCGGGCCGGAAATTCAGTGACGCCCCTCTGCGTTCAGCCTGACGCTAACAAGGACAGGTTACCTGGAACGTTTCCCAGTCACTGGCGGGCTCGGGGGGCACTATTTCAAGGGGACTGTTCTGTATTATTCTTGGTAGCCATTTATGGACCACAACTTCTTGGAGAGAGAGAGAGAGTTGCTCAGAGACAAACGGAGAGCCATTTCTGCAGTAAGCCAGCGCTGGCAGAGAAACTTTAGCCTTCTGAACATCACTTTGCATTTGGTGAGCTTCTCAGCCGGAATAACTTTCAGTGCGCTCTTACTATGGGGGCTGCATTAGATGCGAACGTCATGCTTCTCAATCATTTGGACAGGGCACAGAGACGCAAGGATAGAGTGGCAGGCATGGCCAGACGGAGGAGGGCCTACAGACGTCACCCCATGAGACCTTACGCTGCCAGGGTTTTCCGCCAGCAGTTTTCATATATCAACATGTCGGAGGAGCAGTGTTTCCGAAGTCTGCGCTTCAGTAAGGAGGTGGTCACTGAGCTCTGCCACCTGCTTCAGCCAGATCTGCAGCCTCAACTAAGGTGCAGGATATCTCTGTCGGTGGCTGTGAAGATTACTGTGGCTCTAAACTTCTATGCAAGTGGCTCCTTTCAGGCCGCTACTGGAGATATTGCCAACATCTCACAGTTCGCGGTGCATTGCTGCATCCGTCAAGTGACTAATGCCCTCTTTAAAAGGAGACAGCAGTACATGTCCTTCCCAATGACCCCGGACAAGCAGCGAGAGTGCGCAGAGGGCTTTGCAATGATAGCGGGCTTCCCCATGGTGCAGGGCGCCATTGACTGCATGCATGTGGCTTTGCGGGCACCTCTGGAGAAACCAAAAGGGGTTTCATTCTTTGAATGTGCATCTGGTCTGTGACCACCGACAGCTGATACTCACTGTGAATGCCCAGTTTCCAGGCAGTAGCCACCACGCCTTCATCCTGCACCAGACTTCTGTGGCAGACCTTTTCGAGGCCCCGGCTCACCCAGGAGGCTGGCTTCTCGGGGACAAGGGCTATCCTCTGTGCCCCTGGCTAATGGCCCCGGTCCGTTCGCCCAGCACCCCTGCTGAAGAAGGATACAACGAGAGCCATCAAGCGACCACGAACGTCATGGAGCACACAATCGGCATGTTCCGCTGTCTGGACCATTCCGGAGGAGCCCTTCAGTACTCACCTGAGTGAGTCTCCCACTTTGTGGTTGAGTGTTGCATGCTGCATAACCTGGCAATCCTCAGGACCCAGCCAATGCCACCAGACATTGAAGCACCAGCAGAGGAGGAGGAGGAGGAGGAGGAGGAGGAGGATGAGCAGCAGCACCAAGACGGGAGGGAGGAACAAACTGCAAGGGCCGTCCGTCAGAGACTTATTGCAAGTCGCTTCTAGGCCCCTCTCAGGGAATGCTTGCTGCCATTCCAAGAGCATGAATGGAACCTGTTATGTCTTCTAGCGCTCGTAGTGCTTTGTAAAGACGCCTCTGGACTCGGTAGTTTGTAATTATAAACTACTGTTTTATTTGAGTTGTAATGGCTGCCTGCCGCATGGTGCGGGGTGATATTTCGAAGTGCCTGTGCGGTGCCTGCGCACTACTTTCCCAGCATCGTAGTGCTGCTACACTTGATTTGAGTGTTAGTACACTTGTACAATGTAGTCCCAACATAACTATGTAACATCCCTCTTTCCCAACAAAACTAATTACATCAATTTTTCTATTTTAAAATGTTTCCAGTTGAATAACGTCAACAAAATACAGAACGTGAGCTTTCTTTGCTCAATTTATATACAGATATTTGTCCATGTTGTCTTACTGTTCTGTGTGAAGTATAATTGACTTTATAATTATTCATGATACCGCTCAGGTGGTTGTATGTTACTCCTCCTTCTTGTGGACTTGGTTGTAACTATTCCTTTCTGCGGTGTTTTGGTGTGTTCATTTCTTGTTGCCGGTGCTGTCATGTTTGGCTCTGGAGAGCGCATGTTTGCAGTTGTTGTATTTGAGGTGTTTGTTTCTGGCGTTATATTGTTTTCCGTGTCTGGTACCGTAACTGCTGTTAATGTTGTCCGCTGTTTGACAGCTTCAGGTGAGGGTCTGATATGGATCCTGTTTCGCCTGTATTGGTTTCCAGGTTCTGTCTCTACCAAGTAAGATCTTGGAGTATCAGCTTTTCCAATAACCGTGGCTGGATTCTGTTAGATCTGTGGTTCAGTGGATAAATAATCACACGGATGCTGTACATTAACAAATAACAGGCCTTTACTGGAGGAGGGTAATCTCTAGACTGGGGGTACAGAGGCATGCGCACAGCTTATATACCGGTGTGGTCACTGCCGGTACTACAGTATACAGGAGCTGTAAAAAGTAGTTCTGACTTAAAGGCACATACACTACAATTCCTCCCTTTTTAGATTAATAATACCCCCTTAATATTCAAATAACAATTACATTTTTACATGTACATTCAATAACAAAAGTCCATTTATAGATTCAGTCTTTGGGGCGGCTTCCTGACCCTTTCGGGATAGCGCCTTTCCAGAGGTTCTTGTTCTTGGTGCAGAGGCGATTCTGACCCCTTTTCATCGGGTAGTTCATCGGGTTCCACTGCTACTGGGTCTGAAGTAGATGCTACCGGTATGTCGGGTTCATCCCCAGGTACTCGAGACATGGGGCTGATGCATTCCTGTGATGCTAAGATCTGATCAACGTGGCGCCTCACAATGTTCTCCCCGACATCCACTGTGTACATTAATGGCCCATGCCTTGTACATATCGTTCCGGGTTGCCACTTCTCTGTTCGATACACCCGGGCCAAGACTGGTTGCCCTACATTGAAGCTCCTTGTCGGCTTCTCGTTGATGTGCTGGAATTGTTTGTCCTCAACATTTCTTTGCACATTTGGTATGAGCAAGTCCAGACGAGATCTCAACCTTCGGTTAAAGAACATCATGGCCGGGGTCTGGTTGGTAACTGCATGTGTCGCGTTTCGGTAGGCTAATAAGAAATTGTCCAGCTTATGCTGGAGTGGAATTTCCTCGTCGCACATGGCCTTTATTGCCTTCTTAAAGGTTTGTACGAACCTCTCAGCCAATCCATTGGTGGCTGGATGATACGGGGCGGATGTGTAATGCTTTACCCCATTCCTTTTCATGAATTTTTGGAACTCGTCGGACACAAACTGTGGTCCATTATCAGAGCAGATCTGCTCTGGCAACCCGTTTCTGGCAAATATGGTCCGTAGGCCTGCAATCGTTTTCTCTGTAGTGGTTGAAGACATCTTTATCACCTCAGGCCACTTTGAATGAGCATCCACTGCTATTAAGAACTTTGGGCTAGATTTTCAGTATAGACAGTTTTGGGGCGCTAACCTTAGCGCCCGCCCGAAGTTAGCGCCCGCCCCAAAGTAGCGCCCCGTTGCCGGAAATTCAGTGGCTTCGCCCTAAGAGGTTGGTGGAGCGCTAAAAGAGGTGTTCCACTACTATCTTTAGGCGCTAAGCCGGCGGTGCAGAGCGCAACACCCGAGCTCGGGCGCAGCGCACGGCAGACACTCTGGTGCCAGTGAGCTCTTAAAGGGGAAGGGTGCATGTGTTTTTTTCAAAGGCAGAGTCTGGGGGGGAAAACAGGAGGAGGAGGAGGAGGAGGAGGAGGAGGAGGAGGAGGTGGTGGTGGTGGCCGGAAACATAAATACACCGTTCACAACAACACACTGGATCCTTCCACACAACACATGCAGACTGCCTTTTATAGTGCAGGAGGAGTGCCCTTTAATTTGCGCTCCCCAGGGTGTGTTGCGTTCCATTTTACAAACGCTTTGGACGCCAGCCGCACAATGGGGCGGTCCGACTGAAGTTTGGATTCGGGGCGGCCAAAGGGCGTTGCACGAGGATGTGACGTCATTTTCTGCGCGCGCATCCGGGCGGCCGCTAAACTTTGCGCCGGCGCTAACGGGCAACTTAATTTGGGGCGGGGCGCAAACTGCGCTGCGCCCGGGCGCTACACGCATAGCGCCCGAAAATCACTTCTCTTAAGGCGCTAACTGCTGGCGCAAGCAACTGAAAATCTAGCCCATTGAGTCCATGAATGGACCAGCGAAATCAATGTGCACCCGTTGCCATGAGGGCCACTCCCATGGGTGTAGAGGGGCATGTGGTGGTGCATTTTGGACCTTCTGGCATCCTAAGCAGCTCTTTGTTAGGTCTTCGATTTGTTGATCAATTCCTGGCCACCACACATAAGCCCTAGCAAGGCTTTTCATTTTCACTCCCCCCAGATGACCTTCATGTAGCTCATTTAGCACTCTCTCCCTTAACTTGGGTGGAATCACCACTCTGGATCCACACATCACTCTCCCCTGGCATACTGACAGTTGTTCTCTTCTGGATGAGAATGCTGGCAACAGTGAGTCGCCATGTGTTGGCCATCCCCTCACCGTCAATTCATATACCCGTGACAGCGTCGGATCATTGCGGGTCTCCTCTATATCCGCGTTCGTTACTGGCAATCGTTCAATTATCGACGAATAAAATATCTCGATAGGGTCCACTGCTGGTGCTTCCTCCACCGTAGGCAGTGGCAGGCGCGATAGCCCATCAGCGTTCCCATGCTGTTTCGTGCCTTTATATTCTATTTCATATTGATTCGCCCCTAGAAACAGGGACCATCTTTGTAACCGCTGTGCAGTCATTACTGGCACGCCCTTCTTAGGATTAAAGGTGGAGACAAGTGGTTGGTGGTCAGTCAGCAAGGTGAACTTCTGCCCATGCAGATAGTGGTTGAATTTTTTTACTCCCCATACTAGGCTGAGGGCCTCCCTGTCAATCTGGGCGTAGTTGCGCTCGGCTGAGGTTAGTGACCGAGACGCAAAGGCTACTGGCCTCTCCAACCCGTCTGGGAATTTGTGTGACAGCACCGCTCCAATGCCGTAGGGTGATGCATCACATGCCAAACGAATTGGTAGTGCTGGGTTGAAATGGGCCAACACCTCTTTTGATGTGATCAATTCTTTACACTTCTGGAAAGCTCATCTACGTTCGTCATCCCACTTCCATGGTACCCCTGTTTGCAGTAGGGTGTTCAGCGGGTGTAATACCATAGACAAATTTGGTAAGAACTTGTGGTAATAGTTTACCAGCCCGAGGAACGACCTCAGTTGTGACACATTTTCCGGTGCTGGAGCCTTGACTGCTGCCTCAACCTTGTCAGGGGACTTATGTAACCCCTCTTCATCGATGACGTGGCCGCAATACGAGATCTGTTTCTGGAAAAACTCGCACTTGTAGTGATTAGCTCGTAGCCCATATTCCTTTAATCTGGCGAACACCTTCTCCAAGTTAGCGAGGTGATCACCGTCATTTTCGCCCGTGACCAAGATGTCGTCCAAATAACACTGGGTCCCTGGAATCCCTTGCAGGACCTGACCCATCGCCCTTTGCCAGATAGCCGGAGCCGAGGCTACTCCAAACACCAGCCGGTTGTATTGATAGAGACCTTTATGGGTGTTGATCGTAAGGTAATGTTTCGAAGCTTCTTCTACCTCCATTTGCAAGTACGCCTGGGCTAGATCAATTTTGGTGAAGCGTTTACCACCAGATAGCGAGGCAAAAATATCCTCAATTCGTGGAAGTGGATATTGCACCATGCGAAGGACTGGGTTCATTGTCACCTTAAAATCCCCACAGATGCGGACCTTCTTTGGTTCCCCAGGCGTATTACTCAATGACCTCTTCATTACAGGAACGATGGGTGTAGCCCACTCGCTCCAATCTACTTTGGACGGTACTCCTGAATGTTCCAACCCTTCCAGCTCTGCTTCAACCGCTGGTCTGATCGCATAAGGCACTGGTCTGGCCTTCAGAAACTTTGGGCTTGCATTTTCCTCTATTTTAATTGTTGCTGTTATTCCTTTTAGTGTTCCTAGTCCCTCCTGGAACACTTCTTTTGCGTCAGTTAGCATTTTTGACTGTCGTCCAGGTGTGACGTTGTCATCCTTTTTGGCCTCAACCTTCAGTGCCTGTATGGAATGCCAATCTAATTGTATCTTTCGGATCCATTCACGTCCTAGCAGTGGTGGTCCTCCATTTGGCAATACATATATATCCATTTTAGGTATTTCCTGACCTTTATATGTCACTTTCACCCTTATTTTCCCTTTGGGGTAGACTTTTTGCCCCGTATACGTCTTCAAGACAATCTCTGTAGCTTTCAAGGGTATGTGTGAAAATAGCCGCTTGTAGTCTCTTTGATTTATGACTGTTAGAGCTGACCCTGTGTCCAATTCCATTTCCACTTGGACTCCGTCTATCTTGAGTGTAACCCAGATAGTAACCTAAATATACAATATTTAGGAAGGATCGGCAAAAAGGTAGGGGAGGTGGGGTAGCATTGCTGGTAAAGGAGGGGATTAATGCAATGGAAAGGAAGGATATTAACTCGGATGAAACGGAATCTGTATGGATAGAAATGAGAAATAGCAAGGGGAGGAAAACGTTAGTGGGTGTGATATATAGGCCTCCAAATAGTAATATGGAGGTGAGGGAAGGCATAAAAAGGGAAATTAGAGAAGCGTGCGATAAGAGCACAGCTGTCATCATGGGTGACTTTAATTTACATATTGATTGGACTACCCAAATTAGTAAAAATTCTGAGGAGGAGGAATTCCTGGAATGTTTTCGGGACGGTTATCTGGACCAATATGTCGAGGAGCCGACTCGAGATCAGGCCATTTTAGACTGGGTATTGTGCAATGAGAAGGGACTTATCAGCAATCTTCTTGTACGAGGCCCCTTGGGTCAGAGCGATCATAATATGATCGAGCTCTCAGTCGAGATGGAGAGTGAGGAAATTGAATCAGAGACTAAGGTCCAGAACTTAAATAAAGGGAATTACGAGGGTATGAGACGGGAATTGGGTAAGATTGATTGGGTGGTGTTTCTGGGGGGATTGACAGTGGAGAGACAATGGCAAGCATTCAAAGATAGAATGGAAGAATTCCAGAACATGTTTATACCGGTTTGGCATAAAAATAAACCTAAAAAGGTGACTCAACCGTGGATAACGAGGGAAATTAGGGACAGCATAAAATCAAAAAAAAGGGCATATCAACTGGCAAAAAAAAGCACCAGACCGGAAGATTGGGGGCAGTACAGGATACAGCAAAAGAGGACAAAGGGATTAATCAGGAAGGGGAAAATAGAATACGAAAGTAAACTTGCAGCAAACATAAAGACAGACTGCAAAAGCTTTTATCAGTATATCAGGAGGAAAAGACTGGTAAAATCCCAAGTCGGTCCCTTGCAGTCCGATTCGGGAGAATATATAATGGAGAATAAGGAAATGGCAGACCAATTAAACTCATACTTTGGTTCTGTATTCACAAAGGAGGACACAAATAACCTCCCAGGAATATCGGCAAACATAGGGACTAATGAGAGGGAGGAGCTGACAGAAATTAGTATCTCTAGGGATATGGTGTTGGGTAAGTTGAGGGGACTGAAGGCCGACAAATCCCCGGGGCCTGATAAACTACATCCTAGGGTACTTAAGGAGGTGGCCCTGGAGATAGCAGATGCTCTAAGGATCATCTTCCGGAACTCCATTGACTTGGGAACAGTACCCGTGGATTGGAGGGTAGCTAATGTTACCCCAATATTTAAAAAGGGGGGTAGAGAGAAAGCAGGGAATTATAGACCAGTAAGCCTTACATCGGTTGTGGGCAAAATGCTAGAGCCCATTGTTAAGGATAAAATAGCGGAGCACTTGACAAATGGGGAAAGGATCGGACAGAGTCAACATGGATTTACAAAGGGTAAATCGTGTTTGACTAATCTGCTGGAATTTTTTGAGGAAGTAACTGGTAAAATAGATGGGGGAGAGCCAGTGGATGTGGTGTACCTTGACTTCCAGAAAGCCTTCGATAAGGTTCCACACAAAAGATTATCATGCAAAATTAAGGCTCATGGAATTGGGGGCAAAGTATTAACGTGGATAGAGAACTGGCTGGCGGATAGAAAACAGAGAGTTGGAATAAACGGCTTGTTTTCGGAGTGGCAGGCAGTGACCAGCGGGGTGCCGCAAGGATCTGTCCTGGGACCCCAGCTGTTCACAATATATATAAATGATCTGGATCAGGGAATTGGATGCAATATTTCCAAATTCGCTGACGACACTAAACTAGGAGGAGGGGTGGGCTCTGATGAGGATGTCAGGAGGCTACAGTGCGATTTGGACAGGTTGGGGGAATGGGCGGATACGTGGCAGATGCACTATAATGTGGATAAATGCGAGGTTATCCACTTTGGGGGTAAAAACAGGAGGGTAGATTATTATCTAAATGGCAATAGATTGGGAGATGGGGAAGTGCAGAGGGACCTGGGTGTTCTTGTGCACCAGTCACTTAAGGAGAGCATGCAGGTGCAACAGGCGATTAAGAAGGCAAATGGTATGTTGGCCTTCATATCAAGGGGGTTCGAGTATAGGAATAGGGATACCTTACTACAGCTGTACAAGGTGCTGGTGAGACCGCATCTGGAGTATTGTGTACAGTTTTGGTCGCCCCATCTGCGGAAGGATGTTCTTGCCATGGAAAGAGTGCAACGGCGATTCACCAGGCTGATACCTGGAATGGCGGGAATGACCTACGAAGAGAGATTAAATAGTTTGGGCTTGTACTCACTGGAGTTTAGAAGATTGAGAGGGGATCTCATCGAAACATATAAAATTATGGCAGGCCTGGACAGGCTGAATTCAGAGAGAATGTTTCCAATGGCCGGGGAGCACAGAACCAGGGGCCACAGTCTAAAAATAGCGGGCAAATCATTTAAAACAGAGATGAGGAAGAATTTCTTCACTCAAAGAGTGGTGAGCCTGTGGAATTCCCTGCCACAGAGGGCTGTGAAGGCTAATTCAATAAATATTTTCAAGAGAGAATTGGATATATTTCTGAAGGCTAAGGGGATTAAGGGTTACGGAGAAAAGGCGGGGACGGGGTACTGAACTGGTAAGATCAGCTATGATCTCAGACGAAGATCAGCCATGATCTCATTGAATGGCGGAGCAGGCTCGAAGGGCCGAATGGCCTACTCCTGTTCCTATCTCTATGTTTCTATGTTTCTATGTTTCTATGTCTGGTGATCCTCCATTTCAGTTACATTATGTAGTTTCAGACAACCCAGCTCCTTGCTTCCGGAGTCTGTGTCACTTTTTTGTTCGTCTGAACCACTGTCCATCACCTGGTGTACCTTTTTGTACTTCTCCTGTGGAGATTTCTTACTGTTGGTTTTCTTCCCAGACCTGCAGACTCTTGCTATGTGTCCTGCACTGTCTGCACACTTGGTCCTTGAACCAACAATCTTTCTGATCATGTGTTGTTCTGCCGCAGCGATAGCACTTCCCTGTTCCATAGGTCATTTCGTTGGTGCCATATTCTTGCGGTCTCCATTGTATCTCTGCAGCGCCCCTTGCGGCTGCTTCGTGTGATACTGCCATACTGAAAGCTTTGTCCAGCGTAAGGTCCTTTTCTGATAGAAGCCGTTTCTGGGTTCCTTCACTTTGTAGCCCACACACAAACTTGTCCCTTAACATGTCTGCTAGTCCCGCTCCAAACTGGCAGTATTTCGATAGCTTGCGCAGTTCCGTTAGGTACTCAGCATTGCTTTCGTCTTTGTGTTGGTTCCTTTTATGGAACTTAAATCGTTCTGCTATCAGCAGCGGTGTGGGGTTTAAGTGGTCCTGTAGGATTTCTACTATGCTTTCAAAATTCTTGTTTACCGGCTTCTCTGGGGTTATTAGATTTCGCAGTAACCCATAAGTTTTTGCACCCATGGAATTTAACAGAACCAGTGCTTTATTAGCATCTGGCACTTCATTCACCCTGCAGTACACCTCAATACGTTCCACATATGTCGCCCAATCTTCGACTTCATTGTCGAACGTAGAGATACTGCCACTCTTCGGCATCCTTGGTTGTGCGTTAACTATCACCAATGGCGCCTCCTGCGCTTCCCCTTCTTCTCCGCTGGCACAAAATGGCGTCTCCCACGCTTTCCTTCCTTCCCACGCTCGCCTGTCTTCTCCGCTGCGGCTTCACAAAATGGCGTCTCCCGCGCTCTTCCTTCTTCTCCGCGGCTCAATGGCGCCTCCTGTGGTCTCCCTGCTTCTCCACGGCTCAATGGCATCTCCCACGCTCTCCCTGCTTCTCTGCGGCTCAATGGCGTCTCCCCTTGCTTCGCCCCGTGGACCCTGCTCAGCCTGTGATCCCTGGCTGTGCTCTGCGCGTTCTTCTCTTGATATTTGTCGACGCCGCTCAGTCTAGAACCCGGCTGTTTCTTACCCTCTCTCTCTCCGGTTTGCAGTATTTTCCCTCGACGCCGCTCGGTGATCAACCCCCGGCTGCGCCCTGCTCTCTTCACCCTCTTTCTTACCCCATCGACGCTGCTCGGCTCTCTCTCTCTGCCGTCGGTCGGCTCCAGCCGCCGCTGCTCGGGAAGGGTCTGCTCTGGACCTGTCGTCGGTCTCTTACTGCTCGTTGTGGCTGGGGAACCAAGCCCGGCTCTCCACAGCCTCCCCAGCGAAGTTGGATCTCTGCCTGACTGCTGGGCGGTTGCCCACGGTCGACGCCCGTGTTCCTGGACTCGACTATTTTTTTTAATATTGCAGGTAGATTCGCATCGACACTCGTCGCTACTGTTAGATCCGTGGTTCAGTGGATAAATGATCACACGGATGCTGTACCTTAACAAATAATAGGTCTTTACTGGAGGAGGGTAATCTCTAGACTGGGGTACAAAGGCATGTGCACAGCTTATATACCGGTGTGGTCACTGCTGGTACTACAGTATACAGGAGCTGTAAAAAGTAGTTCTGACTTAAAGGCACATACAGTACAGACTCCATGTTCTCAACAGCGGATCTTGTATATGCACTGATTGCCCATGTAGCAGCTCTGGTAGTGGTTTTGCATGCTTGTTATAGGTGTGCTCCCCGTAGCTTGTGTTTCCATCAGCTTCTGCCGAATGTCCTCTTGGTCCTGGGGAGGATATATCTTTGCTGGTAGAGTTATTTTGTATTTTCTAATGTTTAGTAGTTCTGCTGGTGATTTCGAGTCCGCTCTCAAAGGTATCGATCTGATTGCCAAAAGGGCGAGGTCTTGGTCTTCTCCCATCTCCTTGCTTTTAATGAGAGCTCTTTTGACTGTTTGGATCTGTCTTTCAATAAATCCGTGTCCCCTTGGGTAATGTGGGGATGAGGTAATTATTTTAAATCCGTATTTTCCAGCCAGTGCTCTGAATTCGCTGGAGGTGAATTGTGTCCCATTGTCGCAGATGACCTTCACTGGGATGCCCTGTTCTGTGAATAAGTTTTTCGCAATTTTTGTGATTGTTGTGGCTCTCATGTCATTTATCCTTCTGACAAAAGGAAATTTTGAGTAGTAGTCTGCTACTATGATGTACCACTCCTGGTTGCACAGGAACAGATCTGTTCCGACCATGTGCCATGGTCTCGGGGGTACTTCCATTTGAATCATCTCCTCCTTCTGCTGTGTGTTTCGGTATTTCTGGCATATGCAGCATGTGGAGACCATTTGTTCTATGCTTTTGTACATGCCTATCCAGTACACAGCTGATCTGGCTCTTAGTTTACATTTCTCCATCCCCATATGGCCTTGGTGTATTAAGTGGAGAAGTTCCATTTGCATCGTTTTTGGTATTATGATTCTTGAGCCAGCAAGGAGAACACCGTCCTCCACCGAGATGTCGTCTCTGATTGTCCAGTTCTGTCGGATTTGGTTTTGGACCTGCTGGATCTTCTCCGGCCACCCCTGTATTACCTGTTGCATGAGTAGTCGCAACTCCTCTTCTTTACCAATCTCCTCTTGAATTTGGCTAAGCTTTGTGGGAGTAACATTTACGAGGTGGTGTATTTTTACTGTCAGGCCCTTCATCTCGTGTTTTTCGTGTGGTGACAATCGAGACAATGCATCTGCCAGTGCCATTTCTTTTCCTGGCCGGTATTTTAATTCGAAGCCGTAACTTTGGAGTCTTAACAGTAACCTTTGCCGTCTTGCTGGGGCCTGGCTTAGGTTTTTCTTGTAACTTTGTTCGAGTGGACGATGGTCACTCTCTACCTCGAATTTTCTTCCGTATAAGTAGGTGTGGAACTTTTCGCATCCGTATACTACTGCCAATAGCTCTCTTTCGATGTTTGCGTATCTTGTCTCTGTTGATGTCAATGCCTTCGATGCAAAAGCTATTGGTTTTCCTTCCTGCACGAGGGCTGACCCTAACCCCCTGGTAGAGGTATCTACCTGTAGGGTGATAGGTTTTTTTCTATCGTAATAAGACAGGCTGGTTTCTTTACATAATAATTCCTTTAGGTGTTTGAAGTTCCTCTCATGGGATTCTGACCATTGGTATTCGGTGTCTTCTTTTAGTAATTCTCTTAGGTTCGCTGTGTAGTCTGACATGTTCGGGATGAAAGCGCTCATATACTGGACCAAGCCGAGGTAGCTTCTAAGCTCCTTCTTGTCGTTTGGAGGTTTCATCTCTGCTATTGCCTTGACCTTTTTGGGATTAGGCTTGACACCCTCTAGTGTGTAGATCATGCCGAAAAATTTGCATTTCGTACTTTTAACGATGCACTTCTCGGCATTCAGCATGATGCCAGCCATTCTGGTGCGCTCCATGGCCTCGTGCAAGTGCACGTCGTGGTCTCTTTCATTTGTTCCGTAAACTTGAATGTCATCAGCGATTCCAATGGCTCCTTCACAGCCTTTGTATGTTTCATCAATCTTTTGTTGGAAGATGTCTTGGCTGACTTTCAACCCGACTGGCAGCCGCAGGAATTTATAACGCCCCAATGGTGTATTAAAAGTCGTCAGGTTAGTTGATTCTTCGTCCAGTTTTACGTTCCAGTAGCTGTTTCTGGCGTCCAGTTTAGAGAAGACTTTGGCTCCTGCCAGTGCTGGTGTGATTTCTTCTAATGTTGGTGTGGGGTAGTGGTCTCGCTTTATTGCCTGGTTTAAGTCTTTGGGGTCCAGACAGATTCTGAGCCGCCTGTTCGGCTTTTCCCGTACCACAATCGAGTTTACCCAGTCTGTGGGTTCAGTGACCTTTACGATTATTTCTTTCTATTCCATTTCTTTTAGTTCGGTGTATAATTTTTCTTTTAGCTCGATGGGTATTTTTCTTGGAGCGTGGATGACGGGTTTTACCTCTGGATCTATTGTTATATGGTACTTGAACTCCCCGAAGCATCCTACAGTGTCATCAAAACACTCTGGATACATGTCCATCAAATGTTTCGTGTCCATGATTTGTGGATGATTTTCCAGTGGGGTGTTGCTGTCGACTTTCAGTGATGTTTTTGTTAGTTCGTGGTTTACCGAGATTAACCCCAGCTTCTCGCAGCTGTTTAATCCCAGGATCGCCGGTCCCTCGGAGTCAGTCACATAGAACATGCAGTTGATGTTTCTGCTTTTGTGTGTTCCTTTTTTATAGTTTGTTCTGAGTTGTCTGATCTCGCTCCCCCCATACGCTGTCAGTGTGACGTTGTTTGCTTTTAAACATCCTCTTTTCGGGTATCTATCTTCGCCCAAGTTTTCGGGGAAGATCCTCTGGTATAGCCTCAGTGGAAGGATGTTGCTTTGAGCTCCTGTGTCCAAATTTACCTTTAGATTGACGGTTGTAGGCTGTCCTTCGATTCTCTTTTTAATCTGGATGATTAAAAATAGTAGATTAAAACTAGAAATAGTAGATGCATTGCTGGTCATCTTCCAGAACTCGATAGACTCTGGAACAGTAACCATGGATTGGAGGGTAGCTCATGTTACCCCACTATTCAAAAAAGGTGGCAGAGAAAAAGCGGGGAATTATAGACCGGTAAGCCTGACATTGGTAGTGGGGAAAATGCTAGAGTCCATTATAAAAGATGTAATAGCAGAGCACTTGGAAAGTAGTGACAGGATCGGACAAAGTCAACATGGATTTACAAAAGGTAAATCATGCTTGACTAATCTACTGGAATTTTTTGAGGATGTAACTGGTAAAATAGATAAGGGAGAACCAGTGGATGTGGTGTATTTGGACTTTCAGAAGGCTTTCGATAAGGTCCCGCATAAGAGATTAGCATGCAAAATTAAGGCACATGGGATTGGGGGCAAGGTATTGACTTGGATATAGAACTGGTTGGCCGACAGAAAGCAAAGAGTTGGAATAAACGGGTCGTTTCCGAGTGGCAGGCAGTGACTAGTGGGGTACCACAAGGATTGGTCCTAGGACCCCAGCTGTTCACAATATATATTAATGATCTGGACGAGGGAATTGGATGTAATATCTCCAAATTTGCAGACGACACAAAGCTGGGTGGGAGGGTATGCTGCGAGGAGGATGTCATGAAACTCCAGTACGATTTGGACAGGTTAGGTGATTGGGCAGAAACATGGCAAATGCACTATAATGTGGATAAATGTGAGGTTATCCACTTTGGTGGCAAAAACAGGAAGGCACATTATTATTTGAATGGCAATAGATTGGGAGAAGGGGAAGTGCAAAGAGACCTGGGTGTTCTTGTGCAGCAGTCGCTGAAGGTAAGCATGCAGGTGCAGCAGGTGGTTAAGAAAGCAAATGGTATGTTGGCCTTTGTAGCAAGTGGGTTCGAGTACAGGAACAAGGATGTCTTGCTACAGCTGTACAGGGCCTCGGTGAGACCGCAACTTGAGTATTGTGTGCAGTTTTGGTCACCTTATCTGAGGAAGGACGTTCTTGCCATGGAAGGAGTGCAGCGAAGATTCACCAGGCTGATACCTGGGATGGCAGGAATGACGTATGAGGAGAGATTGTGTCGATTGCGCTTATACTCACTGGAGTTTAGAAGATTGAGAGGGGATCTCATCGAAACCTATAAAATTCTGTCAGGCCTGGACAGACTAGATGCTGGAACGATGTTCCCGATGGTTGGGGAGTCCAGAACAAGGGGTCATAGTCTAAGGATAAGGGGTAGGACATTCAGGACTGAAATGAGGAGGAATTTCTTCACCCAGAGAGTGGTGAACCTGTGGAACTCTCTGCCACAGAGGGCGGTGGAGGCCAGTTCATTAAATATATTCAAGAAAGAGTTGGATATATTTCTTGAGGCTAAAGGGATCAAGGGATATGGGGAGAAGGCAGGGACAGGGTACTGAATTTGAATGATCAGCCATGATCTCATTTAATGGCGGAGCAGGCTCGAAGGGCCGAATGGCCTACTCCTGCTCCTATCTTCTATGTTTCTATGATAGTGTGCCATTCTTTCTTTGGGGTGCTTTCTGCTCTGGATGTTTTGTGTAAGAGAACAACTATGGTTTCAATGTTCAGAGCTTTGTCGTACCCGCAGTCTTCGTCATCTTGCTCACCCATGGTATGGATTTTGTTTTTCTTTTGTTGGTTCTGCTGTCCACCTCTGCTTTTGGTGTGTAGCCCCTCTCTTTTAGCTCTGCACATCTTTTGCCGTTGGTTTGCTTCACCACACGTGTTGCAGCTTGTTCCATACGCTGGGCATTTTCTTCTGTCTGTGTAGTCGTGTTGTCTTCCGCATTTTCTACACATATTCTTCCCGCTGTCATATACTTGTTTTTGTGTGCTGCGATTTTCGAGCACTGCATCTATTCTGTGATCCGGTTCGGGAGTTGTCCGCACGTCAGCCGTATGAGTATTCAACGTTTTCATCTGTTGTTTTGTGGCTTCGTGAGCCCTCGCTGTATCTATGGCTTCTGATATTCCGAGCTTTTCTTTTCCTATTAGTTCTTTTTGCACTTCTGTATGTGCTGATCCCCATATTAGTTGGTCTACCAGCCTTTCTTCTAGTTCTGTAAACTTGTATTTGCTGGCTTTGTTTTTTATTCTCATCAGGAAATTGTCAGCTGTTTCACCAGGTTCCTGTCTTAAGCTTTGGAATTTATACCTGTGTATGCGGTGGTTTGATTTAGGCTCGAGATGGTTACTGAACTTTTCATAAATCTCCATAGGGTTCGTTTTATCCTCTTTGGATAAACTCCAGCTGTTGTAGAGATCTAAGCCTTTTTCTCCCGCCCACAGTAGAATGTAGCTGACTTTTTCCTCATCGGAGGAGCCTTTCAGGAAACTTTTAAATGTAAGCTCGCATTTTTGCTTAAATTTCCGGAAAGCTTCCACGATATCGTCGGCTTCCCAGTTAATGATGGGGAGCATATTCACGGTCAGTGTATTGGACGCTGCCATTTTAGCTGCCCATACGATTCGTGGTTAAAACGCTGCAGAGTTTACTTTTAAATTTCTTTCTTCAATCTGATATCGTTTTTATTCGCGTAAGTTTTACTCACTTATACCGCTGCCACCATGTTATGTCTTCTAGCGCTCGTAGTGCTTTGTAAAGATGCCTCTGGACTCAGTAATTTGTAATTATAAACTACTGTTTTATTTGAGTTGTAATGGCTGCCTGCTGCATGGTGCGGGGTGATATTTCCAAGTGCCTGTGCGGCGCCTGCGCACTACTTTCCCAGCATTGTAGTGCTGCTACACTTGATTTGAGTGTTAGTACACTTGTACAATGTAGTCCCAACATAACTATGTAACAGAACCATTCTGCTACCCCTAAGCCGGTCAAGGGCAATATTTGTCCAAAGAACAGACATGGCCATTGTGAATAAAGAAAGTTGTTTATTGTACAAAATGTGCTTCCTTCCCGCATGACAAAGCAATGGCAACAGAAAGCAAAACATACAGACTGCCACATAAGTAACTCTCACACCCGGGAGACTGTCCAAAACATAAGTTACTCTCACACCCGGGAGGCTGTCCAAAACATAAGTTGCTCTCACACCCGGGAGACTGTCCAAAACATAACTAACATTCAGATCAGCATCCTCTGCCTTAAATGAAACAAATAACACGATTCAGCAGCACCTTCTACTTTTTCCCACTCAAAGGTGATCTGCTTCTCTTTTGGCATTGGCCCCTTCCCGCCCTGCAGCTCCTCTGTAATGGGACCCCTGTGGCTGCAACAAGGCTGGTGGAGGCCTGCTGACTGTCCGAAACCGCAGATGCCCCTGAGGGACGGCCTGGACGAGCTCTGGGCATGGAAGGCCTGGCTTCTGACTGCTCCAACTCTGCATGGGCGGATGCAGTCTGTCCTGCCGGTGGTGGCAGCTGTAGTGGAGAAGTGCCAGTGGTGGCATCAGGAATGGTGTCATCCTGAGAGCGGACAGCAGCTCCCTGGTCGGCCGACACACTGGCACTCTGACGGGCCAGCACCGCAGCATGCGCAGCAATCAGCTGGTGCACAGATTGCTGGCCTGCTGTGGTGCTGCAAGGGCCCCGGGGAATCCTGCCCGATCCAGCATGGGTGGCAGCAGTCAGTGTTCGCGTGGCCTCAATCTGCGTCTGCATGAGACCAGCGAGTGACTGCATGGCAGCACTCAGCACTTGCGTGGCAGGTGCCATTGCTTCGTTGAAGCCCTGGACAACCCTTGCCAGTGCTTCGCTGAAGTCCTGCACACTCCTTGCAAGTGCTGCGCTGAAGTCCTGCACACTCGCTGCCTGTGCTGCGCTGAAGTCTTGGACACTCCTTCCCAGTGTCTCAATGGATTCGGGCATCCTTCCCACTGCAGCCATGAGCTCAGTGTGCCTAAGCCCAGCCTGGGCACTCATTTCTGCGAGGGCACGCACCTCCTCTGCGTTCTGTGCAGCAGGACTCGCGGACCGAATTGCCCTCTGGAGAGACGGCCCCCGAGCTTCCCTACCCCCCTCGCGTTGCTGCAGGCCGCTGGTTCCTGGAGCTGGGGCCTCCTCAGTGCATTCCCCCCCCGCTCCCCATCCAGGGAAGGAGTCTCCCCAGTCTGGAGATGGGCTGGCTCGCCTGAGGGTTGAGCGGATGTTCCGGCTTCCTCCTCCTCATCGCCTCCGGAGTCAGTCGCAGTGGCAGCTTGAGGGCCCGCCTCCCGAGCTGGTGATGCAGCATCTGAAAGCAGGGAGGTTCAAGAGTGGCTTTAGCGAAAGGACAGGGTGGCAGCAAGGGATGCATGAGTGCTGCAATGCTCTGAATTGAGTTGAAAGTGAAAAAGCATGCTGGTGTGGGGAACAACTGGAAGGAGAGAGGTCAAAAAGGTCATGGCCTTACCATCACTGTCCACAATGGGATTGGCATCTCCAGCGGCGACGGGGCCAGTCATCCGGCTTGCAACGATCTGGTGGACTCGCTCCTCCAGGTCTGAAAGGGTCTGCAGGTGAGGCCGGCCTCCTCCGGTCCGAAGCTGCTGTCTGTGGTTACTTGCCAGCTTGGCCTGCAAGAGAAAGGACGGGGTGTGATGAAACATGCTGCCATGATCTGGCATCACATGCCTCCCATGGTCGAATAGCCCTTATATTATGCTGCCCTGATCTGGCATCACATGCCTCCCATGGTCGAATAGCCCTTACATTATGCACTGAGCTGAATGTGCGTGTGTGTTTCCAGAAAGGGCCATGGGTTCTGGATGACAGCTGGCCATTGGGGCTTTGCAGACCCTCTGGCCATAAAGTGAGGTGCAGATGGAGGGATGAAGATGATTCTGGAAAAGGCACTCACCCTGACGACCTGAGTGAGGTCGTTGAACTTCTTCCTGCATTGCACAGGAGTCCTGGGAACCATGCTGCTGGAGGTGACTCTTTGGGAAGCCTCCCTCCAAGCTCTGCATTATTCGGTTTGATGAGGCCTCCTGCCATTCTCCGGGTACAGCACAGCTCGCCGGCGCTCCACCGCGTCATGTAAGATTCAAAATTTTTCATTATATAATCACACGAGACAACAGGATTAATAACACAGCTTTATTGACCAAAAAGAAGCTTGTACAGACAAAACCTTTGAGAAAAGGGCACACAAAATGGCCGCCGGACCTCGTGATCAGTTTCTTGGACCATTTGATTTCTGTTACTGCAAGCCAGACAGGCTTGTGGATTGAGATCAGTAAGCCCGCGAAAGCCAATATCGGGAAACCGAAACTCAGGGAAATGGGCATACATATTCAATTGGATTCTAAGTACAAGACAGTTTCAGGCAAACAGGATGGGGCCCATCAAGATATGGGCAGACAATGCATGAACACTTAAACCCATTTAATGTACAAAGGAAAAACCGTTTAACAGCCATCAAGGGAAATCTCCAGACCGATCAATATGCGAACCGAGTTACGGTGACAAAGTAAAAGACATTATCGGCCAGGAAGGCCAGTTAAAGCTATCACCGGCTCCCGTTACAAGACAAAGCGCCCCTGCAGAGATTTCTGCCCGCCAAAATTATTACAAAGACTGGACTATGATCTGGCGGGAGATAAGGCTGGCCCAAAAGGGTATAACTATGGATTTTGAAAAGTCCATCAGCCCCTCTTCTACCTCGGTAGCTTCGGAATTCGATCAGGACGTTTCGGACGGACATTTCGGAAAGGACAACGTGGTCGGTGTTCAGCCAGACAAGGCTCGGCCGCGACGAGAAGACGACGAGGGTGGCCCGGGTACCGTTGTCGGGAGATCATCGACGACCCAGGCCGAGGAAGAAGACACCCTCAGGAAAACCGACGATCCAGGCTGGAGGGAAAGGACATTCCGGGCCTAGCACTTCCGTGCCTCAACATCCCATTCTCGAAGTGTTTCCCTGTTCCATGAATCCAAATCCACAACAGACTTAGTGGATTTCAGCCATGACGAGCGCTCACCGAGGCTGTGTCCACTGCCTCATCACCTGAGAGAGAGAGAAAAACAAGCTGCGCCAGAAGTTTCCAAATCCACGTGATGACCGAAAGCTGTGCCAGAAAGGCTGCGAACCCCTCCTTTTCGCGAGTTTGAAAGTGGTGAGCATGATCCCGAGTTCCTCAAGTCGAAACTTAGTTTAGGTATAAGGGGAGGGAGAGGGTAAGGGTAATCGTAATGTGTTTCCCCTTTTTCGATGTGCCGTGTGGTTCCCATTTCCATGGAATCAAGTTTATAGATATGTGCATGCTTGTAGTCGCTTTGATTTGTGCTTATGATATGTATTTTGTGATGCTGCAAACTGTTTAATAATAAAAGCATCCATTTCGTGCTATTCAACCTGGTCTATTGAGTCTTTCTCTGCACTACAGTTCCCTGCACCTAAGTCCAAAATCTAGAGCCGTAGGGAAGAGTGGGTTGAACCACTCAAGGGTAATTATTGCATGAAGCCTGGTAGGAGACCAGAACGAGCAAGAGAAACCCCCTGCAGAAATGGCGACCGCGGCAGGACCTTGGCAGCAGGAATGTAGCGTGTTAGATCAAGGTTTAAATAAACGAAATGTGATGGATGAGAGGATAGCGGATTATGTTTTTGGGAAGGTAAACCTTACAAAACAGTGGATATCTGACCTATTAAGGGATAGGCGCCCGCTAGACGCAGCCATCAAGTGGACAGAAGGCAAAGAGCACAAAAGATCTGTTGAAAAGGCGGTCTGGCTGATGTGTTACAAGAAGCAAGTCCAGCTTTTGGACCAGGTCATTGTAGCACAGACAGCCCAGATAAAAGGGCTGCTTACAGAAGTAGAGGAAAAGGTTGCGGGAGGTCAGAAACTGATTCAATCGCTCAACGCGCTGAATCAGGAACGCCAATCCGCAACCCACCGCCATGAGACCCGGATAGAGTATTTGGAATGTCAGGTAATTGAGGCCAAAGCCAGTGAAGGTAGAATGAGAGAGAGATGTTTCCGCCTAGCCAAGCAGGTAGCGACACAGGAGGAAAGTATCTTGGGGGCCAGGGCAGCTTATAAGATGGCCATGCAGGATAGGTCTGAGAACACCGACCATAGCACTTGCCACCGGGAGCTAGAGGACCTGAGAACGGCCCTAGCCAAGGCAAACGGATTGGTGTGTCTCATAAACCCGCCAGCGAGCCAGCTACTGTTAGCCAAGGAATCCAAAAGACCGATTCCACAAGAGACAGTTAGGGTACCAACCCCCGAGCCCTCAGCACCTCCTGCCTATGATGAGTCTTGGACTCCGGGGAAGGAAACAGAGGAGTCAGACACAGGGGTTCTTGAGGCAGAGCAACCCCAGGTAGCAGAGTCAGGACCGGCACCGGTGTGTCCCACGCGACACCGGAGGCTCGGTCCGGACCAAGCGAATGGCGATGATGGACCCCTTGTGAATCAGATCATAATGCCCCACAGCGCACAACAGCTGAGGGCAATGATAAGTCACATCCCAAAACTCTCCGAGTCAGGAGATCCCTCCGTCCATTTTAGGGACGTGGAGCAGACCGCAGCAATTAATGACAGCGACGGGGTTGAACAGTCCAAAATGCTGCTGTTCTCCCTGGACAGCTCACTCCTCCAGTGTCTCCCTGACGAGAGCAAGAGAGGGCACAAGGCGTATGAGGAGTTACGGGACGAGATCCTGGAGATTATAGGGGAGGGTGACGGAAGTCCGTTCCTCCGATTGGAAAGGACGATACAGCTAGAGGGAGAACCCCCACGGGTTTTCGCCGGAAGGTTGTGGCCAGTGTATCGGCGCTGCTGCCCGGGAGGACCGGACCGGAACGCGCTAAATTATGACCAAAGGGCTCATTGGCTCCGGTGCCTGGTCGCCAATTGCTTGCCACAGGTGAGGGAGCAGGCCAAAGCATGGTTTGACCCCACTAACCCCCGCTCCACGGAGGAACTAGTACTTGATCAGCTCACGATAGGTTACAGGAACAACAAGAGTAGGAGTGTGCCTTCCTCAAAGGGAAAGGTGCGTGAGGCGAGGCCTGCAGCTCCTGCTAAAAAGGAATGGCATCAGGAGGGGAATCGCGCCCCCCAAGCCAAGAGCAGTTGTTACGGGTGTGGAAAGGAGGGTCATTGGCGCTGGGACTGTAGAAATCCATGGAAGGATAATAGAGGGAAATTTCCCGCAGTCCAAGCCCAAGCCCAGACCGCTGCCCCAGCACCAGCCCAAAACCAAACCGTAGCTCCTGCCCCAGCACCAGGAGCTGGTGCAGTTGTGGATCCCGCCGCGATTGAGTCGATTTTACAGACAATGCGGTCCCTAATGACCTTGCAGAGGAAGGTGGCAGTTGTCAACAACCCTGTTGCTCCCCCAGCCCCAACCGCAGCGCCCCAATGACTGAAGCCCGCGCAGCCCGTCTACCTGTGTCCGCTCCGTTATGACGCGTGGAGAAGACCCGTTGTGGAGATGGAGGTGGAGAAGGAAAAGGGTAGTTACCTGTTGGATACGGGAGCATCATGCACCGTGATCCACACGGCTAAGCCTTTTGCCTCACCTCTATCTACCCAGGCTCCATTCTCAGTAGCGGGTTTCACAGGCAGAGAACAGGCTGGCGCGTACTCCATCCCGCTCTCCATTCATTTGGGAGCACTCCACACCACATGGACGTGCATCCTATTGAAGTGGAATGAGGGGGGTGGGAAAGGCATCCTCGGGGCTGATTTCTTGGTGGAACACGGGATCCTCGTGGACCTTAGAAATCACTGTCTCTGGGGAGCCGAGAATGGATTAGGTAAGGTAGTTGTGATCCCAGGGAAGGGAGAAAAAGGGACCCTGTGCACCATGAAGCCGTCAGGGGGTTACAACCTCAAGCTTCTGGTCGCGGACATCCCAACGGACTTGCAAGCGTTTGTGTCGGACAATCTGACCGCGTTTGCCACCCACAAGCACGACTGTGGGAGGGTCACCGGGTTTGAGGTCAGCGTAGACGGGGACCCCATGATCCGGCCCCAAAAGCAGTATAACTTCCCCAAGGAGGCAGAACCCGACATGGAGACAGCAATATCTTCCTTGGTGCAGCAGGGCGTATTGAGACAAATAGCCACTCACGTGAACTCCCCATTATGGCCGGTAAAGAAGCCAGACAATTCATGGAGGGCCACGGTGGACTATAGAGTTCTCAACAGTAACATCCCAGCCTGCGCGCCCACGGTAGCAGCAGTTGCCGACCTAATAGGGAGTATTCCAGCCTCCGCGACCACGTTCACAGTGCTGGATATCTCGAACGGTTTTTGGTCCATTCCGCTGCGGCGGGAGGATCAGTACAAGTTTGCCTTTACTTTTAAAGGGCAACAGTACACTTGGAACTGCTTGCCGCAGGGTTTTCACAAAAGCCCCAGCATTTTCCATCAATGCATGGCGGGAAGTTTAAAAGAATTTAGCCAGCCCAATCAGATAGTGCAGTATATGGACGACCTACTCCTGTTCACGGACTCAAGGGAGGAGCACGGCCCACTATTAGCCGAATTATTGGAACTGCTGGAAAGGAAGGGTTTCAAGGTAAACCCAAAGAAGGCACAGATCGGCCAGCAAGAGGTGAAATTCCTGGGTCTGGCCATCCGCGCTGGAGAAAGGGCCATAGATAAGGCTAGACGGGAATCGGTGCAAGATCTACCGATCCCTAACACAGTAACGGGTGTAAGGTCCTTTTTGGGGTTGACCGGCTACTGCAGGGATTTCATCGAGGACTATGCAGCCACAGCAGCCCCGCTACTCCGACTCTTACACAAGGGAGTCGAGTGGTCTTGGGATGAGGGGTGCCAGGCAGCATTCGAGAAGTTGAAATGGGGTCTGCAGACCGCGCCAGCCTTAGGGGCCATAGATGGGGGAGAGGAGTTCTTCCTGGAAGTAGCCGCTAGTGGGGACAGCCTGAGCGCCGTGCTGCTCCAGGAGTGACACGGCAAGCTGAGACCAGTGGTCTATTCCTCCAGGGTACTCACGGATGTGGAGAGGAGTTTTTCCAATTGCGAACGGCATCTCCTGGCCACGCATTGGGCTGTGAACAGATCAGTGATCTTCACAGGAACCTCTCCCATCACCCTCCTCACCCATCACACCCCCACAAAGATGCTTCTGGATGGAAGGATTAAGGATGGGACTGTAAGCAGCGCCCGGATTGCGCGCTGGACCCTCCTCCTTTCCCAGATGGATCTCAAAGTTAAAGGTCTCTGCGAGCCAAAGCTCGCAGCCAACATGGTATATCCCGGAACAGCCCATCGGTGTTCCGTCGAAGGGGCATGGGAGGTTAACATAGGTTTACGGGCCGGGATACACCCCACAGGCCGCGAGATCTATGTAGACGGTTCCAGCACGGTATCTGCTGGCGAACGACTCACAGGGTGTGGAGTTTATGACCCTGCGGCAAACATTGCCTTGGCAATTAAGCTCCCCAGCACGATGAGCGCACAGCAAGCTGAACTGTCCGCGGTGGCGTCCGTGGTCACCCACCCCGAAATCTTCCCGACCCCATACACTATTTGCTCGGACAGCATGTTCACGTGCAATTCATGTACGGAATACCTCGCCATCTGGTCCCGCCGCGGATATACCTCCGCGGACGGACGGCCTTTAACAGTTAAGCCCTTGCTGGAAAAGATCCTGGCATCTGTGGGGGAGGAAGGGGAGGTGTTCATCCATAAGGTGAAGGCTCATTCCACCACAGAACCCCGCAGTCAGGGCAACCAGCAGGCGGATGCGCTAGCCAGGGAGGGTGCCCGCAACGGCATTCTCTGGGACCCCTATGGATCTGGACCCGTGGCGGCGATCCAAGGCAGGGAGGGGACTCCAGGGAACACAGGGGTGACACCGCCCCTAGACCTAAAAACCGTCCAAACCCTGGATCCCGCCCTCAAAACGGTCCTAAAAGCCATTGTTGAGGGCAAGCAGGTAGAGGGTCCGTACAGTACGGCAGCCCTCTCAGTCAAGGAAGGCATGCTGTTCCGAGAGGAGCAGTGGGTTGTACCGCAGCAGCACCAGAGGGAATTCCTTCAACTGGCCCACGAGGGTCCAGGGGCAGGACACCCCGGGCCTGAGGTTACTTGGCAACGGGTAGAGCAGGCGGGATGGTGGCCGGGACTTAGAGACGATGTCCGCGAGTTCTGTGCGAGCTGTCTTGTGTGCGCTGCAAACAACCCAGACCCCCAGAAAAGGAAGGTGCCCATGGGACACATCAGGAGGGTAGAGGGACCGTGGCAGTCGATTCAGGTCGACTACATAGGGCCCCTGCCCGCCGCCCAGGGCGGGTATAAGTATTGCCTTGTTCTGGTGGACGTGTTCACCAAATGGGTAGAAGCTTTCCCGTGCAGAACAGCTACGGCACTGGGTACTGCCAAGATCTTGATCCGGGAAGTGTTCTCACGGTGGGGACTCCCCCGTTTTGTTGAGTCCGATCAAGGGAGTCAGTTCACCGGTCAAGTGATGCAGAACACCCTCATGCTCTTGGGCATTGAAGGGAAGTGGCACGTAGCTTACAATCCCCAGTCATCCGGGATTGTTGAGCGCATGAACCGGACCCTCAAGGAAAAGCTGAGGAAAGAGACAATGGGCTCGCCCCAGAAATGGGCGGAGGTCCTGCCTTTAGTCCTCATGGGGATCCGAGCCAGCCAGTCCAAAAGTACGGGATACTCCCCGCACGAATTAATGACTGGGAGGATCATGCGAACACCCACCCATGTACTAGCCCCGGTGCTCACTGAGGGCCAACTCCAAGAGGTGAAACGAGACAAGTTCGTCCAGACCCTTTTGGAGCGCCTGAAACAGATTTATGGGCAGGCGGCTGGGAACATAGGGAGACAGCATCAGGGAAATCGACTGTTGCTGGAACCTCGTAAGCAACAAGAGTGGGAAATCGGAGACCAGGTCATGGTTAGGAACTATGCCCGGGTGGGGCGTTTTGAACCACTGTACATGGGGCCTTACAGCATTGTAGACAAGGCCAGCCCCATGGTTTATGCAGTGAAGGTGCCCCGACGTACAAAAAGATTTCATATTAACCAGTGCAAACTGTTTAAGGCGGGTGCACAAGGGCCAACAACAAGGGCCAGGTCTGAGGACGAAAATCCCCAGCCTGCGACAGAGTCACAGACCATACAGGCTGGAACAGTGGCCTGCGTGAAGGGAGGAGTCATCCCATTGGAGTGGGAGGTCTCCCCCCTGATTTGGGATTCGGACGGGGAGGAGGCCGAACAGCTCGACCCCGCCCTTGACCCGATCACAGAGGAGGATGAGTCAGAGGACGAAGATTCCGCCCTCGACTCAAGCTCAGGGGAGGTAGGGATTGGGGGAGGAGACTCACAACCTGTAGGGACAGGTGAGGTAGAGTTGGATACCACAAATCCCAGCCCCGGGGGGGGCGGAGCCAGAGGGAAGGGAGCCGGAGCCGGCAGCTGTGGTGGGACCACAGGCTGTGACGGTGAAAGTCCCAACCCCCGGTCCATCAGCCCTGGGAGCCTCACCCAAGGCAGCCCCTCGTAGGTCGACTCGAAATCCCCAGCCCAGAAAGCAATGGTCCAACTCTCCCTATCTTCCCCAACCTCGATACAGAGCAGCCCGAGAGAGGCACGATTCCCATTCAGCAGAGACAGGCTGCGGGGGATCAAAGCCAAAGGCCAGTGCAGTCCCGCCACAGGAAGCGGCGCGCTGCAGCCCTCACAGGAATTAGGTAGGCCGCCTGAAGGAGGGCGGCGCTGTATATAGGTTTAGGTGATGATGTTAAGTATAAGTCACTTTAATGTCAGTTTAAGATGGGAAAAGTTTGAAATGACGGAATGTTTAAAGAATAGTTTTCAAAGTCTGCCCAGTATGTGTGGTTGTTTGGAAGCAGGGTCAAGGGACCCGCGCGTCCGTTTAATTAAGCCAGCACCTGTTGGGAGCCTGGCTACATCATCTTGTCGATTACAGGAACCAGGGATACAATGGAAAGGATTCTCGTAGGGATCGCAGTGATCGGGTGCGGGCTGGCCTACCGGGGCCGCACCAAGGACGTCATCGTGCTCGGGTGTTCCGGGGACACAGCCCCCATCGCGACGGATGGGACGGGGAAGCGAGAGGTTGAGGAAACCGCCACCTACTTCCACCAAGGGAGATGGCCAGGATGGCTGGGGACAAATTCTACGGAATACTCCAGCAATTTCGGTTTCGCCTACCAAGAGACTTCATTAATGTGCCCTCGGGTGAGGATCCTTGCACCTAGAGTCAGCGTTACCGTGGGAAAGAAGATCTCTTTGGTGTGTAATGGGAACGTACCACTAAATCGATGGTGGTGGTTACGAAAGCTGGGAAAGGACATGAAAAACTCTACTATCGAGTGGGAGCGACTGGGTAACAATACCCATCGGACAATTACGGGGACTCACGGACAGTTACGTGTGTGTTGGGACAAATGGTGGGAACCAGATGAAGGAATATATGTCTGTATGTGGGGTTCGAAACGTGTCTGCCCCAAGGGCGTATCCATCTTTTTCCAGAGGCAGTGGCAGGACGAAGGAAAGGGGATGAGATGGGATGTCAGCACTCGGGCGTGCGGAGCCCCATACTCCCCGATTCCGGTAAACGCCACTGAACTCATCACCCGCCCACGCAAGCCCCTGCCCACAATCCCGGTAGCACTAGCCCAGAAGGAAGGGTGCCCCACCACCACAAAGGGACCCGGGAACGGGTTAGTATTGGTACCCACCGGTCAGATGCTGTACCAAGGGATACACTACGCGGTGGCCTCAGTGATTTTAAACCTCACTGAGGTACGATTGCCGGAGTGGTGTCCCAGAGAGACGGAACAGTTGTACCAGGTACTGTTAACCCGAATGTTCAGACAATTTTACGAGTTTGACTTTGCCGACATCGACAAGGCAAAGTTATACACCACACCACAGGAAGTTTTGGATCGGGTAGGGAGCCAAAGAAGGGGTACTGTAAATGACATTTTCACTGCTTTTAACACCGGAACGTCTGTTGTCAATGCTCTAGACAATGTGGAGCTGCAGACACAGATCAATGGTTTAAAAACCCAGTTGAGGAACATACTGACAAGCGAAAATAAGGTAGTGGGTTCTGAGCTGCATGAAGACCAAGCCATGACACTACACTTAAAGGAAATAATTGCCGAGCTGGAGAAGCACGCTAGGACAGTAAATGCGCTCATTAAGGAGGATCGGAATGCGTCCGATCAGGCTGCGCAGAACGAGGCTTGTGTGCTATACAGGGCGTGGTTACTGGGCGAGGGCCGCAGTAATCTGGAGGATTTAAAACAAGGTTTGGTCCCGTCCTGGATCAGCAACAAGCACTTGCAAGCGCTCCACCCTTTCGAGAACGCATTAAGTCCGTGCCAGCTCAGACTAGCCGCAGAGGCGTACCCAGTCCCAGTGGACTGCGGACGCTCGAATCACACTATCATGGGAATCGTAATAAGGATGCCGGTGTTGGGTCCCGCAGCAAGGCCCGCCCCGGTATACAGGGTGGAGAACATTGGAGTCATTCAGGGGGGTGCGCACATTCGTTACGCAGTGGTCCCGCCTTATGTCATCAGATGGGAGCGTACGATGACAGGCACCGACCTCTCGGGGTGTCGTAGCCGGGGAGCACACATCATCCTGTGCCCCCAGCATTTGAATGCCTTTTTGAAACCACAGTGCGGGTTCAGAGCCGCTAGCGCGAAGCCGATAAATTGCACCATGGAGGCAATGGCAAAGGACCATGTGACCCCGCAGGTGGCATACATCGGAGGTGGGACATACTGTGTCACCACTGCAGCGCCTCACTACCACCATGGACAGCACGAGGGGTGTCCGGTCAGTGACAGCAGTTTCTGTTTCAAACCCAGGGCTGAAGTTCAAGTGGCACAACAACGGATTGTCCCCATTCCTGCACCCTCCACCGTTCATCTCACTGTAAAAGAGAATTTCACGGACTTTCAGCGATTCGTCGTGCATTTTGGTTATGTCATTCCCCCTCTCCCCGAACACCTCACCAAGATTTTAAAAGCCGTTATAGTTTCACAGAAGCATTTCTACACACTGGAGCAGAAGACAATAGAGATAGGGAAAGACATATTGGACATAGTCACCCCACCATGGTGGGACCTGTTCACCAATATAGAAATCCCGGCCTGGATTAGAATAGCATCCCACATCCTAGTAGTGTGTCAGGTTTTAATTGTAATATTTTTATTGTTCATGCATTGCAAGAGAGGCAAACGCCTCCAGAGGCACGAGAACACAGGAGAATGGAGAGAACGCTATGTACGAGTGGGGGAGGAGGACACCCCTGTGTAAACAGCTAGCGTTAAAAGTTATAAGCGTCCCTCCATTTTTAGATTTTCAGATACTGCAGGGTTTAAGTGTGTGAATATTGTAATGTTATAGCCGTTTGGTGAAGTTTGTTTTTTTGATTAATAAAAGGTGTATACAGGTGGTGCAAGGAGCATTGGGCCCTTCACATCTGAAAAGATTTAGTGTGTTATAGTTTAAGGTAATACTGCCTATGATTGTCCAATTGTACACAAGGTAATTTTCTGAAATGGGAACTGCATGTGTCATGGGGGTCATGGATAGTTAATTACCGGGAATGTTTGGACGTGAGGAATCGGGAAAAATTTGCTCACCAAGGATTATTGATACTGTAAGCAAGCTATCAGTATCACAGGGCGGACTGTAAGATTCGAAATTTTTCATTATATAATCACACGAGACAACAGGATTAATAACACAGCTTTATTGACCAAAAAGAAGCTTGTACAGACAAAACCTTTGATAAAAGGGCACACAAAATGGCCGCCGGACCTCGTGATCAGTTTCTTGGACCATTTGATTTCTGTTACTGCAAGCCAGACAGGCTTGTGGATTGAGAACAGTAAGCCCACGAAAGCCAGTATCGGGAAACCGAAACTCAGGGAAATGGGCATACATATTCAATTGGATTCTAAGTACAAGACAGTTTCAGGCAAACAGGATGGGGCCCATCAAGATATGGGCGGACAATGCATGAACACTTAAACCCATTTAATGTACAAAGGAAAAACCGTTTAACAGCCATCAAGGGAAATCTCCAGACCGATCAATATGCGAACCGAGTTACGGTGACAAAGTAAAAGATATCATCGGCCAGGAAGGCCAGTTAAAGCTATCACCGGCTCCCGTTACAAGACAAAGCGCCCCTGCAGAGATTTCTGCCCGCCAAAATTATTACAAAGACTGGACTATGATCTGGCGGGAGATAAGGCTGGCCCAAAAGGGTATAACTATGGATTTTGAAAAGTCCATCAGCCCCTCTTCTACCTCGGTAGCTTCGGAATTCGATCAGGACGTTTCGAACGGACATTTCGGAAAGGACAACGTGGTCGGTGTTCAGCCAGACAATGCTCGGCCGCGACGAGAAGACGACGAGGGTGGCCCGGGTACCGTTGTCGGGAGGTCATCGACGACCCAGGCCGAAGAAGAAGACACCCTCAGGAAAACCGACGATCCAGGCCGGAGGGAAAGGACATTCCGGGCCTAGCACGTCCGTGCCTCAACATCCCATTCTCGAGGTGTTTTCCTGTTCCATGAATCCAAATCCACAACAGACTTAATGGATTTCAGTCATGACGAGCGCTCACCGAGGCTGTGTCCACTGCCTCATCACCTGAGAGAGAGAGAAAAACAAGCTGCGCCAGAAGTTTCCAAATCCACGTGATGACGGAAAGCTGTGCCAGAAAGGCTGCGAACCCCTCCTTTTCGCGAGTTTGAAAGTGGTGAGCATGATTCCGAGTTCCTCAAGTCGAAACTTAGTTTAGGTATAAGGGGAGGGAGAGGGTAAGGGTAATCGTAATGTGTTTCCCCTTTTTTGATGTGCCGTGTGTTTCCCATTTCCATGGAATCAAGTTTATAGATATGTGCATGCTTGTAGTCGCTTTGATTTGTGCTTATGATATGTATTTTGTAATGCTGCAAACTGTTTAATAATAAAAGCATCCATTTCGTGCTATTCAACCTGGTCTATTGAGTCTTTCTCTGCACTACAATTCCCTGCACCTAAGTCCAAGGTCTAGAACCGTAGGGAAGAGTGGGTCGAACCACTCAAGGGTAATTATTGCACGAAGCCTGGTAGGAGACCAGAACGAGCAAGAGAAACCCCCTACAGTCAACCAGAGCATCCAATGCCCCCTCAGTGAAGCGCTGCGCTCTCTCCCTGGCTCTCTCCTTGTGTGTGAAGCTTTGGCTGCCACAGGTAGGTTACCGCCGATTTTGAGGCCTACAAGGCGCAGAGTGTGGCTGCAGAAGAGAATTGATCCGGCCCTTTAAGAGCTGGCCGGCGCCAGCGTGTCTGGGTGAATTTGATAATTGACGGCACCTGCGCTGCGCCAGCCTGCGGAGAAATTGCATCGCGCCGCCGGGTTAGCACCGTAAGAACACCGTGCAGCGCCTGATTTAGTGCCGCAATCACCTCGAGGGGCATTGCAACCCAATATCGCTCGAGGTGGCGAGAACTTGTGCCCCAAACGGGGCGATACCGAATTTCACCCCCAAAGGGGGCAAAATTCAGTTGTTAGCGCCACCCGTTAGCGCCTTAAGAGGGCGTTAAGTGGGGCGCGAACCAACTAGCGCCCGGGCGCATGATACATGCGCCTCTCACGAAATTGACCGAGCATTTTGCGGTGGTGCTAAACAATACCGCCCGATCTCCTGCGCACGCAGATCTTCACGTCATTCGAGAGTGCAACGCCCTTGGGGCGCCCCAGACCGGAAATTCAGTGGCGCCCCCCTCCTTTCCGCCTGGCATTCCCAACGACAGGTTGACTGGAAGGCTTCCCAGTCGCTGTGGGGCTGGGGGTGTGCTATTTAAATGGGGCCTCTTCCTGGCTTCTGTGTGGTAGCCATTTTTGCACCACTCATTCTGAGAGAGAGAGAGGGAGAGATTTGCAGAGAGACAAAAAGAGAAAGAGAGACTTCCCCATTGAGTCAACGCTCACGCTCTCTGAGGTAGTTTTGGCTTCTGACCATAACTTTGCAGGTACTTTGCTTTTTGACCGTCATAACTTTGATTGCCCAGATACTATGGGGGCTGCAATGGATGGGAATGTTGTCCTTCTCCATCACATTCGGAGGGCACAGAGACGCAGAGAGAGAGTGGCAATCATGGCCAGATGGAGGAGGGCCAACAGGCGTCAGTACAGGAGACCTTACCCTCCCAGGGTTTTTCGCAAACAGTTCTCCTACATGAATATGTCTGAGAAGCAGTGTTTGTGAAGGCTGCGATTCAGCAAGGAGGTGGTCACTGAGCTCTGCCACCTGCTTCAGCCAGATCTGCAGCCTCAACTGAGGATCAGCACGTCTCTGTCGGTGGCAGTTAAGATAACAGTGGCTCTCAACTTTTATGCCACCGGCTCCTTTCAATCCGCTACTGGGGACATTGCCAATATCTCCCAGTTCGCGGTGCATTGCTGCATCCGTCAGGTCATAAATGCCCTCTTTAAAAGGAGACGAGAGTACATCTCTTTCCCCATGACCCCGGACAAGCAGCAAGGATGCGCAATGGGCTTTGCCAGGATAGCGGGCTTCCCCATGGTGCAGGGCACCCTTGACTGCACCCATGTGGCTTTGCAGGCACCGCAAGAGAATGCCGAGGATTTCCACAACCGAAAGGGCTTCCATTCCTTAAATGTGCAGTTGGGCTGTGACCACAGACAGCTGATACTCGCTGTCAATGCCCACTTTCCAGGCAGCAACCACGATGCCTTCATCCTGCGCCAGACTTCTGGGCAGACCTTTTCGATGCACCGCTTCACCCAGGAGGTTGGCTTCTTGGGGACAAGGGATATCTTCTATGCACCTGGCTGATGACCCTGCTCCATTCGCCCAGCACCCCTGCTGAGCTACGATACAACGAGAGCCATCAAGCTACCAGGAACATCGTTGAGCACACAATTGGCGTGCTCAAGCAATGGTTCCGCTGTCTAGACCATTCTGGAGGAGCCCAGCAGTACTCGCCTGAGCGAGTCTCCCACTTCGTTGTTGTGTGCTGCATGCTGCATAACCTAGCAATCCTCAGGACGCAGCCAATGCCAGCAGACATTGGAGCACCAGCGGAGGAGGAGGAGGAAGATGAGGAGGAGGATCATCAGCAGCACCAAGGCGGGAGGGAGGCACAAAGTGGAAGGGCCGTCCGTCAAAGGCTCATAGCAAGTCGCTTCTAGGCCCCCTCTGAGGGAATGGCTTCTGCCATTCAAACAACCTGAATGAAACCATCTCGCAATCCCTAAGCCGGTCAAGGCAACAATGAGTGCAAAGACCAAACGTGCACATTTTGAATACAGACACTTCTTTATTTCACAAACTGTGTCTCATTTCTGCATGACAAAGTAATAGAATTGTTGGCCTAGAAATTCAGTATAGCCACTTTTGTGCCCGCCGGAAAGTGGAGGCCACTTCGCCGATATTCAGTAGCTTTGGCCAAGGAGTTTGCTCGAGCGCTAAAACTGGCGTTGCACCCCTATCTTTAGGCGCTAAGCCAGCGGTGCAGACTGATACTGCCGAGGCCGGGCGCAGCGCAGGTGCGGTCATGTTTTAATTGACAGCAGACACCCTGGCGCCGGCCAGCTCTTAAAGGGGGAAGGGTCGACTTGGTCTGCTGCCACGCCCTGGATACTGCAGTCCTCCAGCTAGGCCTAAACACTGCTGCTGGAGAGAAATAGCGCCAGCAACGATGCAGAGGGCCCGTGAGCGAGCGCAGCGCTTCTCTGCCCATGATTTGAAGGTGCTGCTTAGGGGTTTGGAGAAGAGAAGAGATATCTTGTGCCCGGACAGTGGCAAGAAGGCTCCCAAGAGGCTGTACAGGAGAGCCTGGAGGGAAATCGCCCAGAGGGTCACAGCCAACAGCGATGTCTCCAGGACTGGTGACCAATGCCGGAAAAAGTTTAACGACCTCACTCAGTTGGTCAGGGTGAGTACCCTTTCCATTGTCCTCCTCATCCTTGCATGTGCACCTCACATTATGGGCAAAGGGACCTCAAAGGCCTAATGGCCAGCCCTCCTCCAGCAGCTATGGCACTGGCATGAACATCAATAGCACTTTCTGCACTTTACACACTGGCCAAGCTATTCGACCATGGGAGGCAGTGCACACAACAACAGGGCACCACACTGGCCAAGATATTCCACCATGGGAGGTAGTGCACACAACAACAGGGCACCACACTGGCCAAGCTATTCCACCATGGGAGGCAGTGCACACAACAACAGGGCACCACACTGTACTTAGAGGCCGTCCTTTCTCTTGCAGGCCAAGCTGGCCCAGAATCTGAAGAGCTGGACTGTCACCGGGGTAGGCCGTGCCCAGTTCCAGGAGCTCAGTGGCCTGGAGGAGCGCGTGGGTTGACTCATGGGTGCCCGGGTGATTGGCCCCGTTGCAATTGGAGATGCCGACCCTGTGCTGGACCCCAATGGTAAGGACATGACCGTTTGGACCTCTCTCGTTCCCCTTGCGCTTCAGATCTACATCCTTTGCCACTGTCCGACCAATGCGCATAATGCCACCACTCATGCCTCCCTCGCTGACGCCCTGTCCTCACTCTAAAGCTACTCTTGTGCCTTCCTGCTTTCAGCTGGTGAGGAGGAGGTCCCTGAGGCTGCGAGTGTCAGTCCCTCGGAAGAGGAGGATGACGAGGAGCAAGAGGAAGGCGGCACATCGGGGGAACCCTCATCCGCGCCAGGGGATGGCAATGGAGGGGACACGTCTTGCCTGGAGGAGAGCCAGGGGGAAGTGTTGCAGGGGGGTGTAGCTCCTGTGCCCAGTGGCGTCCAGCCACGCGGGAAGGGTCGGGCAGCATGGCTGCCTTCTCCCCAGAGGGGGGAAGTGTTGCAGGGGAGTGTAGCTCCTGTGCCCAGTGGCATCCTGCCACGCGGGAAGGGTCGGCCAGCTCGGCGGCCTTCTCCCCAGAGGGGGGAAGTGTTGCAGGGGAGTGCAGTTGCTGGGCCCAGTGGCGTCCAGCCACGCGGGAAGGGTCGGGCAGCTCGGCGGCCTTCTCCCCAGAGGGAGAGTCCAGCCTCCAGTCCGGAGACGGTCCTCGCCCAGGAGGTGCGCCTCCTTGATCAAATGTCCGCGGACTCGGATCGTCGGCACACCGAGTTCATGGGGGTTGTGGGACGGTTGCCTGAGGCCATTGAGTCCCTGGCTCATAGTGTGGCCGATTTCGGGGCCTCACAGGCCAGGGGTTTAGAAGAACTCGCGGCAGCACAGGCCAGGGGTCACGAACAATTCGGGGCAGCACAGGCCAGGGGTCACGAAGAATTCAGGGCATCACAGGACGCGAGTCGGGCCGATTTCAGGGCAGCACAGGCAGCGAGTGCAGAGTTGATGAGTGGTGCCGTGCAGTCACTGGCTGGTCTGATGTGGGCACAGACCAGGGCAGTACGGGCACTCACTGCTGCCACACTCGCTGTGTCACACACGCATCGCCAGGGCACCCGCCGCGCTGCTGCAGCACAGCGGTCTGGGCTTCACCAGATTGCTGCGCTTGCTGCAGTGCCAGCCCGGCCGACTGCCCGTGTCTCTGGCGACCAGCGAGCGCCTGGCATCAGCCAGCTTGCCCCCATTGCTGCAGCCGCCACTGCCACTCCCCCAGCAAAGCTGCGACGAGCTGCTGGAGAGACTGATGCTGCCCAGCCACAGCTGCAGCAGTCAGCAGCCGGCCCCTCCAGGGCCGGAGCTCGTCTAGGCCGACCCCCAAGGGCATCTGCCGTCACGCATTGTGCCCCTCAGGAGCCTTCCCCCAGCCTTGCAACACCCACAGGGCCCAGGTTGAGGCAGAGCAGCAGGTCGGCCAGGGCCGGAAAAGCCTGGACAAGGACTCGCCCTCTCGGCACACAAAGTAGAGTGTGTTGCCAAATGTTTTTTTATATGGGGGTGTTTGTGTTCTATATGGGGGGGGTTTATTTTGGTAAGGCCGAAGATGAAGGCAAATGTTTTTTTATATGGGAGTGTTTGTGTTCTGTATGGGGGGGTTTGTCTTGGTAAGGCCGAGGATGAAGGCCATTTGGATGGACAAGTTTTGTTATTCCTCCCCAGGTTGTGGGAGTGAGATATGTTTTTGACTGTTTTTTGGGGGTCTTGTCTGTTTTTGGGTTTCATGTGGGAAGGGCCCTGAGTTTGTTAAATAAAGCTTTTTATTTATTCAGCTTGTCCATGTGTAATGTTTCAAGTGGTTGTTGCGTTAACCGGCTGAGGGCTTGCGGAGCGGCTGCATTCAGGTGCGTTCATTGCCACAAGCCATTCCCTGACAGGGGGCCTAGAAGTGTTGTTCAATAAGCCGCCGACGGACGGCCCTTGGACCTTGTGGCTCCCTCCTGGGCTGGTACTTCTCCTCCTCCTCCTCCTCATGGTCCTCCTGCTCGTCCTCCTGAGGTGGTGGTCCAACGTGAGGTGGCAGTGCCTGAGTCCTGCGGATAGCCAGGTTGTGCAGCATGCAGCAAACGACGACGAACTGGGAGACTCTATCCGGCGAATACTGTAGAGATCTGCCGGAACGATCCAGGCAGCGGAACCGTTGCTTGAGGACGCCAATCGTTTGCTCTATGATGTTCCTTGTGGCTTGATGGCTTTCGTTGTATGCCTCCTCAGCAGGGGTCCTGGGCGCGCGGAGCGGGGTCATGAGCCATGTACACAAAGGATAGCCTTTGTCCCCGATAAGCCATCCTCTTGGGGGAGGCTGTGCCTGGAACATGTCAGCCACAGTAGTCTGGCGCAGGATAAATGCATCGTGGCTGCTTCCTGGAAAGCGGGCATTGACAGCTAGGATGCGCTGCCTGTGGTCACACACCAGCTGTACATTGAGGGAATGGTAGCCCTTCCGGTTGCGGTAATCCTCGGCATTGTCGATAGGTGCCCGCATAGCCACATGCGTGCAGTCAATGGCGCCCTGCACCATGGGGAAGTCGGCGATCCTCGCAAATCCGACTGCACGCTGCTCCTGCCTCTCTAGGGTCATGGGGAAGGAGATGAATTGGTGTCTCCTTGCGAAAAGGGCATCGGTGACCTGCCGGATGCAGCGATGCACGGCGAACTGGGAGATGTTCGCTATGTCCCCAGCAGCGGCTTGGAAGGAGCCGCTTGCATAAAAGTTCAGAGCCACCGTCACCTTCACTTCCACCGACAGAGACGTCCTGCACATCAGCTGTGGACGCAGATCTCTGTGAAGCAGCTGGCAGATCTCTGCAACCACCTCCCTTCTGAAGCGCAGCCTCTTAACACAATGCGCGGCAGTCATGGTGAGATAGGACACCTGCTGGCGGTATTCCCTGAGTGGGTAAGGCCTACGTTGCCGACGCCTGATGGCCCCTCTGCGTCTAGGCATGGCTGCCCCTCTCACACAGCGTCTGCGAGCCCTTCGCACATAATGCTGGAACTGAGGGTTGGAACCCCATGCAGCCCCCATAATATACTTGCAAACAGTGAAATCACAATGAGACAAATTTGCAAGCTCTGGCCAGAAGCCAAAAATACCTCTCCTATGTTGGCCCAATTCAGTAAGGTCTCTTCCTTGGTCTCTGTCCAGAAATCCGTAGCACTGAAGTCATTGCAGCAAAATGGCTGCCCTTTATAGTTCAGTCTAAGTGCCCTTTAATTAGCGCTCCCCGAGGCCCGCAGGGCCTCTGCTGCGTTCCACTTCACAGTTCTTAACAGCGCCACGCCCACATTGGGCGGGCGCCACTGAAGTTCCGGTTTGGGGTGCACAAACGGCGTTGCACGACGAAATGACGTCATAAGCTACGCGCGCAGCTGAGCGCGCGCAAACACTTTGCGCCGGCGCTAAATGTCAACTGAAGTTGGGCATAGGCGCAGATCGGTCTGCGCCCGGGCGCTAAGTGCCTAGTGCTCGAAATCTACCCCTCTTATGGCGCTAACGGCTGGCGAACGCAACTGAATTTCTAGGCCGTTGTGTATGTACCTTTAAGAGAATAACTGGTCTCAGACTGCAGTACCGGCAGTGACCACCTCTGTATAAAAGGCGCTAGTGAGCCTCTGTAGTTTCAGTTTCCCGATTGACTTCAATCAGTAAAGACTTGTTTTGTTCAACTCCTGCTGTCCGTGTCTCAATCATTCACGGACATAATACTGGCGAACTTACCTACAGTCTGCACCACCTCCTGGGATCCATTCCTGCAGTGAATTGAGCAGAGGTCAAGGCCAGAAGGAAGAAAGAAGCAGTAGAAATGGGCGTCGACCATGGGCATCCGCCCCTGTGTTAGCGGAGTTGAAGATTGCTGGAGAAGCTGTCGAAAGCGGGGCCTGGTTCCTGTCGACGGTGCTTCAGCTAATCGGGCTGGTGGCAGGTAGTACACTGATCCTTCCTGGGCTGCGGCGTTCGCGAACTCGAGCGGATGGCTTGCAACGGGGCCGAGCAGCGTTGTCGGGAAGAGGAGAGAGAGAGGGTGGAGCACACAGGGCGCGGCCGGTGCTACGAAGCCGGGCTGCGTATAGACCCGAGAAGAGGGAGGCAAGAGTCCCACAGGGTTGTTCCACGACGGGAAAGTAATAAAAAAAAGAAATATTAAATGCGCAAGAGTCCGCGAGGAGCTGCAGGTTGCAATGGGAACCGCGGAAAGCAGCGCTAGCAACAGCGGGGAAGAAGGCAAAGCGCGGGAGGCGCCATTTTGTTAAATTGGGGAAGAAGGCAAAGCGCGGGAGGCGCCATTTTAGATTTTCAAGATGCCGAAGACTGGCTGTATCACTGCCTTTGATAATACAATAGAGGACTGGACCACGTATGTGGAAAGAGTCGAGGTATATTGCGAGGCAAACGAAATAGCCAATGAGAAAAAGGCATCGGTATTGCTAAACTTAATGGGCGCTAGAACGTACGGCCTATTGCGGGACCTGATTACTCCAGCCAAACCGAAGGCAAAGAGTTTTAACGAAATTGTTGCTGTCCTACAGGAACACCTAAACCCTGCACCGCTGTTGATAGCAGAAAGATTTAAATTCCACAGGAGAACTCAGCATAAAGATGAGAGCAATGCTGAGTACCTTACGGAACTACGCAAGCTATCAAAGCACTGCCAGTTCGGAGCAGGACTGGCAGATACCCTACGGGACAAATTTGTCTGTGGACTCCTGAGTGAAGGAACACAGAAGAAGTTACTCTCAGAGAAAGAGCTGACGCTAGATAAGGCTTTCAGCGTGGCAGTATCGTACGAAGCAGCAGCCAGGGGAGCTGCGGAAATTAAACAAAAGCCACAGGAATACGGCACCCATGAAATGACACGGGGATTTGCAAAATGTTATCACTGCGGCAGAACTAACCATGACCAGAAGGACTGCTGGTCCAAAGACAAAATATGCAGGCAATGCGGAAAGATGGGACACATTGCACGAGTTTGCAGGTCTGGGAAGAAGACCAGCGACAACAAAAAGGCTACTAAGGAACCGTACAAGAAAGTACAAAAGATGACGGACAGTAGTTCCGAAGACCAGATGAGCGATAGTGAATCTGGGAACAGGAGACTAAGCTGTCTCAAACTTCACAATGTAATCGCAAAAGAGGATCACCGAACCATTTGGGTCACCCTCACGATAGCAGGGTCCCAAGTTAAAATGGAATTGGATACAGGATCAGTGCTAACCGTCATGAATCGACGAGACTACGAGCGACTATTCTCACACATACCCTTGAGAGGGACATCCATGGGAGTGGCCCTCATCTCCATGGCAAAGGGCGCACATTGATTTTGCTGGTCCCTTCATGGACTCGATGTTTTTAATTGCGGTGGATGCACATTCAAAGTGGCCAGAGGTAATAAAAATGTCCTCAACCACCACGGAAAAAACTATCACAGTTTTACGAACCATATTCGCCAGGAATGGGCTGCCTGAACAGATTTGCTCTGACAATGGATCACAGTTTGTGTCTGAAGAGTTCCGGAGGTTCTTAAAGAACAATGGTGTTAAGCATTACACATCTGCCCCATATCATCCAGCCACTAATGGATTGGCCGAGAGGTTTGTTCAAACATTCAAGAAGGCTATCAAGGCAATGTGTAATGAAGATATACCCCTACAACACAAGGTGGACAACTTCTTGTTTGCCTACCGGAATGCGACACATGCGGTTACCAACCAAACTCCAGCCATGATGTTCTTCAATCGAAGACTACGATGCCGCTTGGATTTGGTTAAGCCAAACGTCCGAAGAGATGTGGAGAACAGACAGTTTCAGAATATGAATGAAAGGCCGACCAGGAGTTTTAAGATAGGTCAACCAGTTTTGGCCCGGGACTACCGCACTGAGAAATGGCAGCCAGGAACGATTTGTACACGGCAAGGACCTCTCATGTATACCGTGGACGTTGGAGAGAGCATTGTAAGACGCCATGCTGACCAGATTCTAGAGTCACTGGAAAACGTCAACTCCACACCACGATCTGATACACCTGGCAATGAAATCGACGTACCAATTGCAGCTACCACAGAATTGGTGATATTGGAAGCAGATGAACCAAACAACGACATTGATCCCGACTCAACCTTGCCAGAAGAACCTGATACCCCAAAGAGGCGTTATCCAGACAGAATCAGGAAGCCTCCTCAAAGACTGAACTTATAATTGCTTAAACTTAACCAATGTATCTAGCAACCGGAATTGTGATTGTAATTAGTTATCATTTATTTGTTAAATGAATGTTATGTACTGTTTATCTAAAAGGGGAGGAATTGTTGTGTATGTACCTTTAAGAGAATAACTGGTCTCAGACTGCAGTACCGGCAGTGACCACCCCTGTATAAAAGGCGCTAGTGAGCCTCTGTGGTTTCAGTTTCCGGATTGACTTCAATCAGTAAAGACTTGTTTTGTTCAACTCCTGCTGTCCATGTCTCAATCATTCACGGACATAATAAGAATGAAACACCAAAAAAAACAGTCATTCACACCACTGGCTCTCACAACCTGGAGACAATGTCCAAAACAGTAACAAAAATTTGACCACGACCCTCGGCTTTCAATAAAACAATGCAATACATTTTGCCACTCTTCCTACTTTTTGCCCTTCGAGGGTGATCTGCCTCCCTTGTGAAATTGCCCCCTTCCCAACCTGCAGCTCCTCCGTAATGGGACCCCAGTGGCTGCAGCAAGGCTGGGGGAAGGCTGCTGAGTGTCAGAAACTGAGACTGCAGATGCTCTTGAGGGACGGCCTGGACCAGCTCTGGGCCTGGAGGGCCCGGCTGCTGACTGCTCCAACTCTGCATGGGCGGCCGCAGTCTGTCCTACAGGTGGTGGCAACTGCAGTGGAGAAGTGACAGTGTTGGCAGCAGGAATGCTGTCATCTTGAGAGAGGACAGCAACTCCCTGCTCGACCGATACACTGGCACTCCCACGGGGCAGCACTTCAGCATGCAGAGCAATCTGCTGGAGCACAGATTGCTGGCCTGCTGTGGCACGGTGAGAGCCCCGGGGAAATCTGCCCGATCCAGCGAGGGTGGCAGTAGTTAGTGCTCGCGTAGCCTCAATCTGCGTCTGCATGAGACCAGCCACTGACTGCATTGCAGCACTTAGCATTTGCGTGGCAACTGCCTGTGCTACAGCGAAATGCTCCACACTCCTTGCCAGTGATTCGATGGATTCGGGCATCCTTGCCACTGCAGCCATGAGCTCAGTGTGCCTTTGCTCCGCCTGGGCGCTCATTTCAGCGAGGATCCAATCCTCGTCTGCACTCAGTGCAGCAGGACTCGAAGCCATACTTTCCGTCCGGGGAGAAGGCCTCCGAGCTTCCCTAGCCCCCTCGCGTTGCTGCAGCCCGCTGGGTCCTGGAGCTTCACCCTCATCAGACAATTCCCCCCCCGCTCCCCTCCAGGGAAGGCGTGTCCCCAGTATGGGCATGGGCTGCCTCGGCAGAGGGTTGCGCTGATGGTCCAGCTTCCTCTTCCTCCTCGCCTTCAGCTTCACTCCCACTGGCAGCTTGAGGGCCCGTCTCCTCACCTGGTGAATCACCATCTGAAAGCAGGGAGGTACAAGAGTGGCTTTAGCGGGAGGACAGGGTGGCAGCAAGGGAGGCATGAGTACAGCGATGTACTGATTTGGATTGAAAGTTTCAAAGGCTGCTGTTGTGAGGAACAAGTGGAAGGAGAGAGGACAAAAAGGTGATGACCTTACCATTGGTGTCCAGAACGGGGTCGGCGTCTCCAGTGGCGACGGGACCAAGCATCCGGCTTGCCACGATCCTGTGGACACGCTGCTGAAGATCGCTGAGGGCTTGAAGGTGAGGCCGCCCTCCACCGGTCCGTTGCTGCTGTCTCCTATTATGAGCCAGCTTGGCCTGCAAGAAAAAGGATGGCGTCTGAGTAAATATGCAGCCATGATGTTGCCTGAAATGCCTCCCATAGTTACATAGAAGATAGGAGCAGGAGTAGGCCATTCGGCCCCTCGAGCCTGCTCCGGCATTCAATGCGATCATGGCTGATCATCCAAATTCAGTATCCTGTCCCTGCCTTCTCTCCATATCCCTTGATCCCTTTAGCCTTAAGAAATATATCTAACTCCTTCTTGAATATATTTAATGAATTGGCCTCTACTGCCTTCTGTAGTAGAGAATTCCACAGGTTCACCACTCTCAGGGTGAAGAAATTCCTCCTCATCTCAGTCCTAAATGGCTTACCCCTTATCCTTAGACTGTGACCCCTGGTTCTGGACTCCCCGACCATCGGGTACATCCTTCCTGCATCCAGTCTATCTAGTCCTGCTAGTATTTTATAAGTTTCAATGAGATCCCCTCTCATTCTTCTAAACTCCAGCGAGTATAAGCCCAATCGACCCAATCTCTCCTCATACGTCATTCATGCCAGCCCAGGTATCAGCCTGGTGAATCTTTGCTGAACTCCCTCCATGGCAAGAACATCCTTCCTCAGATAAGGCGACCAAAACTGCACACAATACTCCAGGTGTGGTCGTACCAAGGCCCTGTACAACTGCATCAAGGCATCCTTGTTCCTGTACTCGAACCCTCTCGCTACGAAGGCCAACATACCATTTGCCTTCTTAACCGCCTGCTGCACCTGCATGCTTACCTTCAGCGACTGGTGCACAAGGACACCCAGGTCTTGTTGTACTTCCCCTTCTCCCAATCTATTGCCATTCAGATAATAATCTGCCTTCCTGTTTTTGACACCAAAGTGGATAACCTCGCATTTATCCACATTATATTGAATCTGCCATGCTTCTGCCCAATCACCCAAACTCTCCAATTGAACAGCCCTTACTGTATGCAAAGTGTGGAATGTGCGTGTGTGTTTCATGAAAGGGCCATAGGTGTTGGATGAGTGCTGGGCATTGGGGCTTTCAAGACCCTCTGGCTATAAAGTGAGGTGGAGATGGAGGGATGAAGAGGTTTTGAAAAAAGGCACTCACCCTGACGACCCGAGTGAGGCCGTTGAACGTTTTCCTGCATTGCACAGGGTTCCTAGGAACCATGCAACTTGAGGTCACTCTGTGAGCCACCTCCTTCCACGCTTTTCTGTATTCGCTTGGCAAAGGCCTCCTGCCACTCTCTGGGTACAGTAGAGATCTTCTGCGCTCCACCGCGCCAATCAGAGCCTCCAAGGCCCGCTCGCTGAAGCGCTGTGCTCGCTCCCTGGCCCTCTCCATAGTCCTTGGCTAGAAATTTAGCCACAGGTCTGTCCAGGCCGAGATTCAAAGCTCCAATGAGCAGGGTGCGGCTGCAAAGCAAGATCGACCCTCTCCTTTAAGAACTGACCAGCGCCAGTGTGTCTGTGTGCAATCGCTAACTGACAGCACCTGCGCTGCGACCGCCCTCTGAGGTAGCGCTTCGTTCCTTGGGCTTAGAGCCTTAAGAGAGTTGTGTAGCGCCTGATTTAGTGCTCCAATCACCTCCAGGGGTGATAATTTGCGCCAGGTGCTAAACTTTGCGCCAGGCCGATATTCGCGCCTCAAAATGGGCGATACCGAATTTCTCCCCCAAAGACTTCAGGCTTCTTTTTTTAACGCTCTTAGATCTTTTAGAATTATTGGCCTAGAAATTGGGTTCTGGTCTTGCCAGGGCTGTAGCGCCAGAAAGTTTGCGCCAGCGGTAATGCGGCAGCGCGCGACGAAAATTCAGGTGCGCCGGGCCCAGACGGCGGCGGGCGCTAAAACCCTCCTTTAGCGCCTCAAAACGGGCGTGAACTTGGGTTTCCCGGCGCTAATCCCCCGCTGCGGCACCCGATGCGGTGCGGCAGGCGGGGGAACTGCAGGCCTCCTCCTCCTGTTAAGGAGGAGCTGCCTGCAGCCAACAACTGTCCGGCGGATTGACCCGACATCTGAGCCCGGCACCTCGGGGAAGTGCCGGGCTCGCATGAGACACTGATCAGGGCCGCGGGGGGGGAATGCAGGAGTCCGGGAAGGGAGGTGCGGGCAGGCGGCCGCCGCTCCACCTTTATGCGCCGGCGCACACTGGGGGAAGACTCTGTTGCCAGAGTCTTAGTTGCGCCTGCCACGGGCGAGGCGGGCGCAACTGAATTTCGGCTTGGGGCCGGGTTACCACGGCAACCGGGACGCTGCGCACACCGATGACGTCATCGGTGCCGGCGCAGCGCTACCGGTGCAACGCTGATTTAGGGCCCCAGGGAATTTCTCAACTGGCCATAACTCCGGCGCTAGGCCCTCTAGCGCCTCAAATGCGGCGCTAAGCCTACCGAATTTCTAGGCCATTATTTACTGTGGCCATGTTTGATTTAAACCCTTGGGGGAGAAATTCGGTTGTTAGCGCCACCGATTAACGCCTAAAGAGGCCGAGAAGTGGGGTGCTAGCCAATTTCCGGGCGGGCGCAAGGCGCCTAGCGCCTCGCCCCATATTGAGCATGCATTTAGCACCGGCGCTAAATCTTAGCGCCCGCTCATGGGCGCAGGCTGATTATGACATCATTTGAGTGTGCAACGCCTTTTGGGCGCCCCGGGCCGGAAATTCAGTGGCGTCCTCCTCCGTAGCGCCTGGCGCTAATAGTGACAGCTTACCTGGGCCTTACCAAGTCGCTCTCGGGCTGGAGGAGCGTTATTTAAAGGGGACTGGTGTGGTTTAAAAGCGGCAGCCATTTTTGGAGCACAACTTCCTCGAGAGCTACAAAGAGTTGCTGAGCTGCACACTGAGAGCCATTTGACCACTGAGCCAGCGCAGGCAGACGATCTTCAGCCTTCTGACCATCACCTTGCTGTTGGTGAGCCTTGACAACGGGGAACCTTCCTGTGGGCACTTATTATGGGGGGTGCATTGGAGGGGAACGTCCTGCTGCTGAATCATCTGGAAAGGGCACTGAGATGCTGGGAGAGGGGGGCGGGCATGGCCAGACGGAGGAGGGCCAACAGACGTCGCCACAGCAGACCTTACGCTGGCAGGGTTTTCCGACAGCAGTTTTCCTACATGAACATGCCGGAGGAGCAGTGTGTCAGAAGGCTGCGATTTAGAAAGAAGGTGGTGACTGAGCTGTGCCAGCTGCTTCAGCCAGATCTGCAGCCTCAGATAAGGTGCAGGACATCTCTGTCAGTGGCTGAGAAGATGCCTGCTGGCCTGAACTTCTACGCGAGCGGCTTTTCTCAGGCTGCGCGTCAGAGGCTGATCAGAAGTAAACATAGAAACATAGAGATAGGAACAGGAGTAGGCCATTCGGCCCTTCGAGCCTGCTCCGCCATTCAATGAGATCATGGCTGATCTTCGTCTGAGATCATAGCTGATCTTACCAGTTCAGTACCCCGTCCCCGCCTTTTCTCCGTAACCCTTAATCCCCTTAGCCTTCAGAAATATATCCAATTCTCTCTTGAAAATATTTATTGATTTAGCCTTCACAGCCCTCTGTGGCAGGGAAGTAGCTTCTAGGCCCCTCTCACGGAATGCTTGCTGCCATTCCAAGAACAGGAATGGAACCGGTCTGATACCCCCAAGCCTGTGAAGGGCAAGATGCATGTAAATAGCAGGCATGGCCATTGTAAATGAAGACAGTGTTTCATTACACAAAATGTGGTTCCTTCAAACATGAGAAAGCTATGGCAACAGAAAGCAAAACTAATACACTGACACATAACTGCCTCTCACACCCGGGAGACTGTCCAAAACATAAATCACATTCCGACCATCTTCCTTGGCCTTGATTCCACTGCGCCAACCAAAGCATCCAATGCCCCATCAGTGAGGCGTTCTGCCCTCTGCCTCACCCTTTCCATGTCTTGCTAGGCTGGTGCACCACAGGTAGGCTCCCACCGCTTTGAAGGCCTACAAGGCAGTGAGTGTGTCTGGTGATGCCAATTGACCTGCCCCTTTAAGAGCTGGCCGGCGGCAGTGTGTCTCAGGGAAAGTGATTATTGACAGCACTCTCGCTGCGCCCTGCCGCCGCGAAATTGGGTTGCGCCGCCGGGTTAACGCCTTAAGAGTAGCGTGCTGCACCTGATTTAGCGCCGTAATCACCTTTAGGGGGTGCTGCAACCCAATATCACGCTAGGTGGCGCTAAATTGCGCCTGGCGCTAAACTTTGCGCATTGCCAGGACTAGCGCCCCAAACGCGGCTATACCGAATTTCTAGGCCTTGATTTCTCTGTCATTTGCTTTTATCCTTGTTCCCCTTTCCTCTGTCTCCCAGCTCAGGTTTCCAACCCCCTGCCATTTTAGTTTAAACACTCCCCCAGAGCACTAGCAAACACTACCCCTACTCTCTCTGATCCCCCCACCTCAAGAATTACTCTCTCTGATCCCCCAACCCAAGAATTACTCTCCCTGATCCCCCCTCCAACCCAAGAATTACTCTATCTGATCCCACAACTCAAGAATTACTCTCTCTGATCCCCCCAACCCAAGAATTACTCTCTCTGATCCCCCGACTCAAGAATTACTCTCCCTGATCCCCAACCCAAGAATTACTCTCTCTGATCCCCTCCAACCCCAGAATTACTCTCTCTGATCCCCTCCCAACTCAATAATTACTCTCTCTGTTCCCAACCAGCCCCAGAATTACTCTCTCTGATACCCCAACCCAAGAATTACTCTCTCTGATCCCCCAACCCAAGAAATACTCTCTCTGATCCCAACCAACCCAAGAATTCCTCTCTCTGATTCCCCCAACCCAAGAATTATTCTCTGATCCCAACTATCCCCAGATTTACTCTCTCTGATCACCGAACCCAAAAATTACTCTCTCTGATCCCTGAACTGAAGAATTACTCTCTCTGATCACCCAACCCAAAAATTAGTTTCTCTGATCCCCCCATCCAAACAATTACTCTCTCTGATCCCCCCTCTAACCCAATAATTACTCACTCTGATTCCCCCTCTAACCCAAGAATTACTCTCTCTGATCCCCCCAACCAAAGAATCTCTCTCTCTGATCCCCCCAACCCAAGAGTTTCTGGGCTGCATTTTCATTGAGGAAGCGGGTAGGAGGCGGGACTACAACTTTCAGGGTTGTAGTCCCGCCTCCATCGAGTTGTAGCCAACCCACGCGATATTGGCTGGATTGACCTTGTTGAGCCCGTCCTGCGGGCTCAGCAGGCCAATTAAAGGCCACCCGGCAACAGGTGACGTCACAGATTGACATTTCATCTGTCAAGAACTTTTGACAGATGAAATATCAGTGTTTGACAGCTGTTTGAAGCTGTCAAACACTGACAATCTGTACTCTAAGTTAATTCCTTCCTTTAGGATGATTTAGAGATCTCTCCGGAACAGAAAGCTGAATGCTACAATTTTTGACAGATCGCGGCCATTTTTTGCTTTCTGATGAGATGAGGGACTCCCGAGACCTGAAGGAAGGAATGCTGTAAAGGTAAGTAAAAATTCTTTAAACACTTTAAACACACCAAACACACTTACCTCTGCACTCATGCACCCATCACTCACCTGAACACCGGACATCTCGAACCCTCCAAGCCCTTCAGCCCGACGGGCCGCCTCGCTAACTTGGCATGGTTTGGAGCTGTCGGGAATCCCAAACTTCAAGAATGAAAATAGAGTTTAGGCTAAATGGCACTAATCCCCTTACTGCCTCGGGGAGGTGGGTCCCAGTGCGGGTCGGGTACCCGCCTCCTTTGAAACTAGCATGGTGGCGGGTTGGGGCTGGGATGGGTTCGTGCCACCCGATTTCAGGATTTTAACCCCCAACATGCCTCCAATCCCACCTCCATGGCCCAATGAAAATCTTGCCCACTCTCTCTGATCCCCCCAACCTAAGAATTACTCTCTCTGATCTCCCCAACCCCAGAATTGCTCTCTCTGATCCCCCAACCCAAGAATTACTCTCTCTGATCTCCCCAACCCCAGAATTACTCTCTCTGATCCCCCAACCCAAGAATTACTCTCTCTGAACACCCCAACCCAAGAATTACTCTCTCTGATCCCCCGTCCAACCCAAGAATTACTCTCTCTGATCCCCCCTCCAACCCAAGAATTACTCTCTCTGATCCCCCGTCCAACCCAAGAATTACTCTCTCTGATCCCCCCTCCAACCCAAGAATTACTCTCTCTGATCCCCCAACCCAAGAATTACTCTGATGTCCCCAACCTAAAAATGATTCTCTGAACCCACAACACAAGAATTATTCTCTCTGCTTCCCCAATGCAAGAATTACTCTCTCTAATACCCCAGCCCAATAATTACTCTCTCTGATCCCCCCACCCCAAGAATGACTCTCTCTGATACCCCCAGCCCAATAATTACTCTCTCTGATCCCCTCCGAAACTAAGAATTACTCGCTCTGATCCCCCAACCCAAGAATTACTTTCTCTGATCCCCCAACCCAAAAATTACTCTCTCTGATCCCCCAACCCAAGAATTACTTTCTCTGATCCCCCAACCCAAAAATTACTCTCTCTGATCCCCCACCCCAAGAATTACTCTCTCTGATCCCCTCCCAACCCAAGAATTACTCTCTCTGATCCCCTCCCAACCCAAGAATTACTCTCTCTTATCCACAACCCAAAATTACTCACTCTGATCCCCACCCCGAGAATTACTCTCTCTGATTCCCCCCCGAGAATTACACTGTCTGATACCCCCTACCCCAAGAATTACTCTCTCTGACCGTGCCACAAAGAATTACTCTCTCTGATCCCCAACCCTCCGAGATTTACTCTCTCGGAATCCCCCCCGAGAAATACTCTCCCTGATCCCCCCCAATAATTACTCTCTCTGATTCCCCCCCGAGAATTACTCACTCGGATTCCCCCCCCGAGAATTACTCTCCCTGATCCCCCCCCGAGAATTACTCTCTCTGATCCCCACCCATCGAGAATTACTCCTTCTGACTTCCCCCTCCCCGTAGAATTACTCTCTCTGATCCCACCCCCGGAGAATTAATCTCTCCAAATTCCCCCCCCACCGTGACAATTTCTCTCTGTGACTTCCCCCACCCCCCGGAGATTTACTCGCTCTGATTCCCCACACGCAATAATTAATCTCTGATTCGCCCAACCCAAGAATTACTCTCTCTGAACACCCCAACACAAGAATTACTCTCTCTGATCCCCCAACACAAGAATTACTCGCTCTGATCTCCCTAACCCAAGAATTATTCTCTCTGATCCCCTCCCAACCCAAGAATTACTCTCTCTCATCCCTCACCTCAATAATGACTCTCTCTGATCCCCTCACAACCCAAGAATTAATCTCTCTGATCCTCCAACCCAAGAATTACTCAATTCAATTCAATTCAAATCGCTTTATTGGCATGACAAGGTACATCTTATGTTGCCAAAGCATCGAAAAACATTCATGGTTGAACACAAAAATACAGATCTATCCATACAGTGTATAAACAGATATATCCCTGTGTGTATAAATATACATTCATATAATTTGTATATACTCTTTTCTTATATTTAGTGGTTGTCCCTCTGTTTATGGCAAGCTGTAACATAGTGTGCCGCTAAGGTTACACAATTTCTCTCTTCCCCTAGTAGGTATGGGAGCTTTTGGTCGTCATTCAAATTTCTGAATTTCGGGCATATTTTTGTGAATTTTGGGTAGAAATTCTCCCTTATGCCCTGATATTTTCTACAAGCTGTGAGGAAGTGCATCTCTGTCTCCACCACTCCCTGACTGCAGTGAGAGCATATCCTGTCCTCTCTTGGTAGCCGGGTCTGCCTGTGTCTACCTTTTTCGATCGCCAGGCTATGTTCACTAAGTCTGTACATTGTCAAGGTTTTTCTCAGTTTACTATCCTTTACCATGGTCAGGCAATCAGCCATGCTGTATTGTCTGTTTAGGGCCAAGTAGCAATTGAGTTTGTTTTGGGGTTTTTTTGTTTCTGCCCAATATGACAGATATTTTTCCTTTTGCTTAGTGACGATTGAGTTGGGTCGAATTCTTTGTGTTACGCTGTCACTGTCCTGGGGCTGGTTATTGTTAGTAGTGTTAGTAGTTACTTCACTGAGTCCCAGGACTAGTTGACTGAGGGTATTCTTCTTTATGGTCCTCTCTTGGCATTTCAGGGCTTCGTAATGATAGCAGTGGGGGTTGCTCATTTTTAGGTGTTTCCAAAATTTGGTGGCTCTTTTTTGGATAGTGATTATTAATGGATATTGGCCTAGTTCTGCCCTGCATGCATTGTTTACGGTTTTCCTTTGAGTCCGGAGGATACTTTTACAGAATTCTGCATGTAGGATCTCAATTGGGTGTTTGTCCCATTTTGCAAATTCTTGTTGTGTTAGCGGTCCCCACACCTCACTGCCATAGAGTGCAATTGGTTCAATTACTGATTTAAAAATTTTGAGCCAAATGCTAATTGGGATTTCTATTTGGATTGATTTTTTAATGGCATAGAGAGCCCTTCTTGCTTTCTCTTTCAGTTCATTCACAGCCAGATGAAAATTTCCCGTAGAACTGATTTTTAAGCCCAAGTATGTGTAGTTAGTGGTTTGTTCAATTTTTGTTGTTCCTAGTGTGAAATTTATTTTGGGTCCCTGATATCTGGATCTTTGCTGGAACACAAGGACTTTGGTTTTTTGGGGATTTATTGTCAGGGCCCAGGTCTGGCAGAACGACTCCAGCAGTTCCAGGTTCTGCTGTAGACCCTCCTTAGTTGGTGACAGCAGTACCAGGTCATCTGCATAGAGGAGGAATTTAACCTTGGATTCATATAGGGTGAGGCCGGGTGCTGTAGATTGTTCAAGTAATTTTGCCAATTCATTTATGTAAATATTAAAGAGTGTCGGTGAGATGGGCGAGCCCTGCATCACCCCCCGCCCCTGTGGGAAGTATTTTGTTTGTTTGTCTCCAATTTTAACTGCACATTTGTTGTTTGTATACATTGATTTAATTACATCATATGTTTTTCCCCCTACCCCGCTTTCGATAAGTTTCAGGAATAGACCGTCGTGCCAGATGGAATCGAAAGCCTTCTGGAAATCTATAAAGCATGCGTAGATTTTGCTTTTGTTTTGATGAACATGTTTGTCAATTAGGGTCTGTAGGGTGAAGATATGATCTGATGTTCTATAGTTTGGTAGGAATCCAATTTGGCTTTTACTCAAGACATTGTGCTCATCAAGGAAGTTTATAAGTCTTTTGTTTATGATACTACAGAATACCTTCCCCAGGTTACTGTTTACACAGATGCCTCGATAGTTATTTGGGTCGACTTTGTCCCCACTTTTGTATATGGACGTTATGAGTCCTTTGTTCCAGATATCAGGGAAGTAACCGACACTCAGAACCAAGTTGAAGAGTTTTAGGATAGCCAGTTTCATTTTATCATTTGTGTGTTTAATCATCTCGCTTAGTATGCCGTCTGCACCGCAAGCTTTTCCAGGTCGCAGCTCCTTAAGTTTTTCAAATAGTTCTTTTTCTGTTAATTTGGAGTCTAGCGGGTTTTGGTTATCTTTTATGGCCTCTCTCTGATTCCCCTCCCAACCCAAGAATTACTCTCTCTGATCCCCCGTCCAACCCAAGAATTACACACTCTGATCCCCCCAACCCAAGAATTACTCTCTCTGATCTCCCCGACCCAAGAAAAATTCTCTCTGATCCCCCAACACAAGAATTGCTCTCTCTGATCCCCCCTCCAACCCAAGAATTACTCTCTCTGATCCCCCCAACAAAAGAATTACTCTGATGTCCCCAACCTAAAAATGATTCTCTGAACCTACAACCCAAGAATTATTCTCTCTGCTTCCCCCAACCCAAGAATTACTATCTCCGATCTACTCCCAACCCAAGAATTACCCTCTCTGATCTCCCAACCCAAGAATTACTCTCTGATCCCCCACCACAAGAATTACTCTCTCTGATCCCCCCACCCTAATAAGGACTCTCTCTGATCCCCTCCCAACCCAAGAAATTACTCTCTCTGATCCCCCAACCCAAGAATTAATCTCTCTGATACCCCCAGTCCAATAATTACTCTCTCTGATCCCCCAACACAAGAATTGCTCTCTCTGATCCCCCCTCCAACCCAAGAATTACTCTCTCTGATCACCCCAACAAAAGAATTACTCTGATGTCCCCAACCTAAAAATGATTCTCTGAACCTACAACCCAAGAATTATTCTCTCTGCTTCCCCAACCCAAGAATTACTATCACCGATCTACTCCCAACCCAAGAATTACCCTCTCTGATCTCCCAACCCAAGAATTACTCTCTGATCCCCCCACCACAAGAATTACTCTCTCTGATCCCCCCACCCCAATAAGGACTCTCTCTGATCCCCTCCCAACCCAAGAAATTACTCTCTCTGATCCCCCAACACAAGAATTAATCTCTCTGATACCCCCAGTCCAATAATTACTCTCTCTGATCCCCCAACCCAAGAATTACTCTCACTGATCCCCCAAACCAAGAATTACTCTCTCTGATCCCCCACCCCAAGAATTACTCTCTCTGATCCTCCAACCCAAGAATTACTCTCTCTGATCCCCACCCAACCCAAGAATGACACTCTCTCATCTCCCGAACCCCAGAATTACTCTCTCTGATCCCCCAACCCAAGAATTACTCTCTCTGATCCTCCACCCCAAGAATTACTCTCTCTGATCCCCTCCCAACCCACGAATTACTCTCTCTGATCCCCCAACCCAAGAATTGCTCTCTCTGATTCCCCAACCCAAAAATTACTCTCTCTGAACTCCCAACCCAAAAATTACTCTCTCTGATCCCCCAACCCAAGAATTACTCTCTCTGATCCTGTACTGGCCACACTAGACATACTCCTATCTAGTTATCCAGCAAGTTAAACACTTATTCAAAATAAGCTCGTAGTTCAACCTGGTGACGGACCAGGTCAGCTTGGTGTCGGGCCTGTTCGGCTTGTGATTCAGCTTGGAGACGGGCCTGTCTTACTTTTATTTCTATTTCACTGTTCGCATGCGCAGCTCTAGCTTGAGCTGCCTCATGCTTAGCCCGTGCTTTGGCGATGGCTATTCTTACTCTAGAACCACCTGATGACCGTGAACCAACTTGCGATCTGTAGTAACCGGAGCTTATAGACCGATTGTCACGCTCTACAGTTTCGTCTGCCTGTTTAAGGTCTTCTACTTGCTGCAAAGCATTTTTGTTATTATCTTCTGACATGTTGATGTGAGGTAGATGTGCTCTACGAGGTTAAGGCTTACTCTGGGTTCCTCCTGCTCCGCTCTTCACAGCTAGCCATATTGCTATCTTTTCACTGATATCTTTTCACTGCTATTTATCTTTTCACTGATATCTTTTCACTGCTAGCCGTACTGCTATCTAGTTATCCAGCAAGTTAAACACTTATTCAAAATAATTCTTCATGAAGCCGTTTGCTGTTTGAAGCCTTTACTTGAACAATTTTTGTGAAACTGTAAACAAAGATAAAGTATGTTTTGTACATAAACTGAGTACTATATATTCGATATTACATAAGATATAACATATTTACAACAGTAGAATAGACTAAGGGCTAGATTTTCAGTATAGGCAGTTTTGGGGCGCTAACGTTAGCGCCCGCCCGAAGTTAGCGCCCGCCCCAAAGTAGCGCCCCGTTGCCGGGAATTCAGTGGCTTCGCCCTAAGAGGTTGGTGGAGCGCTAAAAGAGGCGTTCCACTACTCTCTTTAGGCGCTAAGCCGGCGGTCCAGAGGGATAGCGCCCAGGCGGGGCGCAGCACGGGTGCGGTCATTTTTGCACTGACAGCAGACCCCGTGGTGCCGACCAGCTCTTAAAGGGGGAAGGGACGAATTGGTCTGCTGCCACGCCCTGCACACTGCAGCCTTGCAAAGAGGCCTCAACACTACTGCTCAGCCCCAGGGAGTCATGGCAACGCCAGAGAAGGCCCGTCAGCGTGCCCTGCGCTTCTCAGAGGGTGATCTGGACATAATGGTCACAGCTCTGGAGGTGAGGCGCAAGATCTTGTTCCCAGAGAGTGGGAGGAATCCAACCCACCACGACTACACCAAAGCCTGGAAGCAGATCGCCCAGAGGGTGACGTTCACCGGCGAGGCCCCCAGGACCCACACACAATGCCGTAAGAAATACAACGATCTGACCAGGATTGTGAGGGTGAGTAGCCTTTCCAGTCTCCTCCTCATTCTTGCATGTACACCTGACATGATGGGCAAAGGGACCTGAAAGTCCTTTTGGCCAGCCCTCAGCCAGCAGCATTGGGACAGTCATGAGCATCAAATGGCCATTCGGCACTCTACACTTTGGCCCAGCTATTCCACCATGGGAGGCAGTGGACAGTACATCAGGGCTTCACTCTGTCCAAGCTATTCCACCATGGGAGGCAGTGCACACTACATCAGGGCTTCACTGCGCACTTACAGCCCGTCCTTTCTCTTGCAGGCTAAAGTAGCGTTTAATTGCCAGGCCCGTGCCAGGGGTGGCCGCGCCAAGCTGCAGAAGCTCACTCGGCTGGAGGAGCGCGTGTGTGTGCTCATGGGAGCCCGTGTGATTGTCCCCACAGCGTGCGGTGTATCCGACCCTCCACTGCCCGGCAATGGTAAGGACCTCGCCTTTTGGCCCTCTCGCGTCGCACTGGCCCATCCGAGCTACCTCCTTTGCCACTGTCCCACCAATGCGCTGAATCCCACCAGTCCTAACTCCCTCGCTGACGCCGTCTCCTCACTCTGAAGCTACTCTTGTGCATTCCTGCTTTCAGCTGGTGACGACCAGGACCCTGAGGCTGCCAGTGACAGCACCTCCAACCAGGAGGAGGAGGAGGAGCAAGCCGGACCTTCGGGGGAACAGTCACGTCCCGCAGGAGAGGAGGAAATGCTCGACACCTCCTCACTGGACGAGTGCCTGGAGGAACTGTCGCAGGGCAATGCAGCTTCTGGGACCAGTGGCGTCCAGCCACCCAGCAGCCGTGCGCGTGGCCCGCGGCCTTCCCCCCAAAGGGGGGAAGGATCAGAGGGGAGTGCTGCTGCTCGGCACACTCGCCGTCACCAACGCGGCAAGGGTCCCCTAGTTCGGCCCCCTCCTCCCCAGCGGGAGAGTCGCGACTCCAGTCCGGACACCTTCACTTCGGAGGAGGTGCGGAAGCTCGATCAGATGGCCGACGACTCGGACCGGCGCCACACGGAGCTCATGAGCGTGGTGGGGCGCATGCCTGAGGCCATCGAGTCGCTGGCGACCAGTGTGCGCGAGTTTGGGGCAGCAACTGCCGCGACTGGCCGCATGCTAACTGATGCCGTCAAGACCCTGGCGGATGTGATGCGCGCGCACACCAGGACCACAGGGGCACTCACTGCTGCCACACGCGCTGTCTCAGGCAGGCATCGCCAGGGCAGGCGCCGCGCTGGACCATCCCAGCAAGCCGGCCGTCGGCTGATTGCTGCGGATCCTGCAGTGCGGGCCCGGCCGAGTGCCACCGCGCCACAGCACCAGCCAGCGCATCCCAGACGCCAGCTGGCCCACATTGCGCCATCCGTCGCCGCCATTCCCCCTCTGGGGCGTCAAGGGCAAGCGGCTGCAGCTGATGGTGGCCAGGCTCAGGTGCGCCACTCAGGAGACGGCCCCTCGAGGCCCAAACGCCGTGTAGGCCGCCCCCCAGCGGCATCTGGCGGAAGGGCATCTGAGCCTCAGGCGCCTTCCCCCAGCCTCGCAGCAGCCACTGGGCAGAGCTTGCGAAGGAGCAGCAGGCAGGGCAGGGGAGGCAAAATGCTGGCCAAGGTCTCGCCCTCGCGGGCCACTCAGTAGAGGGTGTGGCCAGCTTTCCTTTAATATGGCGGTGGCCATCTTTATTTTGCCCATGGTTGTGCTTTTGGAGGGCTTTTTTTTTGCGTTAGGCCGACGTTGAGGCCCGGTTTCAATAAAGGTGGAGTGGCTCCTCCCCAGTTTGTGGGAGTGAGTCGTTTGTTGGGCTTTTTGTGGGGCCCGTTTATTGTTTTTGGGGATTCATGTGGGAAGGGCTTTTCATTTATGTGTAATAAAAAATTATCTTTATTCATGCAGTCTCCATGGTTGTTCTTCTTAGTGTTTGTTGGCTTCGCCGGCTGAGGGCTTGCGGAGCGGCTGCATTCATCTTCCCTCATGGCCCCTGGCCATTCCCTGACAGGGGGCTTAGAAGTACCGTGTAATAAGGTGGCGTCGTGCGGCCCTTGGCCCTGGTCGCTCCCTCCTGGGAACGTACTCCTGCTCCTCCTCCTCCTCCTCCTCCTCCTCCTCATGCTCCTCCTGCTCCTCCTCCTGAGGTGCTGGTCCAACGTCAGGTGGCAGTGCCTGAGTCCTGCGGATAGCCAGGTTGTGTAGCATGCAGCAAACCACCACAAATTGGGAGACCCGGTCCGGCGAATACTGGAGAGCTCCTCCGGAGCGATCAAGGCAGCGGAACCGCTGCTTGAGGACCCCAATAGTTAGCTCGATGATGTTGCGGGTGGTTTGATGGCTCTCGTTGTAGGCCTCTTCAGCAGCGGTCCTGGGCGCGCGGAGCGGGGTCATGAGCCAGGTGCACAAAGGATAGCCTTTGTCCCCGAGTAGCCATCCTCTTGGGGGAGGCTGTGCCTGGAACATGTCATGCACAGTACTCTGCCGCAGGATAAAGGCATCGTGGCTGCTGCCTGGGAAGCTGGCATTGACTGCCATGATGCGCTGCTTGTGGTCACAGACCAGCTGCACATTCAGAGAATGGTAGCCCTTCCTGTTGCGATACTGCTCGCCATGCTCCAGAGGGGCCCGCAAAGCCACATGCGTACAGTCAATGGCGCCCTGCACCAAGGGGAATTCCCCGAGTCTGGAAAATCCCAATGCGCGCTGATGCTGGCTCTCCAGGGCCATGGGGAAGGAGATGAATTGGCTTCTCCTTCTGAACAGTGCTTCGGTCACCTGGCGGATGCAGCGATGCGCGCCGTACTGGGAGATGTTTGCTATGTCCCCAGCAGCGTATTGGAAGGAGCCGGTGGCATAGAAGTTCAATGCCACCGTCACCTTCACTTCCACCGACAGAGACGTCCTGCACCTGAGCTTTGGCCGCAGATCTCGGCGAAGCAGGTGGCAGATCTCTGCAATCACCCCCTTTCGGAATCGGAGCCTTTTAACACATCGCGCGGCACTCATGTTTAGGTAGGAGCGCTGCTGGCGGTATAGCCTGACTGGGTAAGGCCTACGTGGCCGACGCCTGTAGCCCCCTCTGCCTCTAGCCAGGGCTGCCCCTCTCACAATGCGTCTGCGAGCCCTACGGACATGGAGCTGCAGCTCCGCGTTGGCACCCCATGCAACCCCCATCAAATCCTGGCAAACAGTCTAATTTCCAAATGGCCACTTGCAGCGCTATTGCCTGAGTCCAAAAATACCTGGCTCTTGCTGCTTGAAACCAGTTAGCTATCCTCCTTGTTGTGTCTCCAGAAATGCGTTGCACAAGACTGTTTTCAGAAAAAAGGATGGCCTTTATACTGGAGAGGACGTTCCCTTTAATTAGCGCCCCCCGGGGCCCGCGCTGGTTGTGTTGCGTTCCTTTTTCCAAACGCTCCGGCCGCCCGCCGCACAATGGGGCGGTCCGACTGAAGTTTGCAATCGGGGCGGCCAAAGGGCGTTGCACGAGGATGTGACGTCATTTTCTGCGCGCGCATCCGGGCGGGCGCTAAACTTTGCGCCGGCGCTAACGGGCAACTTAATTTGGGGCGGGGCGCAAACTGCGCTGCGCCCGGGCGCTACACGCATAGCGCCCGGAAATCACTTCTCTTAAGGCGCTAACTGCTGGCGCAAGCAACTGAAAATCTAGCCCTAATTGTATAACTAACTAACATTTGGACTAACTTCCATAGCTATCAAATATTAACCTTTTATAAACATAGTGTTATCAAAATACTACTCTGACAATGTTGCTATTATGCTAACAAACAAAGATACTCACAGATATTGTGCTTGGCCTAACATATGAAATCAGATTACATTGGATTGTGAATCCCTTATGGAATCCTCCATTACTGCCAGGTTCTTCCTGGAATTCTACTTCCTGGGATTCTACTTCCTGGGTTACACAGGAAGAAAGGTACAAAGGTCAAATGACCTCTCACAGGAAGAAAGGTACAAAGGTCAAATGACCTCTCACAGGAAGAAAGGTACAAAGGTCAAATGACCTCTCACAGGAAGAAAGGAACAAAGGTCAAATGACCTCACACAGGAAGAAAGGAACAAAGGTCAAATGATCTCTGCTTCATACAAACACACTGCTAACACATAACCACCACCAGAGGGTGCTATCTGCACACATAAAATAGTCCATCGGTCCAGAACACTCCCCGTCTGGGGTTGTTAACGACTCCACATAGACCGAACTCTACTTGTCACTGGGGTCCTCTGGTGACAAAAGAAGAACCACCTCGGAGACGGTCCGTCGGTGTCGATGATAGGATGCAGCTTCTGTAAACTGCTGTGAGGAGGTAGGTTGCGTTCTGCTGCGCACAGTTCCAATCTGGGTATGGTGTGGTCTGGCTGGGGCGCCAACTTGCCTCTATCAAAGACGAAGCCGATTTTGCTTTGTCCTTCCTGAGTGGTGACCTTCAGATAAGCCACACTTGCAATGGCCTTAGCGGATGCGTCTGCAAAGACACAAAGCTCTTTGAATTGGGCATTTAAGAGAGAGAAAGACAAATAGCAGCGAGGTATTCGGATCTCCTGTAAGTCTTAGAGCGAGTCTCTCCATCTGTCCCACTCTGCTTCCATCTCCTCGGGGAGAGGTGAATCCCACTCTTCAGCGCGTGTGGAGAGTTCCCTGAGGAGCAGCCTGCCTTGTATGGTGACAGGGGCTAAGAAGCCGAGAGGGTCTTATAGGCTGTTGACTGTAGAGAGCACTCCTCTACGTGTGAAGGGTTTCTTGACGTCTAAGACTTGGAACGTGAACGTGTCTGTTGCTATGTTCCACGACACCCCTAGGCTACGCTGTAAGGGGAGGTCATCAGTGAAGAGGTCTTGGTCTTTGATGTCCTTAGCATGATCTTCAGGGGGGAATGCCTCCATCACTGCTGGTCTGTTAGAGGCTATCTTATGCAGCCTGAGGTTGGATAGTGCAAGTAGTTCCTGAGCTCGTCCGAGGGTACTGATGGCCTCTGCTTCAGTCGGGAATTACTTCAGTGCATCGGCGACATAGAACTCTCGTTCGATGAACCCTCTCACATCACTGCCAAAGTCGTCGTCTTCCTTGGCGGCCCTTCTTAGTCCGTATATGGCGACAGCAGGGGATGGGCTATTCCCGAAGACATGGACACACATTCTGTAGTCCACAATGTCTCTGTTGGGGTCATTGTCCCGATACCACAGGAAGCGGAGGAAGTCTCTGTGGTCTTCTCTCACCACGAAGCAATGAAACATGTGCTGGATATCGGCAGTGATGGCGACGGGCTCTTTCCTGAATCTCATGAGTACTCCCAAGAGGCTATTGTTAAGATCAGGCCCTGTGAGGAGTTCGTCGTTGAGAGAGATTCCCTGATATGGTGCACTGGAGTCAAACACCACGCGGATCTATTCCGGCTTTTTGGGGTGATAGACTCCGAAGGAAGGGAGGTACCAACACTCTTGGCCTTCCTGGAGTGGAGGAGCTATCTCTGCATGATCGTTGACAAGCGTTTTCTTGACAAATTCTAGGAAGTGTGCTTTCATCTTTTCAGATTCCTGGCGACGTCCTACAGGGTACACATTAACGAGGCATATCTTGGAGCATGCTCTTGCACTCACTCCTTCTCCACACACCTCGGTGCACCTGGATGTAATCTCCGGACCAGCAGCTCCCTCTCTCTGCCCGCCGTGCTCTGAAGCGGGAGGAGGCGTCTCTGACTTCCAAGGAGCTGGACCTGGGTGTAGTGCTGAAACGTGCCGATCACTTTCACATTCAGTGCATTTTGCATCTACCTTGCAATTCTTGGCGAGATGGCTCGTGGAAGAGCAGCACTTGAAACATATAGGCCTAGAAATTGGGTATAGCCCCGCTTGAGGCGTTAGAACTGGCGATGCGCAAAGTTTATAACCAGACGAAACTTATCACCGCCTGGCGCGATATTGGGTTGCATCGCCCCCAAAGGGGATTGAGGCGCTAAATCAGCCATTGCACGGTGCTCTTAAGGCGCAAAAGGTCAGGCGCTACTCAATATCGACGTGGACGGGCGCAGCGCAGGTGAACTCAATTACGGGAAAGCACGAGACCTACAGGCGCCGGCCGGCTCTTAAAGGGGCGGGTCAGTCAGACTGAGCTTAAACACCCAATGCCCTATAGGCCTCAGATTCGGCGCTCGCCCTTGTCTGGCGTTAGAAACTTGTGCATTATGGAGAAGGTTAGGCAGAGAGCAGAGCGCTTCAGCACTGAGGCTCTGGACCACTTGGTGGCTGCAGTTGAACACCGTCGAGAGGTCCTGTATCCGGATAATGGCAAGAGGCCAAATCAGAAGGCTTATCGACGATCTTGGAGGGAGGTTGCTGTGAGGGTGAATTCCAGCGGCATGGCGACCAGGACCCCTGTTCAGTGCAGGAAGAAATTCAACGCCCTCACACGGATCGTTAGGGTGAGTGATGGTTTACCAAACTTGTGCTTCCCTCCATCTGCAGCTGACTTTGGGCACCCTGCTGCAATGATGCGCCAATGGCCATCTGTCATTATGCACCCATGGCCCTTTCTGGCCACACACATGGACAGATGTCTCAAGGCCTCATGTAAGGGCTCTTGCACCATGGGGGGCATGCGATGAGGTCTCAAGGCCTCATGTAAGGGCTCTTGCACCATGGGGGGCATGCGATGAGGTCTCAAGGCCTCATGTAACGGAACCTCCCCTTCTTTCCCCTGCAGTCCAAGATGGCACAGATTAGAAAGGAGCAGCGTCGAACCGGTGGCGGACCTGCACAAGTGGTCACTCTCACGGATCTGGAGGAGAGAGTGCACCAGATACTTGGAGGACGTCTGTCTGGTCCAGTGACCACTGCATCTGCCGACCCCATTACCGACAGCGAGGGTAAGACTCTTACCTTTTCCACCTGTTGCCTTCCACTTGGTCCCCCCGCCAGCATGCATCCTCAGTGTGCAGCCATGTCAGAGCCTTGCCGCAATCTGGCATGCCTTTCAGCAAACCTGTCCTTTTGCTAAAGCCACTCTTCCACCTCCCACTTTCAGATGAAGCAGCACCAACTCGGGCTCAACGCGCTGAAGCTGCCAGTGCCAGTGCCACCGGAGGCGAGGACCAGGAGGAATCCGGACCAGCCGTTGCAGAATCTGGGGAGCGGAGACATCTGCAGACTGGGGATAGTAGTCCCCTGGAGGGGAGGTGGGGTGGCTCTGAGGATGAACCAGTTGCCGGACCAAGCGGCATGGAGCAACGCAGGGGGGATAGGCAAGTTCGGCCACCGTCTCCCCGCAGGGCAAGGCAGGTCGTCATGACTGCTGCACAGAGTGCAGATGAGGTCCGTCGCCCTCCAAACAAACTCCCATTCCGATGCCAGTTGGTCAAAAGGCTATTAGGTGTAGTGGTGCAAGTGCTTCGGACAGGGTTGAAGGTACCAAGTACTGTAAAGCTCAAATCCCAGAACTCCGCTCCACATTAGCTCGCCAACTCTCTCTAGCAGCGAGCGCAATGAGCAGGCCAAGTGGCAGAAGATTCTGCAGTAGAGCTGTCCCCTTTAAATAGCGCCCCCCTACTCGAGAAGGGCCTGTTAGCCATCCCTCGAACTGTCACTAATAGCGCTGGGCGCTAAGGCTCCGGGCGCCACCCAATATGCGCTCAGGCGCTCCTAAAAGGCGTTGCACACTGAAATGACGTCATGAGCTGCTTGCGCTCGCGGGCGCACGCAAACACTTAGCGCAGGCGCTAAATGTATAGTCAATATCTGAGTTGGCGCTATCTTCATAGCGTCCGCCCCAACATAGTGCTTCGCCCCAATTCTAGGTCTCTTTAGGCGTTCAGCGCTGGCGCTACCAACCCAATTTCTAGGCCATTGTTTCCAATCTTCCAGGGACATCTCCCTGAAGCCTCTGCACTTCTTTAAAGGATGTGGCTTGTTGTGGATAGGGCATTGTTTGCTCATATCCTCAGGTTTCTTCTGAATCTTTGTGTGCTCAGTTGAGGACACTTGCATTTTGTGGACAGATATTGGTGTCTTTCCATGTCTGTCGAACTTGTCTCTTCTGGCAAGTGCTGGGTGGGCGGAGAAGAAGTTGAAGCTGGGGTCGTTCCTGGCTTTGGCTTCTTTACGGATGAATTTAACGAATGCAGAGAATGGTGAGAACGCCACGTTGTGCTTTAGCTTGAACTTTGATCCAAACGTTATCCACTTCTCCTGCAGGTTAAATGGAAGCTTCTCAATGATGGGACTTACCCCTCTGGAAGTGTCTAAGTATGATAGACCGGGTAGGTAGCCGTCCTGCTTTACGGCTTCGAGTTCCGACAGCAGATCTCCAAGGTCGCGGAGCTTCTGGGGTTCCTTACTCGTCAACCTCGGAAAGTTCTCCAACCTGTCAAAGAGAGCCCTTTCAATGGCTTCGGGCGAGCCGTAGCTTTCTTCCAGCCTCGCCCAAGCCTTCTCCAACCCCTCTGGCAGCTGTCCCACATTGGCCGCTTTTATCCTGCAGGCCTGTCCGGCGGACTCTGGGCTGAGCCATTTGATCAGGAGGCCGAGCTCTTCTCCTGCCGACAGGTCTAAGCTCGATATGGCATCGTGGAAGCAGGACTTCCAAGCCCGATAATTCTCCGGCCTGTCATCAAACTTGATTAACCCCAAAGTCACCAGCTGGGTGCGTGCAAGGTATTTGGCAAGGTCGTAGGTGCTGGGACCTATGCCAGGGTTGCCTTGGCTCGGGGCTCTGTTGGGGGTCTCAAGGAACCGAGAGGGGATTTGCCTCTGACTTTCTCTATTTGGCGTCCTATTCCTCTGCACCGTGTCTTCCATTCTGCTGGGGGAGACTCTGCGGCTTGAGGCACGCCGTCTGCTTTGACCTTGGTTGGCAACTTGTGACATGTTATACGAAGTGCTTGCGCCTGTAGAGATGTGCGGGCCTCCATCCCTTTCTCCTGTAAACTGTACGTCGGCATGGTCGCTCACGTAATCAATGGTGTGCTGTCGTGGACTCTGCCACGGAACGGGAATTAAAGGTTTGTAAGCTGTCTCGGGAACAGCTCCCTCCAAAATTGCCTCGAATACTTGCGTCTCGGCTAATGCAGCATCTATCTCTTTTTGTTGCTGCAGAGCATCTAATGTGGCTTGGAGACGGGCCTGTTCAGCTTGTCGTTCAACCTGGTGACGGGCCAGGTCAGCTTGGTGTCGGGCCTGTTCGGCTTGTGATTCAGCTTGGAGACGGGCCTGTCTTACTTTTATTTCTATTTCACTGTTCGCATGCGCAGCTCTGGCTTGAGCTGCTACTAGCTTAGCCCGTGCTTTGGCGATGGCTATGCTTACTCTAGAACCACCCGATGACCGTGAACCAACTTGCGATCTGTAGTAACCGGAGCTTATAGACCGATTGTCACGTTCTACAGTTTCGTCTGCCTGTTTAAGGTCTTCGACTTGCTGCAAAGCATTTTCGTTATTATCTTCTGACATGTTGATGTGAGGTAGATGTGCTCTACGAGGTTAAGGCTTACTCTGGGTTCCTCCTGCTCCGCTCTTCACAGCTAGCCGTATTGCTATCTTTTCACTGATATCTTTTCACTGCTATTTATCTTTTCACTGATATCTTTTCACTGCCAGCCGTATTGCTATCTAGTTATCCAGCAAGTGAAACACTTATTCAAAATAATTCTTCATGAAGCCGTTTGCTGTTTGAAGCCTTTACTTGAACAATTTTTGTGAAACTGTAAACAAAGATAAAGTATGTTTTGTACATAAACTGAGTACTATATATTCGATATTACATAAGATATAACATATTTACAACAGTAGAAAAGACTAATTGTATAACTAACTAACATTTGGACTAACTTCTATAACTATCAAATATTAACCTTTTATAAACATAGTGTTATCAAAATACTACTCTGACAACGTTGCAATTTGCTAACAAACAAAGATACTCACAGATATTGCGCTTGGCCTAACTAATGAAATCAGATTACATTGGATTGTGAATCCCTTATGGAATCCTCCATTACTGCCAGGTTCTTCCTGGAATTCTACCTCCTGGAATTCTACTTCCTGGATTACACAGGAAGAAAGGTACGAAGGTCAAATGACCTCTCACAGGAAGAAAGGAACAAAGGTCAAATGACCTCACACAGGAAGAAAGGAACAAAGGTCAAATGACCTCTGCTTCATACAAACACACTGCTAACACATAACCACCACCAGAGGGTGCTATCTGCACACATAAAATAGTCCATCGGTCCAGAACAGATCCCCCAACCCAAAAATTACTCTCTCTGATCCCCAACCCAAGAATTACTCTCTCTGATCCCCCCAACCCAAGAATTATTCCCTCTGAACCCCCCCAACCAAAAATTATTCTCTCTGATCCCCCCAGCCAAAAATTACACTCTCTGATCCCCAACCCAAGCATTACTCTCTCTGATCCCCCAACCCAAGAATTACTCTCTCTGATCCCCTGAACCCAAGTATTACTCTCTCTGATCCTCACCCAGCCCAAGAATTACTCTCTGATCCCCCCACCCCAATACGGACTCTCGCTGATCCCCTCCCAACCCAAGAATTACTCTCTCTGATCCCCCAACCCAAGAAATACTCTCTCTGATCCCCCCAACCCAAGAGATACTCCCTCTGACCCCCCAACCCAAGAAATACTCTCTCTGATCCCCCCAACCCAAGAATTACTCTCTCTGATCCCCCAACCCAAGAAATACTCTCTCTGATTACCCCCCCGAGAATTACTCACTCAGATTCCCCCCCTGAGAATTACTCTCCCTGATCCCCCCTGAGAATTACTCTCTCAGATTTCCCACTAGCAAGAATTAATCTCTGTTTCCCCCAACCCAAGAATTGTTCTCTCTGCACACCCCAACCCAAGAATTACTCTCTCTGTTCCCCCAACCCAAGAACTGCTCTCTCTGATATCCCTAACCCAAGAATTATACTCTTTGATCCCCCAATCCAAGAATTGCTCTCTCTGATCCCCCCTCCAACCCAAGAATAACTCTCTCTGATCTCCCCAACCCCAGAATTACTCTCCCTCATCCCCCAACCCAAGAATTACACTCTCTGATCCCCCAACCCAAGAATTACTCTCTCTGATCCTCCAACCCAAGAATTACTCTCTCTGATCCCCTCCCAACCCAAGAATTACTCTCTCTGATACCCCAACACAAGAATTGCTCTCTCTGAACACCCAACCTAAGAATTATTCTCTCTGATCCCCCGTCCAACCCAAGAATTACACACTCTGATCCCCCCAACCCAAGAATTACTCTCTCTGATCCCCCAACCCAAGAATTGCTCTCTCTGATCCACCCTCCAACCCAAGAATTACTCTCTCTGATCCCCCCAACAAAAGAATTACTCTGATGTCCCCAACCTAAAAGTGATTCTCTGAACAAACAACCCAAGAATTACTCTCTCTGATCCCCCCAACCCAAGAATTACTATCTCCGATCTACTCCCAACCCAAGAATTACCCTCTCTGATCTCCCAACCCAAGAATTACTCTCTGATCCCCCCACCCCAAGAATTACTCTCTCTGATCCCCCAAACCAAGAATTACTCTCTCTGATCCCCCACCCCAAAAATTACTCTCTCTGATTCCCCAACCCAAGAATTACTCTCTCTGATCCCCTCCCAACTCAAGAATGACACTCTCTCATCTCCTGAACCCCAAAATTACACTCTCTGATCCCCCCAACCCAAGAATTACAATCTCTGATCCCCCCCAAGAATTACTCGCACTGATCCCCTCCCAGCCAAAGAATTACTCTCTCTGATCCCCCCAACCCAAGAATTACTCTCTCTGCACCCCCAACCCAATAATTACTCTCTCTGATCCCCCAACCCAAGAATTAGTCTCTCTGATCCCCGCAACCGAAAATTACACTCTCTGATCCCCCAACCCAAGAATTATTCTCTCTGATCCCCTGAACCCAAGTATTACTCTCTCTGATCCTCACCCAACCCAAGAATTACTCTCTGATCCCCCCACCCCAATAAGGACTCTCGCTTGTCCCCTCCCAACCCAAAAATTACTCTCTCTGATCCCTCCAACCGAGGAATTACCGTCTCTCTCCCTCCAACCCAAGAATTACTCTCTCTGATCCCCCCATGCCAAGAAATACTCTCTCTGATCCCCCAACCCAAGAAATACTCTCTCTGATCCCCCCAACCCAAGAAATACTCTCTCTGATCCCCCAACCCAAGAATTACTCTCTGTGATCCCCCAACCCAAGAAATACTCTCTCTGATCACCCTAACCCAAGAATTACTCTCTCTGATCCCCCCACCCAAGAATTACTCTCTGTGATCCCCCACCCAAAAATTACTCTCTGTGATCCCCCAACCCAAGAAATACTCTCTCTGATCACCCTAACCCAAGAATTACTCTCTCTGATCCCCAATCCAAGAATTACTCTCTCTGATCCCCCCAACCCAAAAATTACTCTCTCTGATCCCCAACCCAAGAAATACTCTCTCTGATCACCCCAACTCAAGAATTACTCTGTCGGATCCCCCAACCCAAGAATTACTCTCTCTGATCCCCTCCCAACACAAGATTTACTCTCTCTGATCCCCCCAACCCAATAATTATTCTCTCTGATCCCAACCAACCGCAGAATTACTCACCCTGATACCCCAACACAAGAATTACTCTCTCTGATCCCCCCAACCCAAGCATTGCTCTCTCTCTGTTCCCCCCAACCCAAGACTTACTCTCTCTGATTCCCCCAGCCCAAGAATTACTCTCTCCGATTCCCCCTCCAACACAAGAATTACTCTCTCTGATCTCTTCCCAACCGAAGAATTATGCTCTCTGATACCCCCTGTTATAAATCTCATCATCATCAAGAAACTACTCATGAAATAACGCTGGACGGACAGCTGGTGGCGCTGTCCAACGATTATAAATATTCAGGCGTAGGCCCAGCTTGCCAGGGGCATTTTGTAAGACAGGAACTAGTGTAGTACAACTAGACCTCCATGTTCTGAAACAAGTTGATTAAAGCTTTGCTTTATGCTCAAACCAAGTGCGTAGTGAGTTTTATTATGTCAATGTAATCAACTTGATATCGACTCCACGCTTTGTGTGATTTCGGGAACAGCCAGCTACGACTCAAACCGTAGAAGGGAACTCAGACAAGTTATCGATCCATCATGGAGAAACTACTCAGACCCGCCCATCTCGACCTGGACACAAATTCACTTACAGCTTCTAAGATATGGAAACACCGGTATCGTAGCTTTAGCAACTTCCTTGAGGAGTGCGGTGAGAATGTTCCTAACAAGTTACGAATGCTTGCTAATTATGTATCTCCTCATGTGTTTGATTATATCGAAGACTGTGTAGACTATGACGCCGCTATCCAAATACTACAGCAGCTATATGTCAAGTCCCCAAATGAAATTTTTGCTCGGCATTTACTGGCCACAACTCGCCAACAACCCAAGGAATCACTTAACGAATTCCTTCAGAAACTTCGCAGGCTCAGCAAGGATTGTAATCTTAAAGCTGTTACAGCTGAGCAGTACCAGGAGGAGTTAATTCGTGATTCCTTTATTCATGGGATTGTGTCTCCCTTCATACGTCAGCGTCTGTTGGAGAATAAAACCCTCACGTTAAAGGCTGCCTATGACCAGGCATGTTCTCTGGACTTAGCAAAGAGGAATGCAGATACCTATCTTTCACCATGTGCACGGGCTGCTGCTATCTTTTAGTGACTCCTTCGATAGGCCTCGGGCGGAAGTCCTCACGGATGATGACTCCAATCTGGCTGATGACAACCCTACCCTAGAAACCTACACTGATGATGACCCCGCCCTAACGGCATCTTGGCAATCTGGAAGGAAGTGTTTCTTGTGTGGAGGTGCGTTCCATTATAGGAAATTTTGTCCTGCTCGTAATGCAACCTGCAACCATTGCAGCAAGAAAGGTCACTTTTCTAAGGTATGCCAGTCAAGAGCCGCTGTTAGTTTTGCAGCTACTATCTATAAAACTGCTCCTCCCCCAAGAGCCATTACTAAGGTTACAGCTGCAATCTATAAAACTGCTCCTCCCCCAAGAACCGCTACTAAGGTTACAGCTGTCAAGGGTAAAACTGCCCCTTCTCCCATCACAGCTGTTTTTCCCCAAAGTCTGTCCCATGCCACCACGAAGGTTTCGGTAAATGGACACATTTTGAGTGCACTAATGGAATCATGCAGCTCTGACAGTTTCATTAGTGAGCGGGCTGTCAGTAAGTTAAAATTGCGTATTTACCCCTCAGACAGGGAAATTGCAATGGCTCTGATGACACTGACCACCAATTCTTCCGGCTTTTGTCTTGTCGACCTTATTCTCAATGGCCACACTTATTTCTCCACCCGGCTCGGGGTGCTCAAGAACCTATGCAGTGATGTGCTCCTGGGACAGGATTTCCAGAAACAACACAAAAGACTCACTTTCGAGTTTGGAGGGTCAAAGCCGGAGCTTACTATTTCGAAATACGGTTTTGTGCGCTTTCGGCGGCTTCGCTTGACGAGCCCTCCTTGTTTGCCAATCTTTCCCCCCGATGTAAGCCCATAGTCACTAAATCACGACGTTTCAGCCAAGATGATCGATCCTTTATCGAGGCAGAAATCTCTTGCCTTCTAGCTGACGGTATCATTGAGCCATGTTCATCTTCCTGGCGGGCTCAAGTCGTCGTTGTCCAAAATCCTCTGAAGCAACACAAGAAACGTCTTTGCATCGATTATTCGCAAACTATTAACCAGTATACCGACCTGGATGCCTACCCACTACCACGCATCGATGACATGGTCAATAACCTTGCTAACTACAAGGTATTTTCAACCTTTGATTTAAAGAGCGCATATCATCAAGTACCGTTAAAGGACTCTGACAAAAAGTATATGGCCTTTGAGGCCAATGGTCGGCTTTACCAGTTTTGTCGCCTTCCATTTGTGGTCACCAATGGGGTGGCCATCTTCCAATGGGCAATGGATAGCCTAGTCAAACAAGAGAACTTAATGGACACTTTTCCATATCTGGATAATATCACCATTGCCGGTCATGACCAGAAGGAGCATGATGCCAACCTCCAGAAATGTTTTGACGTTCTCCGTCGTCGCAACTTAACCTTAAATGATTCCAAATCTGTGCAATCAGTACCATCAGTCAATATCCTTGGCTATTGGGTGGGCAACGGTGTCATCAAACCGGATCCAGAGCGACTTCGTCCGTTTCAGGAGCTCCCTCCCCCGCCGAATCTCGGCTCTCTTTGTCAGGCACTCGGCATGTTCGCCTATTATGCGAAATGGATACCCCACTTCTCCGACAAGATCCAGCCCCTGCTTCACGCAAAGTCATTTCCATTGGAGGCAATGGCTATTTCAGCTTTCAACCTCCTCAAGCAACAACTGGAAAAAACTACACTTCGTTCCATTGATGAAAATCTTCCTTTCGTGGTCGAGTGCGATGCATCGGATGTGGCGATCTCTGCTACCTTGAAGCAAGGTGGTCGACTCGTTGCATTTCTGTCCAGAACTTTGCAGGGTAGCGAGCTCCATTATCCTCCTGTTGAGAAGAAGGCTACGGCCATCATTGAAGCTGTACGTAAATGGAGTCATTTTCTCGCTCATCGCCATTTCACACTTATAACCGATCAGCACTCCGTGGCCTTTAAGCTGGATAACCGGAAACGCACTAAGATCAAGAATAACAAAATACAACTCTGGAGGATGGAATTGGCCGCCTTTGGATACACCATACATTATCGACCCGGCAAAGAGAATGTGGCCCCAGATACCCTCACGTGGGCATTCTGGTCTTCTATGTCAACTTCGACTCTTGCGGATCTTCATACTGACTTATGCCACCCTGGTGTTACCCATATGTTGCACTTTATGCGATCTAAAAATCTCCCATTTTCTATGGAAGATGTGAAAAGAACGAGCTCCTCCTGTAGAATTTGTGCGGAATTAAAACCGCAATTCTTCCGTCCATCGGATGGCTCGCTCATACATGCTATGCAGCCTATGCTGCGACTCAGCATTGACTGTAAAGGGCCATTGCCTTCCTCAACGCAAAACACCTACTTACTGACTATGGTGGACGAATATTCACGCTTTCCCTTTGCTTTCCCCTGTCCCAATATGCTTACGTCCACAGTGATCAAATGCCTTGATCAAGTCTTTTCCCTTTGCAGTACGGCCTACTTAATCCACTCTGATCGGGGTCCCTCCTTCATGTCAAGTGAACTCAAAAGTTATCTCTTCAAACGGGGAATCGCCACAAGTAAAACGACACCGTACCATCCCATTGGTAACGGACAGGTTGAGAGATACAACGCTATCATTTGGAATGCTGTTCGTCTTGCGCTGAGGTCACACAACCTACCAGACCAACAGTGGGAAACTATGCTCCCTGATGTGTTGCATTCCATCAGGCCTCTCCTTTCTACGTCTACCAATGTCACACCTCACGAGCGATTCTTCAGCTTCCAGCGTCGCTCCATCCATGGGACGCCTCTACTGTCATGGTTGGCAGCTCCCGGCTCCGTGCTGCTCCGAAGATTTGGCAGATCGTCTAAAAACGATGCTCTCGTCGACGAGGTAGAACTCATGGACGTAAATCCCATGTACGCGCACATGCGGTACCCTGATGGCCGGGAGTCCACCGTGTCACTCCGGGACCTGGCTCCCTGTCCAGCCAGTTCCACGGACCCAACTGATAGAGAGACCCATGGGGATGCTGCCGACATTCTGCGCTCCCCCGAAGATGACGCCCTACCTGGGAAATTGAGAGATCTGCCAGCTGCCCCATCGGACCCACTCGGGGAGCCGAGCGCTCCCCGTGGGATGGCCACGCGAGGCCAGGACGCCAGTCAATCCCCGGATATCAAACAGGATGAAGCCAGTTCTGCACCTGTGGGGACCCGCACCCGGAGTCACGATCTCCCCAGCCTCCCTTGGGTCGATCAGAGCAACACGGGCCAGGCCGATCCATCGGTATGGATCAAACAGCCCAGGGACCAAGACACGATCCGGGGAGACGTGCCTTCTAGTCATAAACAACAATCTAAAAGATTGCGGCTATTCGTGGTCCGCCTAATCTGTTAAGAGGAACTCGTCGGGCTGCCAAATCTTTTAGGCAGGAAGAATGTTCTAAATCTCATCATCATCAAGAAACTATTCATGAAATAATGCTGGACAGATAGCTGGTGGTGCCGTCCAAGGAGTATAAATATTCGGGCGTGGGCCCAGCTTTCCAGGGACATTTTGTAAGACAGGAACTAGTGAAGTACAACTGGACCTCCATGTTCTGAAACAAGTTGATTAAAGCTTTGCTTTATGCTCAAAACAAGTGCATAGTGAGTTTTATTACCTCACCCCCAACCCAAGAATTACTCTCTCTGATCACCCCAAACCCAGAATTACTCTCTCTGATCACCCCAAACCCAAGAATTACTCTCTCTGATCACCCCAAACCCAGAATTACTCTCTCTGATCCCCCCAACCCAAGAATAACTCTCTCTGATCCCCCCTCCAACCCAAGAATTACTCTGATAACCCCAAACCAAAAATTACTCTCTGAACCCCTAACCCCCAAATTACTCTTCCCGATCCCACAACCCAAGAATTACTCTTCCTGATACCGCCACAACCCAAGAATTACTCTCTCTGATCACCCCAACTGCAGATTTACTCTCTCTGATCCCCCAACCCAAGAATTACTCTCTCTGATCCCCCCAACCCAAGAATTACTCTCTGATTTCCCCAACCCAAGATTTACTCTCTCTGATCCCACAACCAAAGAATTACTCTCTCTGGTCCCCCCAACCCAAGAATTACTCTCTCTTTACTCCCCCAACCCAAGAATTACTCTCGCTGATCACCCCCAACCCAAGAATTACACTCTCTGATCCCCCAACACAAGAATTACTCTCTATATTCACCACAACCACAGATTTACTCTCTCTGAACTCCCAACCCAAGAATTACTCTCTCTGATGCCCCCAACCCAAGAATTAATCTCTCTGATTTCCCCAAACCATGAATTACTCTCTCTGCACTCCCCCAACCCATGAATTAATTTCTCTGATCATCTCGACCCAAGAATTCCTCTCTCTGATCCCCCAAACACAAGAATTACTCTCTATATTCACTACAACTGCAGAATTACTCTCCCTGATACCCCAACTGAAAAATTACACTCTCAGATTTCCCCAACCCAAGAATTACCCTCTCTGATCCCCCCAACCCAAGAATTACTTTCTCTGATCCCCCAAACCAAGAATTACCCTCTTGATTCCCCAACCCAAGAATTACTTTCTCTGATACCCCAACCCAAGAAATACTCTCTCTGATCCCCCAACCCAAAAATTACTCTCTCTGATCCCCCAAGCCAAGAATTACTCTCCATGATCCCCCAACCCTAGAATTACTCTCTCTGATCACCTCCCAAACCAAGAATCACTCTCTCTGTTCCCAACCAACCCCAGAATTACTCTATCTGATACCCCCAACCCAACAATTACTCTATCTGATCACCCCAACCCATGAATGATTCTCTCTGATCCCCCAACCCAAGAATTACTCTCTCCGATCCCCCAACCCAAGAATTACTCTCTCTGATCCCCCAACCCAAGAATTACTCTCTCTGATCTCCCCAACCCAAGAATTACTCTCTCTGATTTCCCCAACCCAAGAAGTACCCTCTCTGAAACCCCAACCCAAAAATTACTCTCTCTGATCCCCCAACACAAGAAATACTCTCTGATCCCACAACCCAAGAATTACACTCTCTGGTCCCCCCAACCCATGAATTACTCTCTCTGTAATCCCCCAACCCATGAATTACTCTCTCTGTAATCCCCCAACCCAAGAATTACTCTCTCTGATCACCCCCAACACAAGAATTACACTCTCTGATCCCCCAACACAAGAATTACTCTCTATATTCACCACAACCGCAGATTTACTCTCTCTGATCTCCCAACCCAAGAATTACACTCTCTGATGCCCCAATCCAAGAATTAATCTCTCTGATTTCCCCAAACCATGAATTTCTCTCTCTGTACTCCCCAACCCAAGAATTACTTTCTCTGATCACCCCAACCCAAGAATTCCTCTCTCTGATCCCCCAATCACAAGAATTACTCTCTATATTCACCACAACCACAGAATTACTCTCCCTGATCCCCCAAACGAATAATTACACTCTCTGATTTCCCCAACACAAGAATTACCCTCTCTGATCCCCCGACCCAAGAAATACTCTCTCTGATCCCCCAACCCAAGAATTACTTTCTCTGATCCCCCAATCCAAAAATTACACTCTCTGATCCCCCAAGCCAAGAATTACTCTCCATGATCCCCCCAACCTTGGAATTACTCTCTCTGATCCCCTCCCAGCAAAAGAATCACTCTCTTTTCCCAACCAACCCTAGAATTACTCTCTCTGATACCCCCAACCGAACAATTACTCTCTCTGATCACCCCAACCCATGAATTACTCTCTCTGATCACCCCCAACCCAAGAATTACTCTCTCTGATCCCCCCAACACAAGAATTACTCTCTCTGATCCACCAACCCAAGAATTACTCTCTCCAATCCCCCAACCCAAAAATTAACCTCTCTGATCCCCCAACCCAAGTATTACTCTCTCTGATTCCACCAACCCAAGAATTAATCTCCATTATCCCCCCAACCCAAGGATTACTCTCTCTGATTCCCCCAACCCAAGAATTACTTTCTCTGCTCCCCCAACCCAAGAAATACTCTCTCTGATTCCCCCAACCCTAGAATTACTCTCCCTGATCCTGCAACCCAAGAATTACTCTCCATGATCCCCAACCCAAGAATTTCTCTATTCCCAACCAACCCCAGAATTACTCACTCTGATCCCCCCAACACAAGAATTACTCTCTCTGATCCCCCCAACCCAAAAATTACTCTCTCTGTTCCCCGATCCCAAGAATTACTCTCTCTGATCCCCCCAACCCAAGAATTACTCTCTCTGATCCCCCAACCCAAAAATTACTCTCTCTGTTCCCCGATCCCAAGAATTACTCTCTCTTATCCCCCCAACCCAAGAATTACTCTCTCTGATCCCGCCATCCCAATAATTACTCTCTCTGTTCCCCCAACCCAAGAATTACTCTCTCTGGTCCCCCAACCCAAGAATTACTCTCTCTGATCCCCCAACCCAAGAATTAATCTCTCTGATCCCCAACCCAAGAATTACGCTCCCTGTACTCCCCCAACCCCAAAATTACACATTCTGATCCCCCAAACCAAGAATTAATCTCTCTGATCCCCAACCCAAGAATTACGCACCCTGTACTCCCCCAACCCCAAAATTACACATTCTGATCCCCCAAACCAAGAATTGCTCTCTCTGTACTCCACCAACCCAAGAATTACTCTCTCTGATCACCCCAACCCAAAAATTACTCTCTCTGTACTCCCCCAACCCAACAATTACTCTCTCTGATCACCGCAACCCAAGAATTACTCTCTCTGACCCCCCAACACAAGAAATACGCTCTCTGATCCCCCAACCCAATAATTTCTCTGTCTGATCCCCCAAACCAAGAATTCCACTCTCTGATTCCCCAAACACAAGAATTACACTCTATATTCACCACAACTGCAGAATTACACTCTCTGATCCCCCAACCCAAGAATTACTCTCCATGGTCCCCCAACCCTAGACTTACTCTCCCTGATCCCGCAACCCAAGAATTGCTCTCCATGAACCCCCAACCCAAAAATTACTCTCTCTCTCCCCAACCAACCCCAGAATTACTCTCTCTGATCCCCTAACCCAAGAATTACTCTCTTTGATCTCCCCAACCCAAGAATTACTCTCTCTGATCCCCCAACCAAAGAATTACTCTCTGTGATCCCCCAACCCAAGAATTACTCCCTCTGATCCCACAACCCAAGAATTACTCCCTCTGGTTCCCCAACCCATGAATTACACTCTCTGTACTCCCCAACCCAAGAATTACTCTCTCTGATCACCCCCAACCCAAGAATTACACTCTCTGATCCCCCCAACACAAGAATTACTCTCTATATTCACCACAACCGCAGATTTACTCTCTCTGATTTCCCAACCCAAGAATTACTCTCTCTGATGCCCCCAACCCAAGAATTAAACTCTCTGATTTCCCCAAACCATGAATTACTCTCTCTGTACTCCCCCAACACAAGAATTACTTCATCTGATCACCACAACCGCAGAATTACTCTCCCTGATCCCCCAACCGAAGAATTACACTCACTGATTTCCCCAACCCAAGAATTACCCTCTCTGATCCCCCAACCCAAGAATTAATCTCTCCGAACCCCCCACCCAAGAATTACTGGCCTAGAAATTCATTGACGCCACTTTTGGGGCGCTAAAGTGGGGCGTCCGCTAAAGTTTGCGGCCGCCGTCAAATCAATGCCACTTCTCCGATATTCATTAGCTTCGCCCTACGAGTTCGGGCGAGCGCTAAAACTGCTGCTGGACGCCTCTCTTTGGGCGCTAAGCCGGAGGTGGTGATCGATAGCGCCGAGGCCGGGCGCAGCGCAGGTGCGGCCATCTCATGATTGACAGCAGACAACCTGGCGCCGGCCAGCTCTTAAGGGGGAAGGGTCGACTGTGTCTGCTGCCACACCCTGGATAGTGGAGCCCTCCAGCTAGGCCTGAACACTGCTGCTGGACCCAAATAGCACCTGAAGACATGGAGAAGGCCCGTGAACGTGCGCAGCACTTCTCAGAGCGTGATCTGAGTGTGCTGCTTGCTGCTGTGGAGAAGAGGCGCCATGTTTTGTACCCGGACAATGGCAAGAAGGCGACGGTCCGCGTCCACAGGAGAGCCTGGAGGCATGTCACCAGCAAGCTGTCAGCCAACAGCGACGTCCCCAGGACCGGTGCCCAATGCCGCAAAAAGTTAAATGACCTCACACGCATTGTCAGGGTGAGTACCCTTTCCAATGACCTCCTCATCCTTGCATGTGCACCTCACATTATGGGCAAAGGGGCCTGAAAGCTCTAATGGCCAGCCTTCATCCAGCAGCTATGGGACAGGCATGAGCATCAATTGCACATTCTGCACTTAACACACTGGCCAAGCTATTCTACCATGGGAGGCATTGCACACCAGATCATGGTGACACACTGGCCAGGCTATTCCACCATGGGAGGCAGTGCACACCAGATCATGGCGACACACTGGCCAGGCTATTCCACCATGGGAGGCAGTGCACACCAGATCATGGCGACACACTGGCCAGGCTATTCCACCATGGGAGGCAGTGCACACCAGATCATGGCGACACACTGGCCAGGCTATTCCACCATGGGAGGCAGTGCACACCAGATCATGGCGACACACTGGCCAGGCTATTCCACCATGGGAGGCAGTGCACACAAGATCACGGATACACACTGTGCTTAGAGGCCGTCCTTTCTCTTGCAGGCCAAGCTGGCGAATAATTGCAAGAGCCGGACTGCGACCGGGGGAGGCCGACCCCATATCCAGCCACTCACCGACCTGCAACATCGCATGGAGCGCCTCATGGGTGGCCGGGTGATTGGGCCCGTTGCATGTGGAGATGCCGACCCTGTTCTGGGCAGCAATGGTAAGGACATCACCTTTTGCACCTCTCTCGTCCCACTTGCGCATCAGATCTACATCCTTTGCCACTGTCCGACCAATGCGCTGAATGCCACCACTCATGCATCCCGCACTGACGCCCTCTCCTCACTTTAAAGCTACTCTTGTGCCTTCCTGCTTTCAGATGGTCAAGAGGAGGTCCCTCAACTTGCCAGTGACAGACCCTCCGAGGAGGAGCAGGAGGAGGAGCAAGAGGAAGGCGGCCCATCTGGGGAACCCTCAGCCGCGGCCACCCAGGCCAATGTAGGGGACACGTCTTCCCTGGAGGGCAGCATGGCGGAAGTGTCGAAGGGGAGGGGAGCTCCTGGGACCTGCGTGCTGCAGAAAGGCGCGAGAAGGTGGAAGCTCGGCGGCCTTCTCCCCAGAGGGGGGATGCGTCGGAGGGGAGTCCAATTGCTGGGCCCAGCGGCCTCCAGCAACGCAGGAAGGGTCGGCCAGCTCGGCGGCCTTCTCCCCAGAGGGAGAGTCCGGCCTCCAGTCAGGAGATGCTCTTCGCCGAGGAGGTGGAATGCCTCGAAGACTTGTCCGCGGACTCGGAACGCTGGCACACGGAGCTCATGGCGGCAGTGGCACGGTTGCCTGAGTCCATCGATTCCCTCTCTCGGAGTGTGGCCGAGATCGGGCCCTCAGAGGCCACCAGTCGGGCGGAATACCGGGCAGATCTGTCAGCGACTGGCCAGGTGATCAGTGGTGCCGTCCAGTCACTGGCTGCTCTGATGCGGTCAGTGAACAGGTCAACACGGGCACTCACTGCTGCCACACTCGCTGTGTCAGCCAGGCATCGCCAGGGCACCCGGCGCGCTGCAGCAGCACAGCGGTCTGTCCCTCGGCAGATTGGTGCGCATGCTGCAATGCTGGCCCGGGCGAGTGCCAGTGTCTCAGGCGACCAGCGAGCGCCTGCCATCCGCCAGCTTGCCGCCATTCCTCCAGCCGCCACTGTCACTCCCCCAGTGGAGCTGCCAGGAGCTGCTGCAGCGACTGATGCTGGCCAGCCACAGCTGCAGCAATCAACAGCCGCCCGCTCGACGGCCAGACCTCGACTAGGCCGACCCCCAAGGGCATCTGCCGTCACGACATGTGCCACTCAGGAGCCTGCCCCCAGCCTTGCAGCAGCCAATGGCCTTACTTTGAGGCGGAGCAGCAGGGCGGGCAGGGGCCACCCAAAGATGGCCAAGGCATCGCCCTCGCGGGCCAAATAGTCGAATGTGTGGCCATTTGTGTTTCTTTCTTGAGGCCGAGAATTGGATGTTTGTTTTTTGAAGGCCGATGATGTGATGTTTGTTTTTGACGAAGGCCGAGAATGACGGCCATTTTAGTTGCCCTATTTTGTTAATCCTCTCCAGGTTGTGGGAGCGAGTAATGTGTTTGAGTGTTTTTTGGGGGTTTCGTCTGTTTTTGGTTTTCATGTGGGAAGGGCCCAGAGTTTGTACAATAAAGCATTTTATTTATTCACATTGTCCATGTTTGATCTTTGAAGTGTTTGTTGCCTTAACCGGCTGAGGGTTTGCGGAGCGGCTGCAATCATGTTCTATCATTGGCACAAGCCATTCCCTGACAGGGGGCCTAGAAGTGACGTTCAATAAGCCGCCGACGGGCGGCCCTTGGACCTTGTGCGTCCCTCCTGGGCTGGTACTCCTCGTCCTCATCATCCTCATGCTCCTCCTGCTCCTCCTCCTGAGGTGGTGGTCCAACGTGAGGTGGCAGTGCCTGAGTCCTGCGGATAGCCAGGTTGTGCAGCATGCAGCAAACGACGACGAATTGGGAGACTCAATCCTGCGAATACTGGAGGGCTCCCCCGGAGCGATCGAAACAGCGGAACCGTTGCTTGAGCACGCCGATTGTTTGTTCTATGAGGTTCCTCGTCGCTTGATGGCTCTCGTTGTATGCCTCTTCAGCAGGGGTCGTGGGAGCGCGGAGCGGGGTCATGAGCCAGGTACACAAAGGATAGCCTTTGTCCCCGATAAGCCATCCTCTTGGGGGAGGCTGTGCCTGGAACATGTCAGCCACAGTTGTCTGTCGCAGGATAAAGGCATCGTGGCTGCTGCCTGGAAAGCGGGCATTGACAGCTAGGATGCGCTGCCTGTGGTCACACACCAGCTGTACATTGAGGGAATGGTAGCCCTTCCGGTTGCGGTACTCCTCGGCATGCTCAAGAGGTGCCCGCAAAGCCACATGCGTGCAGTCAATGGCGCCCTGCACCATGGGGAAGCCCGCTATTCTTGCAAACCCCACTGCACGCTGCTGCTGCTTGGCCAGGGTCATGGGGAAGGAGATGAATTGATGTCTCCTTCTGTAAAGGGCTTCGGTCACCTGGCGGATGCAGCAATGCACGGCGAACTGGGAGATGTTAGCGATGTCCCCAGTAGCGGATTGGAAGGAGCCGGAGGCATAGAAGTTGAGAGCCACCGTCACCTTCACTGCCACCGACAGAGACATCCTGCGCATCAGCTGTGGCTGCAGATCTCTCTGAAGCAGCCGGCAGATGTCTGCAACCACCTCCCTTCGGAATCGCAGCCTCCTAACACACATCGCTGCAGACATGGTCAGATAGGAGGTCTGCTGGCGGTATACCCTGCGTGGGTAAGGCCTCAGTTGGCGACGCCTGTTGCCCCCCCTGCGTCTAGCCAGGGCTGCCACTCTCTCACGGCGTCTGTAAGCCCTTCTGGCATAAGGCTGAAATTCAGCGTTGCCATCCAATGCAGCCCCCATTATATGCTGGCAAACATTGAGCTCTGAATGAAGGCAAAGATAATTGGTAAGCTCTGGCCTGAGCCAAAAATACCTGTCCAAGTGTTGGTCCAAACCAGTAAACTCTCCTCCTTGGTCTCTGTCCAAAAAACCGTTGCACAAGAGTGAATGCTGCAAAATGGCTGGCCTTTATACTGCTGGGTAAGTGCCCTTTAATTAGCGCTCCCCGCGGCCCGGCTGGCCTCTGTACCGTTCCACTTCACAGTCGCTCGGGCCGCCCGGCGCACAATGGGCCGGCGCGAGTGAAGTTCCGGTTTGGGGCGCACAAAGGGCGTTGCACTATTAAATGACGTCATGAGCTGCGCGCGCAGCAGGGCACGCGCTAAGACTTTGCGCTGGCGCTAAATGTGTCCTGAAGTTGGGGAGAGGCGCAGATCGCGCTGCGCCCGGGTGATAAGCGCTTAGCGCTCGAGATCTACTCCTCCTAAGGCGCTAGCGGCGGCACGCCCAACTGAATTTCTAGGCCACTCTCTTTGATCACCCCAACCCACGAAATACACTTTCTGATCCCCCAACCCAAGAATTACGCTCTCTGTTCCCCCAACCCAAGAATTACTCTGTCTGATCCCCCCAAACCAAGAATTCCTCTCTCTGATCCCCCAAAAACAAGGTTTACTCTCTATATTCACCACAACAACAGAATTACTCTCCCTGATCCCACAACCGAAGAATTACACTCTCTGATGCCCAACCCAAGAATTACTCTCCATGATCCCTCCAACTGTAGAATTACTCTCCCTGGTCCGGCAACACAAAAATTACTCTCCATAAACCCACAACCCAAGAATTACTCTCTCTGATCCCCCCAACCCAAGAATTACTCTCTCTGATCCCCCCAACCCAAGAATTACTCCCTCTGATTTCCCCAACCCAAGAAGTACCCTCTCTGATCCCCCAACCCAAGAATTACTCACTCTTCCCAACCAATCCCAGAATTACTCTCTCTGATCCCCCAACCCAAAAATTACTCTCTCTGATCCCCCAACCCAAGAATTACTCCCTCTGATTTCCCCAACCCAAGAAGTACCCTCTCTGATCCCCCAACCCAAGAATTACTCTCTCTGATCCCCCAACCCAAGAATTACTCTCTCTGATCCCCCCAACCCAAGAATTACTCTCTCTGGTCCCCCGCAACCCATGAATTACCCTCTCTGTACACCACCAACCCAAGAATTACTCTCTCTGATCCCCGAACCCAAGAATTACACTCTGTGATCCCCCCAACACAAGAATTAATCTCTATATTCACCACAACCGTAGATTTACTCTCTCTGATCTCCCAACCCAAGAATTACTCTCTCTGACCCCCCAACACAAGAAATACGCTCTCTGATCCCCCAACCCAAGAATTACTTTCTCTGATCCCCCAACCCAAGAAATATTCTCTCTGAACCCCCAACCCAAGAATTACTCTCCCTGATCCCCCAAACCAAAAATTACTCTCTCTGATCCCCCAAGCCAAGAATTACTCTCCATGATCCCCACAACCCTAGAATTACTCTCTCTGATCCCCTCCCAACCCAAGAATCACTCTCTATGTTCCCAACCAACCCCAGAATTACTCTCTCTGATCACCCCAACCCATGAATTACTCTCTTTGATCACCCCCAACCCAAGAATTAATCTCTCCCATTCCCCAACACAAGAATGACTCTCTCTGATGCCCCAACCCAAGAATTACGCTCTCTGATCCCCCAACCCAAGAATAAACCTCTCTGATCCCCAACCCAAGAATACTCTCTCTGATCCCCGAACCCAAGAATTACTCTCTCTGATCCCCCCAACCCAAGAAATACGCTTTCTGATCTCGCCAACCCAAGAATGACTCTCCATGAAGCCCCCAACCCTAGAATTACTCTCTCTCTTCCCAACCATCCCCAGAATTACTCACTCTGATCCCCCAACCCAAGAATTACTCTCTCTGATCCCCCCAACCCAAGAATTAATCTCTCTCAACCCTTAACCCATGAATTACTCTCTCTCAACCCCCAACCCAAGAATTATTCTCTCTTCCCAACCAACCCCAGAATTACTCACTCTGATCCCCTCAACCCAAGAATTATTTTCTCTGCTAACCCCAGCCCAAGAATTACTCGCTCTGATCCCCCCACCCTAGAATTACTCTCCCTGATCCCTGTACTCCCCCAACACAAAAATTACTCTCTCTGATCACCACAACCCACGAATTACTCTCTCTAATCCCCAACCCAAGAATTACCCTCCCTGTACTCCCCCAATCCAAGAATTACTCTCTCTGATCCCCCAACCCAAGAAATACGCTCTCTGATCCCCAACCCAACAATTACGCTCTCTGATCTCCCAACCCAAGAATTACTCTCTCTTATCCCCCAACACAAGAATTCCTCTCTCAGATCCCCAAACACAAGCATTACTCTCTCTGATCACCCCCAACCCAGGAATTACACTCTCTGATCCCCCAACCCAAAAATTACTCTCCCTGATTTCCCCAACCCAAGAATTACCCTCTCTGATCCCCCAACCCAAGAATTACTCTCTCTGATCCCCCAATACAAGAATTCCTCTCTCTGATCCCCAAACACAAGCATTACTCTCTCTGATCACCCCCAACCCAAGAATTACTCTCTCTGATCCCCCAACTCAATAATTACTCTCTCTGATCCCCCAACTGAAGAATTACTCTCTCTAATCCCCCAACCCAAGAATTACTCTCTCTGATCCCCCAACCCAAGAATTACTCTCTCTGATCCCCCAACCCAAGAATTACTCTCTCTGATCCCCCAACCCAAGAATTACACTCTCTGACCCCCCAACACAAGAATTATTCTCTATATTCACCACAACCGCAGATTTACTCTCTCTGATCCCCCAACCCAAGAATTAGTCTCTCTGACCCCCCAACACAAGCAATACGCTCTCTGATCCCCCAACCCAAGAATTACGCTCTCTGATCCCCCAACCCAAGAAATGCGCTCTCTGATCCCCCAACCCAAAAATTACTCTCTCTGATCCCCCAAGCCAACAATTCCTCTCTCTGATCCTCTCCCAACCCAAGAATCACTCTCTACGTTCCCAACCAACCCCAGAATTACACTCTCTGATAACCCCAACCCATGAATTACACTCTCTGATCACCCCCAACCCAAGAATTAATCTCTCTGATCCCCAACACAAGAATGCCTCTCTCTGATCCCCCAACCCAAGAATTACACTCTCTGATCCCCCAACCCAAGAATTAACCTCACTGATCCCCAACCCAAGAATTACTCTCTCTGATCCCCCCAACCCAAGAATTACTTTCTCTGATCCCCCAACCCAAGAATTACTCTCTCTGATCCCCCAACCCAAGAAATACCCTCTCTGATCACCCCAACACAGGAATTACTCTCCATGAAACCCCCAAACCTAGAATTACTCTCCCTGATCCCGCAACCCAAGAAATAACCTCCATGATCCCCCCAACCCAAGAATTACTCTCTCTGATCCCCCCAACCCAAGAATTACTCTCTCTGATCCCCAACCCAAGAATTAATCTCTCTAAACCCCAACCCAAGAATTACTCTCTCTCCCCAACCAACCCCAGAATTACTCTCCCTGATACCCCCAGCCCAAGAATTACTCTCTCTGATCCCCAACCCAAGAAGTAATCTCTCTCATCCCCAACCCCGGAATTACTCACTCTGATCCCGCCAACCCAAGAATTACTCTCTCTGTTACCCCCAACCCAAGAATTACTCTCCCTGATCCTGCAACCCAAGAATTACTCTCCATGATCCCCCAACCCAAGAATTACTCTCTCTGATACCCCCAGCCCAAGAAATACTCTCTCTGATCCCCAACCCAAGAATTAATCTCTCTCATCCCCAACCCTGGAATTACTCATTCTGATCCCGCCAACCCAAGAATTACTCTCTCTGATCCCCCCAAACCAAGAATTACTCTCTCTGATCCGCCCAACCCCAGAAGTACTCTCTCTGGTCCCCCAACCCAAGAATTACACTCACTGATTCCACAACTCAAGAATTACTCTCTCTGATCCGCCAACTCAAGAATTACTCTCTCTGATCCCCCCAAATAAACAATTACTCTCTGTGATCCCCCAGCTCAAGAATTACTCTCTCTGAAACCCCCAACCTAAGAATTACTCTCTGAACCCTCCAACCCAAGAATTACTCTCTCTGGTCCACAACCAAAAAATTACCCTCCCTGTACTCCCCCAACCCAAGAATTAATCTCTGATCCCCCAACCCAAGAAATACTCTCTCAGATCCCCCAACCGAAGAATTAAACTCTCTGACACCCCAACCAAAAAATTATCTCTGTACTCCCCCAACCCAAGAATTACACTCTCTGGTTACCCCCAACACAAGAATTATTCTCTCTTATCCCCCAAACACAAGAATTACTCTCTCTGATCACCCCCAACCCAAGAATTACTCTCTCTGATCCCCCAACCCAAGAATTACTCTCTCTGATCCCCCAAACACAAGAATTACTCTTTCTGATCCCACAAACCAAGAATTACTCTCTCTGATCCCCCAAACACAAGAATTACTCTCTCTGATCGCCCCAACCCAAGAATTACTCTCTCTGATCCCCAAACCCAAGAATTACTCTCTCTGATCCCCCAACCCAAGAATTACTCTCTCTGATTCCCCAACCCAAGAATTACTCTCCCTGATCCCGCAACCCAAGAATTACTCTCCATGATGCCCCCAACCCAAGAATTACTCTCTCTCTTCCTAACCAACCCCAGAATTAATCACTCTGATCCCCCAACCCAAGAATTATTCTCTCTGTTCCACCCAACCGAAGAAATACTTTCTCGGATTCCCCAACCAAAATTACTCTCTCTGATCCCACAAGCCAAGATTTACTCTCCATGATCCCCCCAACCCTAGAATTACTCTCTCTGATCCCCTCCCAACCCAAGAATCACTTCCTATTTTCCCAACCAACCCAACAATTACTCTCTCTGATCCCCCCAACACAAGAATTACTCTCTCTGATCCCCCAACCCAAGAATTACTCTCTCTGATCCTCCAACCCAAGAATTACTTTCTCTGATCCCCCAACCCAAGAAATACTCGCTCTGATCCCCCCACCCTAGAATTACTCTCCCTGATCCCTGTACTCCCCCAACACAAAAATTACTCTCTCTGATCACCACAACCCACGAATTACTCTCTCTAATCCCCAACCCAAGAATTACCCTCCCTGTACTCCCCCAATCCAAGAATTACTCTCTCTGATCCCCCAACCCAAGAAATATGCTCTCTGATCCCCAACCCAACAATTACGCTCTCTGATCCCCCAACCCAAGAATTACTCTCTCTTATCCCCAACACAAGAATTCCTCTCTCAGATCCCCAAACACAAGCATTACTTTCTCTGATCACCCCAACCCAAGAATTACACTCTCTGATCCCCCAACCCAAAAATTACTCTCCCTGATTTCCCCAACCCAAGAATTACCCTCTCTGATCCCCCAACCCAAGAATTACTCTCTCTGATCCCCCAACACAAGAATTCATCTCTCTGATCCCCAAACACAAGCATTACTCTCTCTGATCACCCCCAACCAAATAATTACTCTCTCTGATCCCCCAACCCAAGAATTACTCTCTCTGATCCCCCAACTGAAGAATTACTCTCTCTGATCCCCCAACCCAAGAATTACTCTCCCTGATCCCCCAACCCAAGAATTACTCTCTCTGATCACCCAACCCAAGAATTACTCTCTCTGATCCCCCAACCCAAGAATTACACTCTCTGACCCCCCAACACAAGAATTATTCTCTATATTCACCACAACCGCAGATTTACTCTCTCTGATCCCCCAACCCAAGAATTAGTCTCTCTGACCCCCCAACACAAGCAATACGCTCTCTGATCCCCCAACCCAAGAATTACGCTCTCTGATCCCCCAACCCAAGAATTACGCTCTCTGATCCCCCAACCCAAAAATTACTCTCTCTGATCCCCAACCCAAGAATTACTCACTCTCCCCAACCAACCCCAGAATTACTCTCCCTGATACCCCCAGCCCAAGAATTACTCTCTCTGATCCCCAACCCAAGAAGTAATCTCTCTCATCCCCAACCCCGGAATTACTCACTCTGATCCCGCCAACCCAAGAATTACTCTCTCTGTTACCCCCAACCCAAGAATTACTCTCCCTGATCCCGCAACCCAAGAATTACTCTCCATGATCCCCCAACCCAAGAATTACTCTCTCTGATACCCCCAGCCCAAGAAATACTCTCTCTGATCCCCAACCCAAGAATTAATCTCTCTCATCCCCAACCCCGGAATTACTCATTCTGATCCCGCCAACCCAAGAATTACTCTCTCTGATCCCCCCCAACCCAAGAATTACTCTCTCTGATCCCCCCAAACCAAGAATTACTCTCTCTGATCCGCCCAACCCCAGAAGTACTCTCTCTGGTCCCCCAACCCAAGAATTACACTCACTGATTCCACAACTCAAGAATTACTCTCTCTGATCCGCCAACTCAAGAATTACTCTCTCTGATCCCCCCAAATAAACAATTACTCTCTGTGATCCCCCAGCTCAAGAATTACTCTCTCTGAAACCCCCAACCTAAGAATTACTCTCTGAACCCTCCAACCCAAGAATTACTCTCTCTGGTCCACAACCAAAAAATTACCCTCCCTGTACTCCCCCAACCCAAGAATTAATCTCTGATCCCCCAACCCAAGAAATACTCTCTCAGATCCCCCAACCGAAGAATTAAACTCTCTGACACCCCAACCAAAAAATTATCTCTGTACTCCCCCAACCCAAGAATTACATTCTCTGGTTACCCCCAACACAAGAATTATTCTCTCTTATCCCCCAAACACAAGAATTACTCTCTCTGATCACCCCCAACCCAAGAATTACTCTCTCTGATCCCCCAACCCAAGAATTACTCTCTCTGATCCCCCAAACACAAGAATTACTCTTTCTGATCCCACAAACCAAGAATTACTCTCTCTGATCCCCCAAACACAAGAATTACTCTCTCTGATCGCCCCAACCCAAGAATTACTCTCTCTGATCCCCAAACCCAAGAATTACTCTCTCTGATCCCCCAACCCAAGAATTACTCTCTCTGATTCCCCAACCCAAGAATTACTCTCCCTGATCCCGCAACCCAAGAATTACTCTCCATGATGCCCCCAACCCAAGAATTACTCTCTCTCTTCCTAACCAACCCCAGAATTAATCACTCTGATCCCCCAACCAAAGAATTATTCTCTCTGATCCACCCAACCGAAGAAATACTTTCTCGGATCCCCCAACCAAAATTACTCTCTCTGATCCCACAAGCCAAGAATTACTCTCCATGATCCCCCCAACCCTAGAATTACTCTCTCTGATCCCCTCCCAACCCAAGAATCACTTTCTATTTTCCCAACCAACCCAACAATTACTCTCTCTGATCCCCCCAACACAAGAATTACTCTCTCTGATCCCCAAACACAAGCATTACTCTCTCTGATCACCCCCAACCCAAGAATTACTCTCTCTGATCCCCCAACTCAAGAATTACTCTCTCTGATCCCCCAACTGAAGAATTACTCTCTCTGATCCCCCAACCCAAGAATTACTCTCTCTGATCCCCCAACCCAAGAATTACTCTCTCTGATCCCCCAACCCAAGAATTACTCTCTCTGATCCCCCAACCCAAGAATTACACTCTCTGACCCCCCAACACAAGAATTATTCTCTATATTCACCACAACCGCAGATTTACTCTCTCTGATCCCCCAACCCAAGAATTACTCTCTCTGATCCCCCAACCCAAGAATTACTCTCTCTGATCCCCCAACCCAAGAATTACTCTCTCTGATCCCCCAACCCAAGAATTAGTCTCTCTGACCCCCCAACACAAGCAATACGCTCTCTGATCCCCCAACCCAAGAATTAAGCTCTCTGATCCCATAACACAAGAATTACTTTCTCTGATCCCCCAACCCAAGAAATACTCGCTCTGATCCCCCCACCCTAGAATTACTCTCCCTGATCCCTGTACTCCCCCAACACAAAAATTACTCTCTCTGATCACCACAACCCACGAATTACTCTCTCTAATCCCCAACCCAAGAATTACCCTCCCTGTACTCCCCCAATCCAAGAATTACTCTCTCTGATCCCCCAACCCAAGAAATACGCTCTCTGATCCCCAACCCAACAATTACGCTCTCTGATCCCCCAACCCAAGAATTACTCTCTCTTATCCCCCAACACAAGAATTCCTCTCTCAGATCCCCAAACACAAGCATTACTCTCTCTGATCACCCTCAACCCAAGAATTACACTCTCTGATCCCCCAACCCAAAAATTACTCTCCCTGATTTCCCCAACCCAAGAATTACCCTCTCTGATCCCACAACCCAAGAATTACTCTCTCTGATCCCCCAACACAAGAATTCCTCTCTCTGATCCCCAAACACAAGCATTACTCTCTCTGATTACCCCCAACCCAAGAATTACTCTCTCTGATCCCCCAACTTAAGAATTACACTCTCTGATCCCCCAACTGAATAATTACTCTCTCTGATCCCCCAACCCAAGAATTACTCTCTCTGATCCCCCAACCCAAGAATTACTCTCTCTGATCCCCCAACCCAAGAATTACTCTCTCTGATCCCCCAACCCAAGAATTACACTCTCTGACCCCCCAACACAAGAATTATTCTCTATATTCACCACAACCGCAGATTTACTCTCTCTGATCCCCCAACCCAAGAATTAGTCTCTCTGACCCCCCAACACAAGCAGTACGCTCTCTGATCCCCCAACCCAAGAATTACGCTCTCTGATCCCCCAACCCAAGAATTACGCTCTCTGATCCCCCAACCCAAAAATTACTCTCTCTGATCCCCCAAGCCAAGAATTCCTCTCTCTGATCCTCTCCCAACCCAAGAATCACTCTCTACGTTCCCAACCAACCCCAGAATTACACTCTCTGATAACCCCAACCCATGAATTACTCTCTCTGATCACCCGAACCCAAGAATTAATCTCTCTGATCCCCAACACAAGAATGCCTCTCTCTGATCCCCCAACCCAAGAATTACACTCTCTGATCCCCCAACCCAAGAATAAACCTCACTGATCCCCAACCCAAGAATTACTCTCTCTGATCCCCCCAACCCAAGAATTACTTTCTCTGATCCCCCAACCCAAGAATTACTCTCTCTGATCCCCCAACCCAAGAAATACCCTCTCTGATCACCCCAACACAGGAATTACTCTCCATGAAACCCCCAAACCTAGAATTACTCTCCCTGATCCCGCAACCCAAGAAATAACCTCCATGATCCCCCCAACCCAAGAATTACTCTCTCTGATCCCCCAACCCAAGAATTGCTCTCTCTGATCCCCCCAACCCAAGAATTACTCTCTCTGATCCCCCCAACCCAAGAATTACTCTCTCTGATCCCCAACCCAAGAATTAATCTCTCTAAACCCCAACCCAAGAATTACTCTCTCTCCCCAACCAACCCCAGAATTACTCTCCCTGATACCCCCAGCCCAAGAATTACTCTCTCTGATCCCCAACCCAAGAAGTAATCTCTCTCATCCCCAACCCCGGAATTACTCACTCTGATCCCGCCAACCCAAGAATTACTCTCTCTGTTACCCCCAACGCAAGAATTACTCTCCCTGATCCCGCAACCCAAGAATTACTCTCCATGATCCCCCAACCCAAGAATTACTCTCTCTGATACCCCCAGCCCAAGAAATACTCTCTCTGATCCCCAACCCAAGAATTAATCTCTCTCATCCCCAACCCCGGAATTACTCATTCTGATCCCGCCAACCCAAGAATTACTCTCTCTGATCCCCCCCAACCCAAGAATTACTCTCTCTGATCCCCCCAAACCAAGAATTACTCTCTCTGATCCGCCCAACCCCAGAAGTACTCTCTCTGGTCCCCCAACCCAAGAATTACACTCACTGATTCCACAACTCAAGAATTAATCTCTCTGATCCGCCAACTCAAGAATTACTCTCTCTGATCCCCCCAAATAAACAATTACTCTCTGAACCCTCGAACCCAAGAATTACTCTCTCTGGTCCACAACCAAAAAATTACCCTCCCTGTACTCCCCCAACCCAAGGATTAATCTCTGATCCCCCAACCCAAGAAATACTCTCTCAGATCCCCCAACCGAAGAATTATACTCTCTGACACTCCAACCAAAAAATTATCTCTGTACTCCCCCAACCCAAGAATTACACTCTCTGGTTACCCCCAACACAAGAATTATTCTCTCTTATCCCCCAAACACAAGAATTACTCTCTCTGATCACCCCCAACCCAAGAATTACTCTCTCTGATCCCCCAACCCAAGAATTACTCTCTCTGATCCCCCAAACACAAGAATTACTCTTTCTGATCCCACAAACCAAGAATTACTCTCTCTGATCCCCCAAACACAAGAATTACTCTCTCTGATCGCCCCAACCCAAGAATTACTCTCTCTGATCCCCAAACCCAAGAATTACTCTCTCTGATCCCCCAACCCAAGAATTACTCTCTCTGATTCCCCAACCCAAGAATTACTCTCCCTGATCCCGCAACCCAAGAATTACTCTCCATGATGCCCCCAACCCAAGAATTACTCTCTCTCTTCCTAACCAACCCCAGAATTAATCACTCTGATCCCCCAACCCAAGAATTATTCTCTCTGATCCACCCAACCGAAGAAATACTTTCTCGGATCCCCCAACCAAAATTACTCTCTCTGATCCCACAAGCCAAGAATTACTCTCCATGATCCCCCCAACCCTAGAATTACTCTCTCTGATCCCCTCCCAACCCAAGAATCACTTTCTATTTTCCCAACCAACCCAACAATTACTCTCCCTGATTTCCCCAACCCAAGAATTACCCTCTCTGATCCCCCAACCCAAGAATTACTCTCTCTGATCCCCCAACACAAGAATTCCTCTCTCTGATCCCCAAACACAAGCATTACTCTCTCTGATCACCCCCAACCCAAGAATTACTCTCTCTGCTCCCCCAACACAAGAATTACTCTCTCTGATCCCCCAACTGAAGAATTACTCTCTCTGATCCCCCAACCCAAGAATTACTCTCTCTGATCCCCCAACCCAAGAATTACTCTCTCTGATCCCCCAACCCAAGAATTACTCTCTCTGATCCCCCAACCCAAGAATTACCCTCTCTGATCCCCCAACCCAAGAATTACTTTCTCTGATCCCACAACCCAAGAAATACTCTCTCGGATCCCCCAAGCCAAGAATTACTCTCTCTGATCACCCCCAACCCAAGAATTACTCTCTCTGATCCCCCAACCCAAGAATTACTCTCTCTGGTCCCCCAACCCAAGAATTACTCTCTCTGATCCCCAACCCAAGAATTTATCTCTCTCATCCCCAACCCCAGAATTACTCACTCTGATCCCCCCAACCCAAGAATTACTCTCCCTGATCCCCCAACCCAAGAATTACTCTCTCTGATCCCCAACCCAAGAATTAATCTCTCTCATCGCCAACCCCAGAATTACTCACTCTGATCCCCCCAACCCAAGAATTGCTCTCCCTGATCCCCCAACCCAAGAAATACTCTCTCTGATCCCCAACACAAGAATTAATCTCTCTCATTCCCAACCCCAGAATTACTCACTCTGATCCTCCCAACACAAGAATGACTCTCTCTGATCCCCCAACCCAAGAATTAAGCTCTCTGATCCCATAACCCAGGAATTACTTTCTCTGATCCCCCAACCCAAGAAATGCTCTCTCTGATCCTCCAACCCAAGAATTACTCTCCCTGATCCCGCAACCCAAGAATTACCCTCTCTGATCCCCAAACCAAAGAATTACCCTCCCTGTACTCCCCCAACCCAAGAATTACTCTCTCTGATCCCCCAACCCTAGAATTACTCTCCCTGATCCCGCAACCCAAGAATCACTCTCTCTGATCCCCAACCAAAAAATTACTCTCCCTGTACTCCCCCAACACAAAAATTACTCTCTCTGATCACCACAACCCAAGAATTACTCTCTCTGATCCCCAACCCAAGAATTACTCTCCCTGATCCCGCAACCCAAGAATTACTCTCAATGATGCCCCCAACCCAAGAATTACTCTCTCTCTTCCTAACCAACCCCAGAATTAATCACTCTGATCCCCCAACCCAAGAATTATTCTCTCTGATCCACCCAACCCAAGAAATACTTTCTCGGATCCCCCAACCAAAATTACTCTCTCTCATCCCACAAGCCAAGAATTACTCTCCATGATCCCCCAACCCTAGAATTACTCTCTCTGATCCCCTCCCAACCCAAGAATCACTTTCTATTTTCCCAACCAACCCAACAATTACTCTCTCTGATCCCCCCAACCCAAGAATTACTCTCTCTGATCCTCCAACCCAAGAATTACTCTCTCTGATCCCCCAACCCAAGAATTAAGCTCTCTGATCCCATAACACAAGAATTACTTTCTCTGATCCCCCAAACCAAGAAATACTCGCTCTGATCCCCCCACCCTAGAATTACTCTCCCTGATCCCTGTACTCCCGCAACACTAAAATTACTCTCTCTGATCACCACAACCCACGAATTACTCTCTCTAATCCCCAACCCAAGAATTACCCTCCCTGTATGCCCCCAATCCAAGAATTACTCTCTCTGATCCCCCACCCAAGAAATACTCTCTCTGACCCCCCAACACAAGAAATACGCTCTCTGATCCCCAACCCAACAATTACGCTCTCTGATCCCCCAACCCAAGAATTACTCTCTCTTATCCCCCAACACAAGAATTCCTCTCTCAGATCCCCAAACACAAGCATTACTCTCTCTGATCACCCCCAACCCAAGAATTACTCTCTCTGATCCCCCAACCCAAAAATTACTCTCCCTGATTTCCCCAACCCAAGAATTACCCTCTCTGATCCCCCAACCCAAGAATTACTCTCTCTGATCCCCCAACACAAGAATTCCTCTCTCTGATCCCCAAACACAAGCATTACTCTCTCTGATCACCCCCAACCCAAGAATTACTCTCCATGATCCCCCAACTCAAGAATTACTCTCTCTTATCCCCCAACACAAGAATTCCTCTCTCAGATCCCCAAACACAAGAATTACTCTCTCTGATCCCCCAACACAAGAATTCCTCTCTCTGATCCCCAAACACAAGCATTACACTCTCTGATCACCCCCAACCCAAGAATTACTCTCTCTGATCCCCCAACTGAAGAATTACTCTCTCTGATCCCCCAACTGAAGAATTACTCTCTCTGATCCCCCAACCCAAGAATTACTCTCTCTGATCCCCCAACCCAAGAATTACTCTCTCTGATCCCCCAACCCAAGAATTACTCTCTCTGATCCCCCAACCCAAGAATTACCCTCTCTGATCCCCCAACCCAAGAATTACTTTCTCTGATCCCACAACCCAAGAAATAATCTCTCGGATCCCCCAACCCAAGAATTACTCTCTCTGATCCCCCAAGCCAAGAATTACTCTCTCTGATCACCCCCAACCCAAGAATTACTCTCTCTGATCCCCCAACCCAAGAATTACTCTCTCTGGTCCCCAACCCAAGAATTTATCTCTCTCATCCGCAACCCCAAAATTACTCACTCTGATCCCCCCAACCCAAGAATTACTCTCCCTGATCCCCCAACTCAAGAATTACTCTCTCTGATCCCCCAACTGAAGTATTACTCTCTCTGATCCCCCAAACCAAGAATTACTCTCTCTGATCCCCCAACCCAAGAATTACTCTCTCTGGTCCCCCAACCCAAGAATTACTCTCTCTGATCCCCAACCCAAGAATTTATCTCTCTCATCCCCAACCGCAGAATTACTCACTCTGATCCCCCCAACCCAAGAATTACTCTCCCTGATCCCCCAACCCAAGAATTACTCTCTCTGATCCCCAACCCAAGAAATACTCTCTCTCATTCCCAACCCCAGAATTACTCACTCTGATCCTCCCAACCCAAGAATTACTCTCTCTGATCCCCCAACCCAAGAATTACTCTCTCTGGTCCCCCAACCCAAGTATTACTCTCTCTGATCCCCAACCCAAGAATTAATCTCTCTCATCCCTAACCCCAGAATTACTCACTCTGATCCCCCCAACCCAAGAATTGCTCTCCCTGATCCCCCAACCCAAGAAATACTCTCTCTGATCCCCAACACAAGAATTAATCTCTCTCATTCCCACCCCAGAATTACTCACTCTGATCCTCCCAACACAAGAATGACTCTCTCTGATCCCCCAACCCAAGAATTAAGCTCTCTGATCCCATAACCCAGGAATTACTTTCTCTGATCCCCCAACCCAAGAAGTGCTCTCTCTGATCCTCCATCCCAAGAATTACTCTCCATGATCCCCCAACCCTAGAATTACACTCCCTGATCCCGCAACCCAAGAATTACCCTCTCTGATCCCCAAACCAAAGAATTACCCTCCCTGTACTCCCCCAACCCAAGAATTACTCTCTCTGATCCCCCAACCCTAGAATTACTCTCCCTGATCCCGCAACCCAAGAATTACTCTCTCTGATCCCCAACCAAAGAATTACTCTCCCTGTACTCCCCCAACCCAAAAATTACTCTCTCTGATCACCACAACCCAAGAATTACTCTCTCTGATCCCCAACCCAAGAATTACACTCCCTGTACTCCCCCAACCCAAGAATTACACTCTCTGATCCCCCAACCCAAAACGTACTCTACCTGTACACCCCCAACCCAAGAATTACTCTCTCTGATCACACCCAACCCAAGAATTACTCTCTCTGACCCCACAACACAAGAAATACGCTCTCTTATCCCCAACCCAACAATTACGCTCTCTGATCCCCAACCCAACATTTACGCTCTCTGATCCCCCAACCCAAGAATTACTCTCTCTTATCCCGCAACACAAGAATTCCTCTCTCGTATCCCCAAACACATGCATTACTCTCTCTGATCACCCCCAACCCAAGAATAACTCTCTCTGATCCCCCAACACAAGCATTACTCTCTCTAATCCCCCAACCCAAGAATTACTCTCTCTGATCCTCCAACACAAGCATTACTCTCTCTAATCCCCCAACCCAAGAATGACTCTCTCTGATCACCCAACCCAAAAATTACTCTCTCTGATTTCCGCAGCCCAAGAATTACCCTCTCCGATTCCCCAACCCAAGAATTACTTTCTCAGAACCCCCAACCCAAGAATTACTCTCTCTGATCCCCCAACACAAGAATTACTCTCTCTGATCCCCCAACTGAAGAATTACTCTCTCTGATCCCCCAACCCAAGAATTACTCTCTCTGATCCCCCAACCCAAGAATTACTCTCTCCGATCCCCCAACCCAAGAATTACTCTCTCTGATCCCCCAACCCAAGAATTACTTTCTCTGATCCCACAACCCAGAAATAATCTCTCGGATCACCCAACCCAAGAGTTACTCTCTCTGATCCCCCAAGCCAAGAATTATTCTCCATGATCCCCCCAACCCTAGAATTACTCTCTCTGATCCCCTCCCAACCCAAGAATCACTCTCTATTTTCCCAACCAACCCAACAATTACTCTCTCTGATACCCCCAAACCAAGAATGACTCTCTTTGATCCCCAACACAAGAATGTCTCTCTCTGATCCCCCAACCCAAGAATTATTCTATCTGATCCTCCATCCCAAGAATTACTCTCTCTGATCCCCCAACCCAAGAAATAAGCTCTCTGATTCCCCAACCCAAGAATTGCTTTCTCTGATCCCCCAACCCAAGAAATACTCTCTCTGATCCCCCTAACCCAGAATTACTCTCCATGATCCCCCCAACCCTAGAATTACTCTCCCTGATCCCGCAACCCAAGAATTACCCTCTCGGATCCCCAACCAAAGAATTACTCTCCCTGTACTCCCCCAACCCAAAAATTACTCTCTCTTATCTAGCCAACCCAAGAATTACTCTCTCTGATCCCCAAACCAAGAATTACTCTCTCTGATCCCCAAACCAAGAATTACTCTCTCTGATCACCCAAATCCAAGAAATACTCTCTCTGACCCCCCAACACAAGAAATACGCTCTCTGATCCCCAACCCAACAATTACGCTCTCTGATCCCCTAACTCAAGAATTCTTCTCTCTGATCCCCCAAACACATGCATTACTCTCTCTGATCATCCCCAACACAAGAATTACTCTCTCTGAGCCCCCAAGCCAAGCATTACTCTCTCTGATCCCCCACGCCAAGAATTACTCTCTCTGATTTCCCCAACCCAAGAATTACCCTCTCTGATTTCCCCAACAGATGAATTATTTTCTCTGATCTCCCAACCCAAGAATTACTCTCTCTGATCCCCCAACTCAAGAATTACTCTCTCTGATACCCCATCCCAAGAATTACTCTCTCTGATCCGCCCAACCCAAGAATTACTCTCTCTGATCCACCAACTCAAGAATTACTCTCTCTGATCCCCCAACCGAAGAATTACTCTCTCTGATCCCCCCAAATAAACAATTACTCTCTCTGATCCCCCAGCTCAAGAATTACTCTCTCTGATACCCCTGACCTAAGAATTACTCTCTGAACCCTTCAACCCAAGAATTATTCTCTCTGATCCCCCAACCCAAGAATTACTCCCTCTGATCCACAACCAAAGATTTACTCTCCCTGTACTCCCCCATCCCAAAAATTACTCTCTCTGATCACACCAACCCAAGAATTACTCTCTCTGATCCCCAACCCAAGAATTACTCTCTCTGTACTCCCGCAACCCAAGACTTACTCTCTCTGGTCCCCCAACCCAAGAATTACTCTCTCTGATCACCCCCAACCCAAGAATTACTCTCGCTGATCCCCCAACACAAGAATTCCTCTCTCTGATCCCCCAAACACAAGAATTACTCTCTCTGATCACCCCAACCCAAGAATTACTCTCTCTGAACCCTCAACCCAAGAATTACTCTCTCTGATCCCCCAACCAAAGAATAACTCTCTCTGATCCCCCAACCCAAGAATTACTCTCTCTGATCCCCCAACCCAAGAATTATTCTCCATGATCCCCCCTACCCTAGAATTACTCTCCCTGATCACCTCCCAACCCAAGAATTACCCTCTCTGATCCCCCAACCCAAGAATTACTCTCTCTGATCCCCCAACACAAGAATTCCTCTCTCTGATCCCCCAAACACATGAATTACTCTCTCTGATCACCCCAACTCAAGAATTACTCTCTCTGATCCCTCAACCCGAGAATTACTCTCTCTGATCCCCCAACCTAAGAATTACTCTCTCTGATCCCCCAACCCAAGAATTACTCTCTCTGATTTCCCCAACCCAAGAATTACCCTCTCTGATCCCCCAACCCAAGAATTACTCTCTCTGATCCCCAACCCAAGAATTACTCTCCATGATCCCCCCTACCCTAGAATTACTCTCTCTGATCCCCTCCCAACCCAAGAATCACACTCTATTTTCCCAACCAATCCAACAATTACTCTCTCTGAACCCCCCAACACAAGAATGACTCTCTCTAATCCCCCAGCCCAAGAATTACTCTCTCTGATCCTCCCACCCACGAATTCAGCTCTCTGATCCCCCAACCCAAGAATTACTTTCTCTGATCCCCCAACCCAAGAAATACTCTCTCTTATCCCCCTAACCCAAGAATTACTCTCCATGATCCCCCTACCCTAGAATTACTCTCTCTGATCCCCTCCCAACCCAAGAATCACACTCTATTTTCCCAACCAATCCAACAATTACTCTCTGTGATCCTCCAACCCAAGAATTACTCTCTCTGATCCACCAACCCACGAATTCAGCTCTCTGGTCCCCCAACCCAAGAATTACTTTCTCTGATCCCCCAACCCAAGAAATACTCTCTCTGATCCCCCTAACCCAAGAATTACTCTCCATGATCCCCCAACCCTAGAATTACTCTCCCTGATCCCGCAACCCAAGGATTACCCTCCCTGATCCCCAACAACTGAATTACTCTCCCTGTACTCCCCAACCCAAAAATTACTCTCTCTGATCACCCCAACCCAAGAATTACTCTCTCTTATCCCCAACCCAAGAATTACCCACCCTGTACTCCCCCAACCCAAGAATTACTCTCTCTGATCACCCCCAACCCAAGAATTACTCTCTCTGACCCCCCAACACAAGAAATACGCTCTCTGATCCCCAACCCAACAATTACGCTCTCTGATCCCCCAGCCCAAGAATTACTCTCTCTGATCCCCCGAACCCAAGAATTACTCTCTCTGATCCCCAACCCAAGAATTCATCTCTCTCATCCCCAACCCAGAATTACTTTCTCTGATTCCCCAACCCAAGAAATGCTCTCTGATCCCCCCAACCCAAAGATTACTCTCTCTGATTCCCCAAGCCAAGAATTACTCTTCATGATCCTCCCAACCCCAGAATTACTCTCTCTGATCGCCTCCCAACCCAAGAATCACTTTCTCTGTTCGCAACCAACCCCAGAATTACTCTCTCTGATACCCCCAACCCATGAATTACACTCTCTGATCACCCCCAACCCAAGAGTTACACTCTCTGATTACCCCCAACCCAAGAGTTACACTCTCTGATCCCCGAACCCAGGAATTACTCTGTCTGATCCCCCAAAGCAAGAATTCTCTCTCTGATCCCCCAAACCAAGAATTACTCTCCCTGATCCCGCAACCCAAGAATTACTCTGCCTGATCCCCAACCCAAGAATTACTCTCCATGATCCCCCCAACCCTAGAATTACTCTCACTGATCCCGCAACCCAAGAATTGCTCTCCATGAACCCCCAACCCAAGAATTACTCTCTCTCTTCCCAACCAACCCCAGAATTACTCTCTCTGAACCCCCAACCCAAGAATTACTCTCTCTGATCCTCCAACCCAAGAATTACTTTCTCTGATACCCCAACCCAAGAAATACTCTCTCTAATCCCCCAACCCAAGTATTACTCACCCTGATCCCCCCAACCCCAGAATTACTCTCTCTTATCAACCCAACACATGAATTACTCTCTCTGATCACCCCCAACCCAAGAATTAATCTCTCTGATCCCCCAACACAAGAATGACTCTCTCTGATCCCCCAACCCAAGAATTACTTTCTCTGATCCCCAACCCAGGAAATACTCTCTCTGATCTCCCCAACCCAAGAATTGCTCTCCATGAACCCCCCAACCCAAGAATTACTCTCTCTGATCCCCCAGCCCAAGAATTACTCTCTCTGATCCCCAACCCAAGAATTAATCTCTCTCATCCCCCAACCCAAGAATTACTCTCTCTGATACCCCCAGCCCAAGAATTACTCTCTCTGATCCCCAACCCAAGAATTAATCTCTCTCATCCCCAACCCCAGAATTACTCACTCTGATCCCCCCAACACAAGAATTACTCTCTCTGATCCCCCCAACCCAAGAATTATTCTCCCTGATCCCGCAACCCTAGAATTACTCTCCGTGATCCCCTAACCCAAGAATGTCTCTCTCTCTTCCTAACCAACCCCAGAATTAATCACTCTGATCCCCCAACCCAAGAATTACTCTCTCTGATCCCCCCAACCCAAGAATTACTCTCACTGATTCCCCCAACCCAAGAATTCCTCCCTCTGTTCCCCAACCCAAGAATTACTCTCTCTGATCCGCCCAACCCCAGAAGTACTCTCTCTGGTCCCCCAACCCAAGAATTACACACACTGATCCCCCAACTCAAGAATTACTCTCTCTGATCCCCCAACCGAAGAATTACTCTCTCTGATCCCCTCTGAGAATTGCCCTCCCTGACCCCCTCCTGAGAATTACTCTCTCTGATCCCCTCCTGAGAATTACTCTCTCTGATCCCCTCCTGAGAATTATTCTCTCTAATCCCCCCCAAGAATTACTCTCTCTGATCCCCCCTGAGAATTACCATCTCTGATCCTCTCCTGAGAAATACTCTCTCTGATCTCCCCCATGAATTACCCTCTCTGATCCCCATCCGAGAATCTCTCTCTCTGATCCACTCCTGAGAATTACTCTCTCTGATCATCCACCCCTGAGAAATACTCTCTCTGATCTCCCCCATGAATTACTCTCTCTGATCCCCATCCGAGAATCTCTCTCTCTGATCCACTCCTGAGAATTACTCTCTCTGATCATCCACCCCTGAGAATTACTCTCTCTGATCCCCCCAAGAATTACTGTCTCTGATCATCCACCCCTGAGAATTACTCTCTCTGATCCCCCCGAGAATTACACTCTCTGATCATCCACCCCCGAGAATTACTCTCTATGATTCCCCCCGAGAATTACTCTCTCTGATTCCCCCCGAGAATTACTCTCTCTTATTCCCCCCGAGAATTAATGTCTTTGATCCCCCCCGAGAATTACTCTCTCTGATCCCCCCTGAGAATTACTCTCTCTGATCCCCTCCCAAGAATAACTCTCTCTGATCCCCCCCGAGAATTACTCTCTCTGATCCCGCCCGAGAATTACTCTATCTGATCCCCCCCCGAAAATTACTCTCTCTGATCCCCTCCTGAGAATTACTCTCTCTGATCCCCTCCTGAGAATTACTATCTCTGATCCCCCCTGAGATTTACCCTCTGATCCCCCTCCGAGAATTACTCACTCTGATCCCCCCGAGAATTACTCTCCCTGATCCTCCCCCGAGAATTACTCTCTCTGATCCTCCACCCCCGAGAATTACTCCCTCAGATACTCCACCCCTGAGTATTATTCTCTCTGATCCTCCACCCCCGAGAATTACTCTCTCTGGTGCTCCACCACCGAGAAATATGCTCTCAGATACTCCCCCCTCGAGAATTACTCTCTTTGATCACCCCCGATAATTACTCTCTCTGATCCCCTCTCGAGAATTACTCTCTCTGATCCCCTCCTGAGAATCACTCTCTCTGATCCCCTCCCAAGAATTACTATCTCTGATCCCCCCTGAGAATTACCCTCTCTGATCCCCTCCTGAGAATTACTCTCTCTGCTCCTCCCCTGAGAATTACTCTCTCTGATCTTCCACCCCTGAGAATTACTCTCTCTGATCCGCCAGCCCCGAGAATTAGTCTCTCTGAGCCCCCTGAGAATTACTCTCTGTGATCCTCCCTGAGAATTACTTTCAGTGATTCCCACCCAAGTATTACTCTCTCTGATCCCCCCGAGAAATTTTCTCTCTGATACCCACCCAAGAATGACTCTCTGTGATCCCCCCCAAGAATTACTCTCTCTGATCCCCACCCGAGAATTACTCTCTCTGATCCACCCCGAGAATTACACTCTCTGATCCACTCCTGAGAATTACTCTCTCTGATCCACTCCGAGAATGACTCTCTCTGATCCCCCCTGAGAATTACACCCTCTGATCCGCCACCCCTGAGAATTACTCTCTCTGATCCTCCACCCCCGAGAATTACACTCTCTGATCCCCCCAAGAAGGACTCTCTCTCTTTTCCCCTGAGAATTACTCTCTTTGATCCGCCCAGAGAATTACTCTCTCTGATCCCCTCCCGAGTTTTACTCTCTCTGATACCATCCCGAGAATTACTCTCTCTGATCCCCCCGAGAATTACTCTCTCTGACCGCCCGGAAAATTACACTCTCTGATCCCCCCCTGAGAATTACTCTCTCTGATCCCCCATGAGAATCACATTCTGATCCTCCAGCACTGACAATTATTCCCTCTGATCCCCGCCCTAGAATTACTCTCTCTGATCCTCCACCCCCAAGAATTACTCTCTCAGCTACTCCACCCCCGAGAATTACTCTCATTGATCCCCTTTGAGAATTACTCTCTTTGATCCCCCCGAGAATTACTCTCTCTGATCCCCTCCCGAGAATTACCCTCACTGATCCCCTCCTGAGAATTACTCTCTCTGATCCCCTCCTGAGAATTACTCTCTCTGATCCCCTCCTGAGAATTACTCTCTCTGATCCCCCCCGAGAATTACTCTCTCTGATCCCCACCCGGGAATTACTCGCTCTGATCCCCCCTGAGAATTACTCTCTCTGATCCCCACCCGAGAATTACGCTCTCTGATCCCTGCCTGAGAATTACTCTCTCTGATCTCCCGCGAGAATTAGACTCTCTGATCTTCCAACCCTGAGAATTACTCTCTCTGATTCCCCCCTGAGAATTACTCTCTCTGATCCCCTCCTGAGAATTACTCTCTCTGATCCCCCCTGAGAATTACTCTCTCTGATCCCTCCGAGAATTACTCTCTCTGATCCACTCCTGAGAATTACTCTCTCTGATCCCCCCCGAGAATTACTCTCTCTGATCCCCCCTGAGAATTACTCTGTCTGATTCCCCCCCGAGAATTATTCTCTCTCATCCCCCCCGAGAATTACACTCTCTGATCCTCCACCCCTGAGGATTACTCTCTCTGATCCTCCACCCCCAAGAATCACTCTCTCTGATCCCCCCGGAATTAGTCTCTCTGATCCCCTCTGAGAATTAATCTCTTTGATTCCCCCCTAGAATTACTCTCTTTGATCCCCCCCGAGAATTACTCTCTCTGATCCCCTCCCGAGAATTACCCTCTCTGATCCCCTCCTGAGAATTACTCTCTCTGATCCCCCCTGAGAATTACTCTCTCTGATCCCCCCGAGAATTACTCTCTCTGATCCACTCCTGAGAATTACTCTCTCTTATTCCCCCAGAGAATTATTGTCTCTGATCCCCCTGAGAATTATTCTCGCTGATCCCCCCCGAGAATTACTCTCTCAGATCCTCCACCCCCGAGAATTACTCTCTCTGATCACCCCCGAGAATTACTCCCTCTGATCCCCCCTGAGAATTACTCTCTCTGATCCCCCCCCCGGGAATTACTCTCTCTGATCCCCCGGGAATTACTCTCTCTGATCCCCACCCGAGAATTACACTTGTTGATCCCCCCTGAGAATTACTCTGTCTGATTCCCCCCGAGAGTTACTCTCTCTGAGCCCCCCCCGAGAATTATTCTCTCTCATCCCCCCCAAGAATTACTCTCTCTGATCCTCCACCCCTGAGAATTATTCTCTCTGATCCTCCACCCCCGAGAATTACTCTCTCTGATCCCCCCAGAATTCGTCTCTCTGATCCCCCCGGAGAATTAATCTCTTTGATTCCCCCCAAGAATTATTCTCTTTGATCCCCCCCGAGAATTACTCTCTCTGATCCCCTCTCGAGAATTACTCTCTCTGATCCCCTCCTGAGAATTACTCTCTCTGATCCCCCAACCCAAGAATTACTTTCTCTGATCCCCCAACCCAAGAAATACTCTCTCTGATCCCCCAACCCAAGTATTACTCACCCTGATCCCCCCAACCCAAAAATTACTCTCTCTGATCCCCTCCTGAGTATTACTCTCTCTGATTCCCCGAGAATTACTCTCTCTGATCCCCCCTGATAATTACTCTCTCTGATCCCACCGAGAATTACTCTGTCTGATCCCCCCCGAGGATTTCTCTCTCTGATCCCCCCTGAGAATTACTCTCTTTGATCCCCTCCTGAGAATTAATCTCTCTGATCCCCCCCGAAAATTACTCTCTCTGATCCCCCCGAGAATTACTCTCTCTGAACCCCTCCCGAGAATTACTCTCTCTGAACCCCTCCCGAGAATTACTCTCTCTGATCCTCTCCTGAGAATTACTCTCTCTGATTCCCTCCCGAGAATTACTCTCTCTGATCCACCATGAGAATTATTCTCTCTGATCCCCTCCTGAGAATTACTCTCTCTGATCCCCTCCCGAGAATTACTCTCTCTGATCCCCCCTGAGAATTACTCTCTCTGATCCTCCGTCCCCGAGAATTAATCTCTCTGATCCCCTCCCAAGAATTACTCTCTCTGATCCCCCGAGAATTACTCTCTCTGATCCTCCACCCCCGAGAATTACTATCTCTGATCACCCCCCGAGAATTACTCTCTCTGATCACCCCCTGAGAATTACTCTCTCTCATCCCCCCCGAGAATTACTCTCTGACCCTCCACCCCGAGAATTAATCTCTCTGATCCACTCCTGATTATTACTCTCTCTGATCCCCCCCGAGAATTACTCTCTTTGATCCCCCCCGAGAATTACTCTCTCTGATCCTCCACACCAGAGAACTACTCTCTCTGTTCCTCCACACCCGAGAATTACTCTCTCTGATCCCCCCGAGAATTACTCTCTCTGATCCTCCATCCCCGAGAATTACTCTCTCTGATCCCCTCATGTGAATTACTCTCTCTGATCCCCTCCTGTGAATTACTCTCTCTGATCCCCTCCTGAGCATTACTCTCTCTACTCCCCCCGCGAGAATTACTCTCTCTGATCCTCCACCCCCGAGAATTAATCTCTCTGATCCACTCCTGAGAATTACACTCTCTGATTCTCCCCGAGAATTACTCTCTCTGATCCCCCCCGAGAATTCCTCTCTCTGATCCCCCCTGTGAATTAATCTCTCTGATCCCCTCCTGCGAATTACTCTCTCAAATCCCCCCGAGAATTACTCTCTCTGATCCACTCCTAAGAATTACTCTCTCTGATCCCCCAAGAACTCCTCTCTCTGATCCCCCCCAAGAATTACTCTCTCTGATCCCCTCCTGTGAATTACTCTCTCTGGTCCCCCCAAGAATTCCTCTCTCTCATCCCCCCTGAGAATTACTCTCTCTGATCCTCCACCCCCGAGAATTACTCTCTCCCCCACCCACCCGAGAATTACTCTCTCTGATCCCCCACCGAGAATTACTCTCTCTGATCCCCCCCGAGAATTATTCTCTCTGATCCCCCCCGACAATTATTCTCTCTGATCCCCCCCGAAAATTACTCTCTCTGATCCCCCCGAGAATTACTCTCTCTTATCCCCTCCTGAGAATTACTCTCTCTGATCCCCCCCGAGAATTATTCTCTTATCCCCCCCGAGAATTACTCTCTCTGATCCCCCACCGAGAATTATTCTCTCTGATCCTCCACCCCTGAGAATTACTCTCTCTGATCCTCCACCCCTGAGAATTACTCTCTCTGATTTGCCACCCCTGAGAATTACTCTCTCTGATCCTCCACCCCTGAGAATTATTCTCTCCCCCACCCGCCCGAGAATTACTCTCTCTGATCCCCCACCGAGAATTACTCTCTCTGATCCTCCACCCCTGAGAATTACTCTCTCTGATCCTCCACCCGAGAATTACTCTCTCTGATCCCCCCCGAGAATTATTCTCTCTGATCCCCCCCGACAATTATTCTCTCTGATCCCCCCCGAAAATTACTCTCTCTGATCCCCCCGAGAATTACTCTCTCTTATCCCCTCCTGAGAATTACTCTCTCTGATCCCCCCCGAGAATTATTCTCTTATCCCCCCGAGAATTACTCTCTCTGATCCCCACCCGAGAATTATCTCTCTGATCCTCCACTCCCGAGAATTATTCTCTCCCCCACCCGCCCGAGAATTACTCTCTCTGATCCCCCACCGAGAATTATTCTCTCTGATCCTCCACCCCTGAGAATTACTCTCTCTGATCCTCCACCCCTGAGAATTACTCTCTCTGATTTGCCACCCCTGAGAATTACTCTCTCTGATCCTCCACCCCTGAGAATTATTCTCTCCCCCACCTGCCCGAGAATTACTCTCTCTGATCCCCCACCGAGAATTACTCTCTCTGATCCTCCACCCCTGAGAATTACTCTCTCTGATCCTCCACCCGAGAATTACTCTCTCTGATCCTCCACCCCTGAGAATTACTCTCTCTGATCCTCCACCCCTGAGCATTACTCTCTCTGATCCTCCACCCGAGAATTACTCTCTCTAATCCTGAGCGTTACGCTCTGATCCCCCACTGTCTCTGAGAGTTACACTCCCACCGCCCCGAGAGTTATGCTCTGATCTCCCACCGTCTCATTCAAAATTGAAGGTGGTAATTCCTTATAATTTCAAATAAATGCAGTAAGTGCTGAAAACACTCAGCAAGTAATCTGGGAGTTTTGGCAACCACAGCACACACAGAGGCCTAAGGAGATGAAGCATAGAGATTTAAATGTTATTTCACCCTCGACTTCAATGAAAACTGACCTGGGGAAAAAATATTATTCAAAGGGGGAAAAGTGCAGCAATAGTTTCCAGTCACTTCAGTCCCAAAATTAACTGAGGCAAATGGAAATAGGAACTGATTGGAATAACAAAGATATGACAAGTACTTCTAAAATGGTTACTGCTGCAGCCAAACAGCTATTACTGCCTACAGTGCTCACTTAGGCTCCAATGCAACTTAACCTGCAAACTGAAACCCACTCCCACCCGTTGCCTATTGGCGTCCACACCCACTTTTTAAAGCTTTACTTTCTCTCATTGATGGACTGGCCGTCAAATCTACTTCCTACTTTTTCCTGAGTTGCTCGCAGCAGTGCCTGGGAGATCTACCCTCAATTCCAGGAGACTCAGTAGTCCGGGGGGTTTGCAACCATTGTTTCATCTGATGTGTCACCCGAAACGTGTCTCTTCTCTTCATAAGTGCTGACTTATTTCCAGCATTTTCTGTTCCTAACTGACCAAAATTAGTTTACTTAACACTTAAGTGTTATAAGAAGGGGGAAGAATAAATATGTTTCTATAAAAGCATGGCTGAACAGCATAGCTAGAAAATTCTTACTTCAAATTTGAGGGAACAGGTAGGCTCAACCCAATGGGGCAGTAGGTGGTAAGCAGAACATGCAACAGTGACCAGGCAATGATGGCGAGAAACCTCACAGATGCCCATTGTTCCATACTTGCACAGACCATTGGGACGCTTGAGGAACTGCCTTCCTCCAATGCCATGCTTGGAGTAGCACAAGAGCAGCTGATTGGCACGCATCTCAGTGGCAATTCTGTGCTATCGCATAGCCTCACATAAGTGAGAGTAACCACTACTTGTGCAAGTAGCAAGGCCATAGCAAGTACAGCTTCATCAGGGCTAGTCACTGATAAAGGTTGTGGGCTTTCTGCATCTCTTATAGGTGGACAGGTGGATAGATGTGCAACTATGGAAACATTTAGAAGTAGGGCACATCCACAAAGAAGAAGTCATGACATACAAGGTGACAACAGAACAGTAAACACATTAAACATGTACACCACCCGTGTGCACAACTTAATAAAATTAATTCACTTTAATATATCTTACTGTTGTTATTCATTATGCAGAAAATAAGATGTCAGTTGGACAAAAGTCAAACAAATAAAGTGACTTACTTCTGAAACAGCTTCTGCAGATGCTTGGATGATTCCTGTCACATATAGGTTGAGATGATTTACACTGCACTTGATAATAGATGGCAAATAGTTGAATATCCCTGCACCTTTTTGTGGCCCAGGTGACACATTCAGTCATAGCCTCCATAGGGAATCTCAGCCTCCTTATGAACTGCTGCTCCCCATGCTCAAATAACTGCCTCACGTGGCACCTGCTGTGCCTCCTATGCTCTTTGTGCACCTGTGTTAACCTCTTCTCGTTCTGGTTCTCTGGCATATACTTGCCAATAATTGATACAACCATGCTCTTGGGGAGAACACTCCTTTGTATTACTCATTTCTCTCACTGCTTCAGAAATATTTCAGAATGTTTCCCTTTGTTACATTCACTGGGACTGCTTTTCATCCGTGTTTGCCCCATCATGCAAAAGGGGAAGCAGAAAAATGGGAAGAGATTAGTAACATTTGATCCCCGCCCATTTTGCTAACCTATCCCCTTCTTCCTGAATTCTTTTACACTCTTTCTTGTTTTTTGGCAAAACCCCTACTTTTGTGTGAATAGCTCATTTCAAGATTGTGTTCCCTATACCCAAGTCTAAATCATCTATATATATCAAGATCAAAAGTGAACCCAGCACTGATGCTTGAGGTAAAGCACTTCCAACCCCTCTCCAATCTAAGCAACATCCATTCCCCAGCTTTTGGTTCTTTTGGTTCTTTTATTCTTTTGTCCGATCGCAGCCCTGCCTTCGGTCTAGTTCCTTTTCTCTCCAGTTTTGAAGAAGGGTCAAACCCGAAACGTCAACTCAAATTTCTCTCCACGGATGTTGCCTGACTTGCTGAGTTTTTCCAGCATTTTCTGTTGTCCATTCCCCAGCTCTTTGTTTCCCATCCATCAACCAAAGGTGCTAGTACGATAGCAAAATACTGCAGATGCTGGAAATCCGAAATAACAACAGAAAATGCTGGAAAAACTCAGCAGGCCATCCGTGGAAAGAAAATAGAGTCGAGGTTTCGGGTGAACCCTTTTTCAAAACTGGAAAGGAAATGAAATAGGTCAAAAGGCAGGGCTTCGAGAGAACAAAAGAAGTGAAGAGACATTAAGAGGTATTCAAAACGAGACGAGATGGTAATAGGACTAGTGGAGACAAAAGACAGCTCTAGATTAGGTGTGAAGTGTTCTGGCAGAATGAAAGACAGCTGCCATGTGGGAGAAAAAAAAAGGGGGGGGGGGAAAAGGCCAAAACAAAGATCTGGATAAAATATAAGCAAAAATGTAAAGGGGGCCGAGGTTATGATCTGAAATTGTTGAACTCGATGTTGAGTCCGGAAGGCTGTAAAGTGCCTAATCGGAAGATGAGGTGCTGTTCCTCGAGTTTACGTTGAGCTTCCGTGGAACAATGCAAGAGCCCGAGTAGAGTGAGGTCTGAGTGGGAATGGGTCGGTGAATTAAAGTGTCAGGCGACCGGAAGCTCGGGGTCCCCCTTACGGACTGAACGGAGGTGTTCCGCAAAGCGGTCATCCAATCTGCGTTTGATCTCCCCAATGTAGAGGAGACCACATCGTGAGCAGCGAATACACTATACTAGATTGCAAGAAGTACAAGTAAATTGCTGTTTCACCTGGAAAGGGTGTTTGGGGCCCTGGACAGTGGGAAGGGGGGAGGTATAAAGGCAGGTGTTTCATCTCCTGTGCTTGCACGGGAAGGTGCCGGGCGAAGGGGAAGGGATGCTGGGCGTGATAGAGGAGTGGACTAGGGTGTCTCGGAGGGAGCGGTCCCTACGGAATGCTGAAAGGGGAGGGGAGGGGAAGATGCTTTTGGTGGTGGGATCACTTTGGAGGTGACTGAAATGGCGGAGGATGATCCGTTGAATGTGGAGGCTGGTGGGGTGAAAGGTGAGGACAAGGGGAACCCTATCGTGGTTCCGGGAGGGAGGGGCAGGGGTGAGGGCAGAAGTGCGGGAGATTAGGGGCGCCAGTCTCGCCAGGGCATTTGGGGCACCAGTCTCGCCGGGGCGCCGGAAGTACCACCCCGGAAGGAGTCGCGGCCGCCCGCCGCAAGGTCACTTTGCGCGCCCCAGAGGGAAGCACAGCGCTACTCGAGGCGCCCCGCATCCCTCTTGGGGCGCTGCAACTGAAAATTGCAGCACAACGTGCCACAGCGCCACACGCTGTGGCACGGCGCGCTGCGGTACTGCAGGCCTTCCTCCCCTTCTTAAAGGGGAGGGGCCTGCTGCAGCACGCTCGAAGAGCGCGAGTGCCGGCAAAAGAGTCCGGCACCGAGGAGAAGTGCCGGGCTCTTGGGACACAGCCGGCACTCCACGGGGGGGGGTGCTCAGGAGGCCGGGGACGGTGGTGTGGGGAGGTGCTGGCAGGCAGCCAGCAAAAAAAATGGCCGTCCCGCACCTCAGCGCCTCTACCACCGCAGGTAGGCCCCCCTGATTGCGACCGGTGTTAAAGCAGGGGGTGCTACTAAATTTCACGTTCGGGGTGGTAGCGGGGCGCTGCGCACACCGATGATGCCATCGGTAGCGGCACAGCGCTAACGGCTAGCGCCGCCATTAGTGTCCCGCTAAATTTAGCAGGAGGCATGGCCAGTGGCGCAAAACCCACTAAGTGCCCTCTTAGGGCGCTAATGGGTGGCGCAGCCCACTGAATTTCTAGGCCTATGACTCTATAATTAAATAAATACCACCCACATGTCATATAGCACTCAATCATGTTGACTTGGTTTCAACGGTGAGTGAAATATGATTATCTTCATAATGATAACTTGCAACATTCTTACCTTGCAGGATTAATTCATCCCTTTTACCTCCCACAGGGGATTCACACTTGCAGCAGGAGTCTGAGGACGTGGCGGGCAACGAGTCCTCAGAGGAGCTGAGTTCTTCTGAAGTTGCACCATCAGAGGACTCATTCTGATCATGCACCAGCTCAGATACTCACACTTTGGTGGGACCAGTAAGACAGATATTTGGGTTTTCACCTGGTAACTCAGACTTCACAAGTGAGCAAGAGCCGAGAACAGTAGCATAGTGGTTCTGTTACTGGACTAATAATCCAGAGACGTGAGTTCAAATCCCACCAGGGCAGCTGGGGAATTTAAATTCAGTTAAGTAAATAAATCTGGAATAAAAAGCTAGTATCAGTAATGGTGACCATGAATCTATTGGATTGTCGTAAAAACCCATCTGGTTCATTAATGTCCTTTGGGGATGGAAATCTGTCGTCCTTACCTGGTGTGGCCTATAAGTGACTCTAGACCCACAGCAATGTGGTTGACTCTTAACTGTCCTCTGAAATGGCCTAGCAAGGCACTCGGTTGTAACAAGCCGCTACAGGAAACAATAAGAATAAAACTGGATGGACCACCCAGCACACACAGCCCAGTCGACCCGGCAAAGTCCTCCTCACTAACATCTGGTGACTTGTGCCAAAATTGGGAGAGCTGTCACACAGACTAGTCAAGCAACAGCCTGACATAGTCATATGCACACAATCATATCTTTCAGCCAATGTCCTAGAATCCTCCATCGGCAGGACAGACCAACCAGAGGTGGAGGTACAGTGGGGAGGGAGTCGTCCTGGGAGTCCTCAATATTGATTCTGGACCCCATGAAGTTTCATGGCTGCAGGTCAAGCATGGGCAAGGAAATCTCCTGCTGATTACCGCCTACCGCCTAATGCCCTTCCTCAGCTGATGAATCAGTACTCCTCCATGTTGAACAACACTTGGAAGAAGCACTGAGGGTAGCAAGGGCTGAAAATGTGCGCTGGGTGGGGGACTTCAATGTCCATCACCAAGAGTGGCTCGGTAGCCCCACTACTGACCGAGTCCTGAAGGACATAGCTGCCAGATTGGGCCTGCGGCAGGTGGTGAGAGAACCAACACGAAGAAAAAACCTGCTTGACCTCGACCTCACCAATCTACCTGTCGCAGATGCATCTGTCCATGACAGTATTGGTAGCAGTGACCACCGAACAGACCTTGCGGAGACGAAGACCCGTCTTCACACTGAGGACACTCTCCATCGTGTTGTGTGGCACTACCACCATGCTAATGGGATAGGTTCAGAACAAATCTAGCAGCTCAAAACTGGGCATCCATGAAGCACTGTGGGCCATCAGCAGCAGCAGAATTGTATTCCACCACAATCTGTAACCTCATGACCCGGCATATCCCTCACTCTACCATTACCATCAAGCCAGGGGACCAACGCTGGTTCAACGAGGAGTGCAGATGAGCAGTCCAGGAGCAGCAGCAGGCGTACCTAAAATGAGGTGCCAACCTAGGGAAGCTGTAACACAGGACTAGATGCATGCTAAACAGCGAAAGCAGCATGCTATAAAGAGAGCTAAGCGATCCCACAATCAACAGATCAGATCAAAGCTCTGCAGTCCTGCAGCATCCAGTCGTGAATGGTGGTGGACAGTTAAACAACTAACTGGAGGAGGAGGCTCCATGAATATCCCCATCCTCAATGATGGCTGAGTGCAGAAGACAAGGCTGAAGCATTTGCAACCATCTTCAGCCAGAAGTGCCGAGTTGATGATTCATATCGTCCTCCTCCTGAGGTCCCACCATCACAGAAGCCAGTCTTCAGCCAATTCGATTCACTCTACGTGATATCAAGAAATGGCTGAGCGCACTGGATACAGCAAAGGCTATGGGCCCCAACAACATCCCGCCTGTCGTGCTGAAGACTTGTGCTCCAGAACTAGCTGTGCCTCTAGCCAAGCTGATCCAGTACAACTACAACACTGGCATCTACCCGACAATGTGGAAAACTGCTCAGGTATGTCCTGTCCACAAAAAGCAGGACAAATCCAATCCGGTCAATTACTGGCCCATCAGTCTACACTCAATCATCAGCAAAGTGATGGAAGGTGTTGTCGACAGTGCTGCTATCAAGTGGTACTTACTCACCAGTAACCTGTTTACAGATGCCCAGTTTGAGTTCCACCAGGAGCACTCAGCTCCAGATCTCATTACAGTCTTGGTCCAAACATGGACAAAAGAGCTGAATTCCAGAGGTATGGTGAGAGTAACTGCCCTTGACATCAAGGCAGCATTTGACCGAGTGTGGCATCAAGGAGCCTTAGTTAAATTGAAGTCAATGGGAATCAGGGGGAAAACTCTCCATTGGCTGGAGTCATACCTAGCACCAAGGAAGATGGTTGTGTTTGTTGGAGGTCAATCATCTCAGCCCAGGACATCGCTACAGAAGTTCCTCAGGGCAGTGTCCTAGGCCCAACCATCTTCAGCTGTTTCATCAATGACCTTCCCTCCATCACAAGGTCAGAAGTGGGATGTTTGCTGATGATTGCACAGTGTTCAGTTCCATTTGTAACTCCCCGGATAATGAAGAAGTCCATGCCCACCTGCAGCAGGACCTGGACAACATTCAGGCTTGGGCTGATAAGTGGCAAATAACAGTCACGCCACACAAGTGCCAGGCAATGACTATCTCCATCAAGAAAAAGTCTAACCACTGCCACTTGACATTCAATGGCAGTACCATCGCCGAATCCCCCAGCATCAACATCCCGGGGGTCACCATTGACCAGAAACTCAACTGGACCAGCCACATAAATACTGTGGCTACAAGAGCAGGTCAGAGGTTAGGTATTCTGCGACGAGTGTCTCACCTCTTGACTCCCTAAAGCCTTTCCACCATCTACAAGGCACAAGTCAGGAGTGATGGAATATTCTCCACTTGCCTGGATGAGTGCAGCTCCAACAACATTCAAAAAGCTCGACACCATCCAGCCCACTTGATCTGCACCCCATTCACTATCTTAAACATTCACTCACTCCACCACCGGTGCACCGTGGCTGCAGTGTGTACCATCTACAAGATGCACTGCAGCAACTCACCAAGGCTTCTTCAGCAGCACCTCCCAAACACGTGACTTCTACCACCTAGAAGGACAAGGGCAGCAGGCACATGGGAACACCACCACCTCCAAGTTCCCCTCCAAGTTACACACCATCCTGACTTGGAAATATATCGCCGTTCCTTCATTGTCACTGGGTCCAAATCCTGGAACTCCCTCCCTAATAGCACTGTGGGAGTACCTTCACCCCCACAGACAGCAACGGTTCAAGAGGTGGCTCACCACCACCTTCTCAAGGGCAATTAGGGATGGGCAATAAATGCTGGCCTTGCCAGCAATGCCCACATCCCAGGAATGAATAAAACAAACATTCCATACCCTCCTACTTTATGGACTGATCACTTGTGTTGCACATTATCAAAAGCCTTGCTGAAATCTATATATATCACATCTAGAAAATGTCCATTGTCAATGGGGTCCATGATTTTCTCAGAGAAAGAACTTGAATTAATATAGCTCCTTTCACACCCTCAAATATTTTTCACAGCCAATGAAATACCCTTGACATGTACATAAATACGACAGCTGATTCTGCCCACAGCAAGGTCCCACAAACAGCAAATGAGATGAATAACCAGCCCATCTGTTTTTGGTGGTGTTAGTTGAGGGATGTATTTTGGCCAGGACACCAGCAGAACTCCTTGCACTCCTTATAATACCACTGGCATATTTGATGGCCACCTACTCAGGTAGACAAGGCCTCAGTTTAACATCTCCTCATCTAAAGCACTCCATTGAAAGGTCAACTTAGATTATGTACTCAAGTCCTAGAGTCGAATTTGACCTCGCAATCTTCTAATTCAAGCTGACAAATACAACTCCAGTACATTTATTAGAAAAGACCACCCATCTATAAATCTACGCTGACTCTCTGTGACCATACCATATATATCCAGGTGGTTCATTATCCCTTCTTCCAGATTTTGTGAATTCCATAATAACAACAGAAAATGCTGGAAAAACTCAGCAGGTCAGGCAACATCCGTGGACAGAAATTTGAGTTGACATTTCGGGTCGAACCCTTCTTCAAAACTGGAAAGAAAAGATAGATCGGAGGCAGGGCTGCGATCGGACAAAAGAATAAAAGAAACAAAAGAAGTAAAAAAGAGACAATAAAAGGTGTTAGAAGCTAGACGAGATGGTAACAGGCTGAGATTGGGTGTAAAGTGTACTGGCAGGGCAAGAGATAGCTGCCAGGTGTGAGAGCGAAACAAAAGGAGAGGGGGGGGGGAAAGGAGTGGAAAAATTACAAGAAAAAATGAAATAGGGGCCGAGGTTATGATCTGAAATTGTTGAACTCGATATTGAGTCCGGAAGGCTGCAGAGTGCCTAATCGGAAGATGAGGTGCTGTTCCTCGAGTTTACGTTGAGCTTCCGTGGAACAATACAAGAGGCCAAGGACGGTGAGGTCCGAGTGGGAATGGAGCGTTGAATTAAAATGACAGGCGACCGGAAGCTCGGGGTCACCCTTACGAACTGAACGGAGGTGTTCCGCAAAGCGGTCACCCAATCTGCGTTTGGTCTCCCCAATGTAGAGGAGACCGCATCGTGAGCAGCGAATACAGTATACTAGATTGCGAGAAGTACAAGTAAATCACTGTTTCACCTGGAAGGGGTGTTTGGGGCCCTGGACAGTGGGAAGGGGGGAGGTATAGGGGCAGGTGTTACATCTCCTCCGCTTGCACGGGAAGGTGCCAGGCGAAGGGGAAGGGCTGTTTGGGGTGATAGAGGAGTGGACTAGGGTGTCTCGGAGGGAGCGGTCCCTGCGGAATGCTGAAAGGGGAGGGGAGGGGAAGATACATTTGGTGGTGGGATCACTTCGGAGGTAGCGGAAATGCTGGAGGATGATCTGTTGAATGTGGAGGCTGGTGGGGTGAAAGGTGAGGACAAGGGGAACCCTATCGTGGTTCCGGGAGGGAGGGGCAGGGGTGAGGGCAGAAGTGCGGGAGATAGAACTGACACGGTCGAGGGCAGTGTCAATCACGGTAGAGGGGAATCCTCGGTTGCGGAAAAAGGAAGACATGTCTGAAGCACTGGTGTGGAAGGTGGCATCGTCGGAGCAGATACGGCGGAGACGGAGAAACTGGGAGAATGGAATAGAGTCCTTACAGGAAGCGGGGTGGGAGGAAGTGTAGTCCAGGTAGCTGTGGGAGTCAGTGGGCTTGTAGTGAATATTGGTCGATAACCTATCCCCAGAGATGGAGACGGAGAAGTCGAGGAAGGGAAGGGAAGAGTCAGAGATGGACCATGTGAAGGGAGGGAAGGGTGGAAATTGGAGGCAAAGTGAATGAAATTGTCAAGTTCGGGACGAGAGCAGGAAACGGCACCGATACAGTCATCAATGTATCGGAAAAAGAGGTGAGGGAGGGGACCCGAGTAGGACTGGAACAAAGATTGTTCCACATAGCCCACGAAAAGGCAGGCATAGCTAGGACCCATGCGGGTACCCATGGCAAAACCTTTGATTTGGAGGAAATGAGTGGAGTTAAAGGAGAAATTGTTCAAAGTGAGAACAAGTTCAGCCAGGCGGAGGAGGGTGGTGGTGGATGGGGACTGGTCGGGCCTCTACATAAGAACATAAGAATATAAGAAATAGGAGCAGGAGTAGGCCAATCGGCCCCTCGAGCCTGCTCCGCCATTCAATAAGATCATGGCTGATCTGATCCTAACCGCCAATCTACTATCACAGAACCAGCTCCTGAATCTAACAGAATTAGACACACGAAATAGGAGCAGGATCAGGCTACACGGCCCCTGGGCCCGCTCCGCTACCCACAGGGTCATGACCGATCCGAACCTAGACTCATGTCCAAATTCCTGCCCGCTCCCCATAACCCTTTATTCCCTTTACTTCTAGGAAACTGTCTATTTCTGTTTTAAATTTATGTAATGATGTAGCTTCTACAGCTTTTTGGGGCAGCATATTCCATGGACCTACCACCCTCTGAGTGAAGTAGTTCCTCCTCATCTCAGTTTTGAAAGAGCAGCCCCTTATTCTAAGACTATGCCCCCTAGTTCTAGTTTCACCCATCATCGGGAACATCCTCCCCGCATCCACCCGATCCAACCCCTTCACAATCTTATATGTTTCAATAAGATCGCCTCTCATTCTTCTGAACTCCAATGAGTAGAGTCCGAATCTACTCAACCTCTCCTCATATGTCCATCCCCTCATCCCCGGGATTAACCGAGTGAACCTTCTTTGTACTGACTCGAGAGCAAGTATGTCTTTTCTTAAGTATGGACACCAAAACTGTACGCAGTATTCCAGGTGCGGTCTCACCAATACCTTGTACAACTGAAGCAATACCTCCCTATTTTTATATTCTATCCCCCTACTTCAAGGAAGAAGCGGAGCGCCCTCAGGCCATCCGGGTGGGGGATGGAGGTGTAAAGGGATTGTACATCCATGGTGAAAAGGAAGTGGTTGGGGCCAGGAAACTGGAAACTGTTAAAGTGGCGGAGGGCGTCCGAAGAGTCGCGGATGTAGATGGGAAGGGACCGGCCAAGGGGAGAAAAGATGGAGTCAAGATAGGAAGAGATAAGTTCCGTGGGGCAAGAACAGGCTGAAACGATGGGTCTACCAGGGCAGTCCTGTTTGTGGATCTTGGGAAGGAGGTAGAAGCGGGCTGTGCGGGGTTGGGGAACTATGAGGTTGGTGGCAGCGGGGGGAAGATCTCCAGAGGAGATGAGGTCAGTGACAGTCTTGGAAATGGTGGTTTGATGTTCGGTAGTGGGGTCATGGTCCAGGGGGAGGTAGGAGGAGGTGTCGGAGAGTTGGCGTTCAGCTTCCGCTAGGTAGAGGTCAGTGCGCCAAACAACAACAGCACCACCCTTGTCAGCGGGTTTAATGACAATGTCAGGGTTGGATCTAAGAGAATGGAGTGCTGCAAGTTCAGAGGGAGGTAGGTTGGAGTGAGTGAGGGGAGCAGAGAAATGGAGACGGCCGATGTCACGGCGGCAGTTAGCGATGAAAAGATCTAGAGAGGGTAAGAGGCCAGGGGGAGGAGTCCAGGTAGAACGGGAATTCTGCAAGCGGGAGAAAGGGTCAGTTGTGCGGGGGGAAGGCTCCTGGCCAGAGAAGTGGGCACGGAGACGAAGGCGGCAGAAAAAGAGCTCAACATCGTGCCGAGCTCGAAATTCATTGAGGTGGGGGCGTAAGGGGATGAAGCTCAGGCCTTTGCTGAGGACTGATCGTTCAGGGTCAGAGAGTGGAAGGTCAGAGGGGATAGTGAAAACGCAGCAGGGGGTAAGATTGGGAGAAGGGGGGTCAGAGGAAAGTGAAGGGGAAGAAGGTTCCGGAGGGGCGTTGGTGTCCAAGAGTTGATGAAGCTTGCGATCCTTGACATCGGAAAGGAAGAAGAAAAGTTTTTTGTTGAAGCGTCGGATGAGTCGAAGGATGAAATGGAACTGGGACCCGGATAGCTTTGAGATAGAGTGCGTTGGTGCTGCTGAAGAGAGAGGTCGAGGTTGTTCATGTGGCGGCGCATGGCGTTGAGCGTGGATCTCAAGATGCGGCGAGAGCAGTAGTTCGACCATAGACATCTGTCTCATGTCTTGAGATATTTATTTGATCTGTTTTGAATGAAGATGCCTAGCTTCTTCTTTCTTTCTGGAAGTACCCTGTAACAATTAATATTGCATCATTTAAGCATGGGATTCAGTAATAGGTCATGGTTATTGTGTTCCTGATTAATTGGGAGAAAGTAGGATGAATACACACAACTTTAAACAGAAAATATTCATTGTAGTTCTAACCATATTGGACAGAGGAATGCCATATGAATGCATGAAGTGTTTGTCCATTGATAGCACAGAGTAATTTCTAGTTAATCTAGTTACTTGTGCACCCTGTAAATAACAGACATTAGAGGTGGAGTCTCCAGTATGTTTGTTGATCCATGATTGATTATTCATAATTAAACACCCGGTTATCTAGTTTTATACATGTTTTACATCAATGTTTCCCACATTACAACAGTGACTACATTTCAAAAGTACTTAATTGGCTGTAAAGCGTCTGGTGATCATGAAAGGCGCTATATAAATGCAAGTCTGTCTTTCCTTTATTTCTTACAGGTCCAAATGCAGAGAGCCACTTTCAGACATCTTTTGATGCTGGTGTTGAATTGATCAGAATATTGCTGTTTGGTTAAATTAAAATTTTGGTAAAATTGTAAGAATCTTTTGAAAGAGTTTTTTTTAACTTATCTGCTTATATTGTATATTTTATTTGTGCTTGGTTAGCATTAATGGTTATCCAGTCTACCATACTCTTGATTTAACCCTGAAGAGGGCACTATTGTACAATAAAAAGTAATGTTCCATGATAGGTTAGAAACTACTGTTGGCGATATTGGGTGCTGAACACTTAATCCATTTGCATGTTATTCTCCTGTCTGTTATTTGAACACAGGCATTAAGAGGTTAGTGCCTCAGTTAAAATATTGGACAGAGTAATGCCATATGAATACGTGAAGTGTTTGTCCGTTGATATCACCAAGAGTGCTTTCAAGCCTATTATGTCTCCATTGTCCAGTATCTGCCATACCTTATTTGTCACTGCCTATACCTCCCAAATAACAATGCCATGACAAACAACAAACATTTTCAGCTAACGGTGAAAGAACTGAATAGTAATAGCTATTGCTCTTTGAGAAAACAAGCACTCATATGAGATTATGGAGGTTTTCCATGAAAACAAAATCTAAATTGCCACATTTCACATTCAGCCTAATACATATCTCCATTTTTAATCTTTATCCTTGTGTGGAATAAAGTTTAATCCATCTGCTGGCTTTTGAAAGTCTTTTCTGGCTTTACCATCAATAATGACGCTGGAGTATCGACTGAGCTAGTTTTATATTTAAGATATGTTTTATTGTAATCCTAATATTGAAAATCAACAGTACTTATATTACTAGGTTCCTTCTGAATTACAGTATGCAGATGGCACTTGCATCTGCGCTCACTTGGAGATAGAACTCCAAACCTTCGTCAATACCTTCACCGAAGCATACAAGAGCATGGGCCTTACACTAAACATCCGTAAGACAAAGGTCCTCTACCAACCTGCCCCTGCCACACAGTACTGCCCCACGATTATCAAAATCCACAACAAGGCCTTGGACAACGTGGACCACTTTCCATACCTCGGGAGCCTACTGTCAACAAGGGCAGGTGTCGACGACGAAGTCCAACACCGCCTTCAGTGTGCCAGTGCAGCCTTCGGTCGCCTGAGGAAGAGAGTGTTTGAAGACCAGGACCTCAAACCCGGCACTACAGAGCAGCAGTGATACCCACCCTGCTGTATGCCTCAGAGACATGGACCATGTACAGCAGACACCTCAAAGCACTGGAGAGGTACCACCAATGCTGCCTCCGCAAGATCCTGCAAATCCATTGGCAGGATAGGCGCACCAACGTCAGTGTTCTTGCTCAGGCCAACATCCCCAGCATCGAAGCTTTGACCACGCTCAATCAGCTCCGATGGCGGGTCACATTGTCCGCATGCCCGATACGAGACTCCCAAAACAAGTGCTCTACTTGGAGCTCCGGCACGGCAAGAGAGCCCCAGGTGGGCAGAGGAAATGCTTTAAGGACACCCTCAAAGCCTCCTTGAAAAAGTGTAACAACCCCATCGACACCTGGGAATCCCTAGCCCAAGACCGCACAAAGTGGAGGAGAAGCATCCGCGAAGGCGCCGAACACCTCGGGCAGGATTACCATTGGGCCATGGAGGCAGGATTGGGGGCATATGGGGGGTTTAAATCTTGAAATCAGGGGGCACGAACCCATCCCGCCCCCCAACCCGCCTCCATGCCAGTTTCAAAGGAGGCGGGTACCCGACCCGCACTGGGACCCGCCTCCCCGAGGCGGGAAGGGGATTAGTGCCAATTAACTGCCTGTTAACAGGCAGTTTTTAGCCTAATCCCTATTTACATTCTTGAAGTGTGGGATTCCCGACAGCTCCAAACCACACCAAGTTAGCGAGGCGGGCCGTTGGGCTGAAGGGCTTGGAGGGGTCGAGATGTCCGGTGTTCAGGTGAGTGATGGGTGCATGAGTGCAGAGGTAAGTGTGTTTGGTGTGTTTAAAGTGTTTAAAGAAGTTTTACTTACCTTTACAGCCTTCCTTCCTTCAGGTCTTGGGAGTCCCTCATCTCACCAGCACAGAAAGCAGAATGGCCGCGATCTGTCAAAAATTGCAGCATTCAGCTTTCTGTTCCGGAGAGATCTCTAAAGCATCCTGAGAGGAAGGAATTAACTTGGAGTACAGATTGTCAGTGTTTGACAGCTTCAAACAGCTGTCAAACGCTGATATTTCATCTGTCAAAAGGTCTTGACAGATGAAATATCAATCTGTGACGTAGTGATATGGACTCAGACTACAGCAGGTTGATTGTAAAAGAAAACATGTATTTTAAATATCAAGGCATTTGTATTAAAATTTTCTCAGAAGTGAAGGGATATTCTGCAGTCGACAGGATTACTTCAGGAGTGGTATTTTTATTTTGCAAAGGTCATATATGTCAAAAACAACTGAGACAATTTGTCTAACTACAAAGATGTAAAAAGTTAATGTTAAAAAAGAGTGAACAATGAAGGTGCAATTATTCAAAATATTTGATATTGATTAAGTTTTTGAAGATAATGTTATGTGGGACCTATCAGTGTAATATAATAATGGTTTGTATGTGGCTCAAGATTATTTTGTTTCTAGGTGTATGTACTATACTTAGAATCATAGAATGACACAGCACAGAAAGAGGCCATACGCCCCAGCGTGCCTGCACTGGCTCTTTCAAAGAGCTATCCAATTAGTCCATTCCCCTGCTCATAGCCCTGTATTTATCCAATTCCCTTTTTAAAGTTACTATTGAATCTGCATCCACCACCCTTTCAGGCAGAGCATTCCAGATCATAATAACTCGCTGTGTAATATTTTATTTCCTCATCTCACCTCTGGTTCTTTTGCCAATTACCTTAAATCTACGTTCTCTGGTTACTGGCCCTTTTGCCACTGGAAACAGTTTCTCCTTATTTACTCTATCAAAACCCTTCATGATTTTGAACACCTCTATCAAATCTCCTCTTAACCTTCACTGCTCTAAGGAGAACAGTCCCAGCTTCCCTAGTCTCTCCACATAACTGAAGTCCTGCATCCCTGGTACCATTCTAATAAATCGCCTCTGCACTCTCTCCAAGGCCTTGACATCCTTCCTAAAGTGCAGTGCCCAGAATTGGCCACAATACTCCAGCCAGGACCTAACCACTGTTTTATAAAGGTTTAGCATAACTTCCTTGCTTTTGAACTCTATGGGGGTGATTTTAGCTCAGGTGCGGGATGGTGTCGTGTTATCCGAATTTTGTGTTTCCCCCACGAATCTAAATAGATGTGGGAGATTGATGCAATTTTAACTCAATTCGCCAATTGATTTCCAATGTGTGGGAAGTCTTTGCAAAGGGACTTTTCATAACTGAAAGTCCCCTCCAATGACGTCATTATTGCTGTTGCATGTAAGGTCTGCAACAAGCAGACTGCCAACCTTTTGCCCTTTCATGCTAGAAGGACCTGGAGGCAGAATGACCTTCGAGAGACTTAGGTCTGCTCCCAGGTTTGATGAAGTTGCCCTGCAAGCTTTAGTTGAGGGAGCAGGAGCTCATAAAGAGGTGCTCTTCCCTTCTTCAGGGAGGAAGAAGCCTCCCCAGCAGACCAAGGCTGTGTGGATCCAGGTGGCAGAGGAGGTCAACTCATTATCAGTACCGCACAGAGCCTGGATTCAGGGCAGGAAGAGATTTCATGACCTTCTGAGCACTGGAAAAGTGATTATGGAATTCCCATCACCCTCAATCTGATCCTCATTACCTTTCCTCACCAACATTCAGCTTTAGCAATCTCTTCCTCCACATCCCTCTTGACACTGACATCCATGCAGCCTTATCCATTCCCTTTCTCTCTATGGTCACATTCACATCACTATTCGGCTATGCAGCCCTCACACTCCCTATCACTCTGATGCTTTGAACACAACTGAAAACACACAGGGAGGGCCCTTGGTCTTGCCACCTCACTCCATCTTTGTCTCTTTCTAAGTATCTATGCTATGGAATCTCTACACTCACTCCTTCATTCTCACTCAACCTCCACTTGTCTTCCTCATTGCAGGAAAAGAGAGCTCACAATAAGCGAGAAAGAGCGAGGACAGGAGGAGGGCCACCCTCAGTAGCCCAGCTCACCCCCTGGGAGGAGATGGTCCTGGAGATCGTAGGAGTGGAGGAAGATGCGCAAGTGGGGGACGGACAGATGGGTGCATCACAGCAAGTTGGTGACAGAATAGTTTTCCATCTCTCTCATTGACATTGCATGAGTCGCTGATAATGATTCTGAAGTTCTAACAATGTGCATGTAACCTTGGCATCACATCTCTGACTCTTTCCTTTACTCCCCCACAGGACCATCACAAGCAGCCGTCCCCACTAGCCAGGAGGAACAGCCTGAGCATCCAGACTCCTCAGAGGAAGCTGCAACCTCTGAGGGCGCAGAATCAGCAGAATGCAGCGCACCCAGCACCAGCGCAGACACTCACACCTCGGTGGGACCTTCGGGAGATAGAGTAGTGTTGTCACCTGGTTTATCAGCAGATTGTGGAGACAGGGACAGCAGTGGAGAGTGCTAGTCAGAGGGCCCAGGACTCTGCCAGCTCGGCTAAGCTGCATGTCGACCCTCTGCCTCTGGGTCCATCCATAAGATCAGCGGTGCTGGAACTCCAGGAACAGATGCAGGAGTCTCTGGCAGGTTTTGTCTCCAGGGTCGATGTGAGTGTGGAGCGAATGGAGGAGTCCATAGCGAACATGAGCAGAGCCTTTGTGGAGTCATTGGTGCATCAACGCATCACCATGGAAAGGATGGCAACCTCCATGGAGGAGATAAGTCGCCAGAGTGCAGAAAACATGGTGAATGTTCATAATAGAATGACATCTCTGGAGGAGCAATGGTCATCTATTGAACAGAGAAACCAGACCTTCATGGAAGTCCTTCTGAGTAGGACTGTCAGTGCAGAAACGGGTCCCCATGGCTCCCTGATGTTCAGCAAAGTGCTCTCAAGCCACTTCCAAGCGCTGGCCCCTTCTGGCCTGTGCAGCTTCAGGTGGATGAGCAGCAGCCTGGCGCTCCTATTGCTGCTGCTGCTGTTTCTGGTTCTGCTGGTGTCGCGGCTGATGTTCAAGCTCATCTAATGCCCAGAAAGGAAGGAAATAAATGGCTCCCATGCTTCTGGTATATGCCTCCGTTGAGGAAGCGCTGAGTGACGTTGGCGAGAGGGGTTTCCCAGGAGGTCACACTGGAGATGGGTGTTGTTGTATCTATGCTTTAATGCGTTCAATCAAGCATGTAGATACGTCGAATTAAATCAGAGTCAGGCAGACAGGCTTATAACTGTGATCTTTACTTTATTCCTAAAATGGCTGACTGCAGCTTTCCTGGGTAATTCCCATAATGCAATGCACATTACATTACCGTATTAACTGGTGCTAAACTCGCACATTACATTACCGTATTGACTGGTGTCAAACTCGCAATCAATACACGACATCCCCCTTTTCCTTGGAAACAAACTTGCAGTTTACAAACAGTTGCTTACAATAACACTGCATAACTTATTTGGTTTATAAACTTTTTACAAACTTGTGTCTTACCACACAACTAAATAATTCCCAGGTTTAAACATTTAACATCACCCATGCAGTTCTCGCCCAGTTTATGTTGTGACATAATCAGACAGTCTTTGGGGTTTTCTTTTAACCCTTTGAGGTCTGGCTGTATTGGGTATGTCTGAAATGTTGGTGTCAGTGGGTATTGCCTGTGTCACAGTGGTATGTGTGTCAGGGTCTACTATACTGTCCTCAGTCCCTTGTGTTTGTCCTGCTCATGGAGTGTCTCCTTTGGTCCATTGGTTCTGTATTTATTCACAAACAGTGTTTCTCAAGTAGCGTGCTCCTTCTGAAGATTCCACTACTGCTTGACTCCCTGTTTTACTCAAAACTTTGTGCGGTGTGGCATTAAAAGGAGTGGTGAACTTGTCCACTTTGTCCTGCCGTACCAGCACCGTGTCGCCAACTTCCACCTCTGAGTATTGTGTTCTCCGCTGTTCATCTGCATACAGTTTGGACTTGCCTTTTTGTTCTGCGTCCCGGTCACATACTTCCATGTCTGCGCGCGACACTGTGATGTCTGGCAGCTTTCCTCTCATTTTCCGTTTAAAGAGCAGCTCTGCCGGGCTCTTTCCTGTCGTGGCATGGTCAATGCTCCTGTACACAGTCACATATTTTCTAAGTTCACGTTTCCAATCTAGTCCTTCTGACTGAGCAATTCTGATTCTCTTCATCAGCGATGCATTCTGGCGCTCGACTTCTCCGTTAGCCTGAGCCCATTTTGCTGTCGTTTTCAGGTGTTTGATCCCGTTGTTTTCACAGTATTCTTTGAATAATTCAGATCTGAATTGGGGACCATTATCAGATTTGCAGGTGACTGGCAAACCATGACGGCTGAAGATTGACTCTAAACTATCAATAACCTTCTCTGTTGTTGTGGAGGTCATGATGTCGTATTCATAGTAGTGACTATAATAATGAACTACCACAAGAATGGAGTGGTTGGATGGCAAGGGTCCCAGTAAGTCTATAGCTACATCCTGCCAGGGGCCCTCCGGTAATGGTGTTGGTCTCAACGGTTCAAGTGGGTCGGGTCTGGCTACTATCTGACAGCCGTGGCACGCTTTGCAGTGTTTTTCAGCTGCCTTGTCCATGCCAGGCTCCAAACCTTGGTTCTGAGATGTTGCTTTGTTCCAACTATTCCCAAGTGTCCTTCATGTGCTAACACCAGGGCTCGTGCGTGTAACACTGTGGGTAGCACGATGCGTCCCCCCCCGAAGAACTAGGTACCCCGCGGTGCACAGCTCGTTTGCAATTGCTGAATAAGCTTTACAGTTCTCAAAATGTCCGTTTGTGATTGCCTTCCGTACCTCAATCAGCTCTGGGTCAGTAGTAGAGGCTTCCTCCACCTCTCTAGTAGTGAGTGCTTTTGGTGTCGCACTCACAGCTACAAATCTCACGTATTCAACTGAGCCGTGAGAATGTCTCTCCTGTTTTGCTGTCTCCCCCAGCAATTGAGACAGTGGGTCTGCAATGTTTTGCTTGCCTGGAATGTGTATTACCTTAAAATCGTATGGCTGTAATCTAAGTACCCATCTCTCTATACGGGCACAGGGTTTAGAGTGTGGACCGCATATCACTTGTAATGGCTTATGGTCAGTTACCAAGTTAAATTTTCGGCCATACACATATGGATGCAACCTCTCTCAAGCCCATACAAGAGCTAAGGCCTCTCTCTCTGTTTGAGAGTATTTCCTCTCACAGTCTGTTAAACTACGACTTACATAGCATATTGGCACCTCTTGTCCCTGTTGGTCCTGGACTAGTACTGCGCCTAAACCTACAGGACTGGCATCTGCTATCACCTTGGTTGGTGCGTCCTTATCAAAATATGCTAAAGTGCCGGCTCTGGCCAACTCTTCCTTGAGTGCACTGAATGATTGTCTCTGTTGTGATCCAAATTTAAATGGTGTGTCTTTTCTCGTCAGGCATCGCAGTGGCTCTGATAGCGTTGCAAACTGTGGGATGAATCTGCTACTGTACCCAACGAGTCCCAAGAAACTCCTCACCTCTGTAGCATTCTCTGGTTCCCGAGCTTCTGCCACCGCTCGCACTCTCTCTGCTGTTGGTCCGATGCCCTTTTCAGACAACAGGATTCCCATGAAAATCAATTGGTCCATGTTGAATTGGCACTTCTCTGAGTTTAGTGTCAGTCCACGTTCCATTAGTCTGGTCATGACAGCGTGCAGGCGTCTGTCGTGCGTTTCTTGGTCGTGTGCATGCATGATAATGTCGTCTGAGATGTTTTCAACACCCTCTATTCCAGCTAAGGCATTAGCTATCTCGTGCTGATATTGCTCACTAGCTGAAGATACACCGAATATCAGCCTCTTGTACCTGTATACTCCGTTATGTACTGCAAACGTTGTGATTTCTCGTGACTCAGGGGTCAGTTCTAGCTGGTGATAACCCCATTTCAGGTCTAGCTTACTAAACACCGTTGAGCCAACGGTGGGGATTGGATATCGTTCCCTCACTATTGCCTGGTTTGCTCGTCTCATGTCTAGGCATAACCTTACATCCTTATCCGCTTTTGGTACAATAACCACAGGATTTACCCATGGGGTGGGACCAGTTACAGGTTCGATAATGTCCATGTCCCTCAATTGTTTTATTTTGGCCTCTACTGCCCCCCTTAAGTTGAATGGTATACGCCTGAGTGGCTGGGCCACAGGCTTCACTTGTGGGTCGATATACAAACTGACCTGTTTTGTGTTCAGCCTTCCTACTCCCTGGAACACCTTTGGATACCGCTGTTCTAGTAGCTGTCTCACATCTACCACAGCTGAGACATCTGCGCCTATTTTTAAAACTCCCAGTTTCATGGCTGTCTCCCTTCCTAGCAACGGCTCTCCATGGCCTTTAACCACAATGAACTCCACCTGCTCAGTTCTCTTACCTATTGTAATCCCACATGTGAATACACCTTTAACTGACAGTGGTCGGCTAGAAGCATAAGATAATAACTTTCTCTCTGTCTTAGGGACATGTGACTGACACTTAATGTGTTCTGACTTTAATCCTTCCTATGTATTCTCATCTATCACATTACTAGTTGCACCCGAATCAATTAACATTCTCAGGTTTACTCCCCCCACACAAAAGGTAAGTCTCTCTGTCACGTTATTTCCAGTAACAGCAAATGCACAGTTATTTTGTCCCTCTACATTGTTCACACTGTGTTTCATTGTACCCTTTGTGTGGCATACTTTGGAGAAATGATCCTTTCCCTTGCACTTATAACACGTCTGTCCGCGTGCTGGGCATTTTGGATCTCTGCCCATGTGGTCTGTGTGTCCACATCTGTAACATTTCCTTTCGTTCCTATCGCCATTTCCCTTTGGTTTCTCTGTCGAGCTTTTCGCATAATACCCTCTTTTCTGTGTAACACGACGAACAGTATCTGTCTCCGCCTTCTCTGTACATGACATGGCTAACATCTGCTCCTCGATGTTTTCACATTGTGAGGCCAATTGTAACGTGCGGGCGAGCGTTAGACCATGCCCTTCCTCTAGCAATTTCCTCCGCACATAGGCTGACGTGCACCTACTCAGGATAGTGTTTCTTATTTGATTATCCGCATCCCCCCAAAAGCACAGTCTTTAGCAGCCTGCCGAAAGCAAGTAGAAAATTGTTGCACAGTCTCACCTGCCTTCTGGGACAACTTATGAAAAGTCTGTCTAGCAAATGCTGCGTTGACCTGGGGCACGAAGTAGTGATTCAAAGCACTAACCGCCGCCATGTAGTCTGCTGGTTCTCCTGTGTCCGGTAGAGTCGAAAAGATATCCTGGACATCTGGTCCTGCTAGGTGTAGAAGTAGAGCTCTTCTCCTCTGCTTCATAGCAGCTATAGAGGTATCGTCGATAATGAGTCCTTTGCCGTCAGCATAAAGCTCAAAAGACGTTAACCACATCGTCCATCTCGGCGAAACATGCAAAATTTTGAATGCCGGTCTTCTCCATCCTAGCTAACTAAAACTTGGGCATCTACCTATTTAAAATGACTCCTTTCGTTATCCTCGTCACCAATGTTGTATCTATGCTTTAATGCATTCAATCACGCATGTAGATATGTCGAATTAAATCAGAGTCAGGCAGACAGGCTTATAACTGTGATCTTTACTTTATTCCTAAAATGGCTGACTGCAGCTTTCCCGGGTAATTCCCATAATGCAATGCACATTACATTACCGTATTAACTGGTGTTAAACTCGCACATTACATTACCGTATTGACTGGTGTCAAACTCGCAATCAATACATGACAGGTGTGAGGCTCCAACCTTCCACAGGTGTGGTTAAGCCTTCTAAAAGTTGCCCCAGACCTGAGACTACTAAGTCCTGCCACTTGCAAATCATGGCTGTTCAAATCTCCTCTTTAATGGTTTACCTGCAGTTGATAGTCACCAATGTAATAGTGCTCCCGCCAGGTTTCACATTCGTGATTCCCACCAGGCGTGTTTAACTTGGGAAAAGGGTTAAAGTTGCAAGGGCCTGTTAAATAGGATTATAAAGGCCATTTAGTGGTAATTAAGGGGCTTAAAGACCAGTCACGCCTGTTGGATGCGGGACGGAGTCGGGACCATCAGACACGCATGAGTTAAAATTGCTCGGATTCGGGAACCAGGCGGGCCCGCCTGCCATTTTTTGTGATTTTAAACCCCCGCCCACCTCAAAGCCCACCTCACGGCCCAATGAAAATCGAGGCCTATGCCTCTATTTATAAAGCCAAGGATCCCTTATGCATTTTTAACAGCTTATCCTGTTATGCCTCTTCAAAGATTTGTGTACGTACACCCCCAGATCTCTCTGTTCCTGCACTCCCTTTAATATTGTACTATTTAGTTTATATTGCCTCTCTTCATTCTTCCTACCAAAATTAATCACTTCACACTTCTCTGTGTTAAATTTCATCTGCCATGTGTCTCCCATTTTACCAGTCTGTCCATGTCCTCCTGAAGTCTGTTACCATCCTCCTCACTGTCTACAACATTTCCGAGTTTTGTGACATCTACAAATTTTGAAATGATGCCCTGTATACCCAAGTCCTGGTCATTAATATATATCAAAAAGAGCAGTGGTCCTCATACCCACCTCTGGGGGACACCACTGTATACTTCCCTCCAGTCTGAAAAACAACCATTCACCATTACTCTCTGCTTTCTGTGCTTTAAATTTTTTTGGATCCATGCAGCCACTGCCCCTTTAAACTCATAGGCCTAGAAATTCAGTTGTTAGCGCCAGCCGCTAGTGCCTTAGGAGGAGGAGAAGTGGGGCGCTAAGCGGCTAGCACCCGGGGGCGGCTTGATCTGCGCCTCGCGCGAACTTCACTCAAGATTTAGCAGCGGCGCAAAACCGCAGCGCCCGCTCAGCTGCGCGCGCAGATCCTGACGTCATTTCATGGTGCAACGCCCTTGGTGCGCCCCGAACCGGAACTTCAGTGGCGCCGCCCTTCTGTGCACCTGGCGCCCCCAGCGACTGGTAGAGGGGAATGGTTCCCAGTCGCTGCGGGGCGCAGGGGGCGCTAATTAAAGGGGACTCCTCCTGCATTACAAGTGGCAGCCATTTTGTTCCACTCCTTCTTTGTGAGAGACGGATATTTGGAGAGAGACTGTAAGGGCTTTGGGGGCTTCTTTAGACTGGTTTAAAGTAATTTTCCTGGTCTTGCAGCCTTTGCCTGCACTCAGACCAATTTTTAAATAAAACCAATTTTGAAACAGCGGTTTCGAATCGCTACCCCACCTTCCAGTTCTGACTGCAGGGCTTATAATTATTGATATTAAAACAGACACGTAGTTTGGATGAGAGAAAAAAATCAAGTTTTATTAACTAATAGAAACTATAATCAAAATATCAAACTATCCCACACGAACACAGTGAAATTGTAAAACTATATAACAGGGGGGTTGCAGACAGCGAAAACGAGGGATACAATGGCTACAATGTTATTTAAACAATCTTAGCAATTCCCTTAAATCACCATCCCCCTTAACTCCTGCTAGGTTGCCTTGTTGAGGAGTCAGAAACTCTGCTCACCTGTGGTCCAGCGAAGAGAGAGAGAGAGAGAGAGAGAGCTCACCTATGGTCCCAGGAAGTCAAGAGAGAGAGAGCTGGCTTCTCAGCCCTTATCTTTATACCCTGGTGAGCCCCTGCCATTCTGTGTGCAAAATTCCCCACCCAAAAAGGGTCCAATACACAAGAGAAAGCTGTGATAGGCTAACTCAAAGTGGTTAGACTGAGTTAATGTGATTTTCGGAGCTCCCTGGGCTGAAACAATAGGGAGATACAACTGCTCTATTGTCCAGTACTGGGTGATTTAAAATCCATTCAAATCTTAACGTTTCCCATTCAAGATACAAAAAGTCTCTTCTGCAGTTTAGATGTATCCACTCGATATACAAACAAATGCTAATAGCATTCAGTTGCTTTGTAAACAAAGCATTGTCCTTTGTCTTCATTGAACCTTACTTCCAGACACAGAAAGCTGCATTCCAAGCCTCTTTTGTCTCGGCCATGTGGTGTCCGCCATTTTTATCCCTGGAAATTTAAAAGCACATCTCCCAGGGATACTTTAATCAAAAAAATGAATCTTCAGAACTGTAAATTATTGCGAATTCTTACAGTCCGCCCTTGGATACTTCCAGCTTGCTTGTAGTATCCTCGTGAAGAAATGAGCAATAATTCCTGACCCCCCCACAAACAACCATCCCCTGTATTTACCTAATAGCTATCTGCCACTGATCCCCATCCTGTCTATTCCCCTTAAATTCAAGAAAAAAAACCATGGTACGGTAGGCATTTTACAGATACTTCAGTTTTCAATAAGGGGTCTCATACCCCTACACGCTTGTAAAATTATACAGTGTAAACCAAATTTACAATCACCTTTTTTTTTACATCATAAGTTATTACAAAATGTTGCAATCTTAGTTACACAATGTACTCAAATTATCGCAAGCGCGGAGAGGGCCCTACGCCTCTGCTCAACTTGGAGTTGTCACAAACTGGTCCCAAGCACGGAGAGGATCCGACGCCTCTGCTCAACTTGGGGCTGCAACACAAAATACAAAAAAATTAAACAACATGCTTAAATGAACCCCAATCATCACGTGCCGATGATGGGTCGTGAAATTCGAGTGGGTATTGCTCCTCCCACTCGGGCAGTAAAAGTACTTTCCACCCCCCTTTGATCAGCTTAAACTTTAAAACAGGCAGAATGGATTTACCGACCAGCCTGTTCCGCCAGCCCCGAACCGTTCCCTTGTCCCTTTGTGGAGGCGGGGTACCCCTCACGTTTAAAATTTACCTTGGCACAGACCGAGACCGGGGAGTATGGGATCTCATGACTCCCAGTCCCTCCCCTCCCGTCTTCCCTCGACTGGCTGCAGAAAATGATGGGTGCCTGTGTGGCGGCACTCCCTGGCCCCACACTGATCCGGCCACCCACTCATCCTTCCCAGCCACAACTTATCTTCTTTGCCCGTGGGCCCCCGGGTGAGTTCCTCCCTCCCCCGACCACACCCACGCGACTCTTGGGTCTCCCCCCTCCTCTATACAATCTTCCCGGGCCATCACCACCCACCCCTGGGGAACGCGTCCCTATCACAAGGCGCCCGCGCTTCCCCATCGTGACTCCTCAACAGCGAGGTCTCCCGCAAGTGAACTTCGGTCAGGATAGTGCTGGGTTGGGGGCCGTGCCCCACCCAGCTGGAGCCATCTCCTCCCCGTAGGAGGAGTAGGCAAGTTCCTCCGGACTCTGTCCGGTTTTTCCCGAAGACCGCTGTGGGGTCTCCTGGATTCGTCCAGTGGCGAGGTGATCCCCAACATTCCGTATCTTCATTCGATGTCCAGCTCAGGCTGGGCGAACATGGCTGCTTCATTTTCCAATCTCCTGCAAAAACTTAAAAGGACATGCAGCCAGGCCTCACTGACCTGCTGCCTTAGGTGGATACATGGTCGGGTCCCTCGACCTCGGACCAAAATACAAACATTCGGCACACATGTAAACTTAAACTCTTTGCACTTTAACTTGAAACTAGTTAAATCAACAAAACTTAAAATACACCTTTGGTACACGCTATATTCACACACATAGCTATAATACAAATGCCGCCCGTCTCCGGAGGGCCAGTCTAATCTCTGGCACTGTCGCAGATTGCTGCTGGCTGCAGCGAAGCTGGACTGCCTCCTGTCTCTGGTCCCTCGCAGCTTATGGCTGTTGAGTGGGGGCCTCTGTTCTCTGGCTTCTCCCTGGCTCGGAAGACCGCCCTACTCCACTGTAAAGTGGGTGACCTTGCTTTCTTAGGCTGGGGCACCTGCTGAGACCTTCTGAGGGGTGTCTCTATGGGGGAAACTTTGGCTGGCGGACCCTGAGCTTGGGTCACAGTCCCAGCTGGCTGGGAACCTGCTCCCCCATGTCCAAATAGCCCGCACTGTATAATGTACCTGGCAGCCTGCCGGTGCAAATCTCTCTCTGGGTTTGTCTGCTCTTCGCTGGAAACAAGTCACAGTTCCTATTTTTGTAGGCTGTGAACTTGAACTTGCATGGACAGCAAACTCATGTTCCCTCACCCAGGTGGCTTTAACTGGGGAATTTTGGACCTGCCTTTCGTCTGGGACCAAAACTATCCCCTGTGTGCCTCCCTTGTCTCGGATTTCTGCTACTGGATCTGCTCTGCAGGGGTCCCAGAACTCTCCTTTCCTGTTCCCTGGCTTAAACAGCTTACTCTGAATATGAATGGCTCCTCCCCCCACACAAGCCACAGTGCTTGCCTGTGAACTCGAACATGCTGTGGGCTGAGGATTCCTATTCTCAGGCTCACTCCTCACGGGCGGACCGTACCTCTGTTGTTGGAGAGGGTACACTGGTCCTGGTCCCCGCCTGCCTAGCGGCACCTGCTGGTGTTCTTCTACCACCCCATTGTCCACCCCTCCTCGCTGCCAGAGCTCCTCAAGGCTCGGAGCTGTGGGCTGCGGTCTTGGGGTCTCTAATTCCCAATCTAGCACCGTTCTGGGTGCTGCCTGTGGGATGGTTCTACTTGGGCTGCCAGTAAAATCCGGCTGACCTGCCTTCGGGCTGATCATGCAAATCATTCCCTTTGATGCCTTTAAAGCCATGTTAAGGCTTTCTATCTCTGCCCTACAGGGGCCATGATCTGCTTCACCAAACCTGACATTCTCTTCCCGCAGTCTCATCTCATTTTCCCTGGCCTCAGTGATTTGGTACATTAGGAATTCTATCTCATTTCTCACATGGCTCTCTCTCTCGCTAGCTTCTTGGGTGAGGTGTGCATTCTCCTCTTGTAGCCTCATCTCTCTGTCCCTCGCCTCTGTGACTTCCTGCACAAGGCGCTCTATAAATGCCTGGCATTTCGTGACCTCTAGTGTGAGGCGTGCATTCTCTTCCTGCACCCTCATACCACTAGCTCTGGCCTCATACACCTCTCTGAGGCGTTCTACCTCCGCCTGGCATTTTTCAAGCTGGGACTCCCGATTCTTGGCCTCTTTAAACTCCTCCTGCTCTCCCATCTCACCCTTCCTAGCCCAGCCACCTATACCCCGATAGGTCAGCTTACACACTGCCACTACCTTCCGCAGGGCTGCCCACAGACTGAAAGCAAGAAAGACAATAACTGATGCTTTCTCTAGATCCAGACCACTTATCATATCAAAAACGGCCTGCAGTCCTGCCCACGGTCGCCATTGTAAGGGTTTTGGGGGCTTCTTTAGACTGGTTTAAAGTAATTTTCCTGGTCTTGCAGCCTTTGCCTGCATTCAGACTAATTTTTAAATAAAACCAATTTTAAAACAGCGGTTTCGAATCGCTACCCCACCTTCCAGTTCTGACTGCAGGGCTTATAATTATTGATATTAAAACAGACACGTAGTTTGGATGAGAGAAAAAAATCAAGTTTTATTAACTAAAAGAAACTATAATCAAAATATCAAACTATCCCACACGAACACAGTGAAATTGTAAAACTATATAACAGGGTGGTTGCAGACAGCGAAAACGAGGGATACAATGGCTACAATGTTATTTAAACAATCTTAGCAATTCCCTTAAATCACCATCCCCCCTTAACTCCTGCTAGGTTGCCTTGTTGAGGAGTCAGAAACTCTGCTCACCTGTGGTCCAGCGAAGAGAGAGAGAGAGAGAGAGAGAGAGAGAGCTCACCTATGGTCCCAGGAAGTCAAGAGAGAGAGAGCTGGCTTCTCAGCCCTTATCTTTATACCCTGGTGAGCCCCTGCCATTCTGTGTGCAAAATTCCCCACCCAAAAAGGGTCCAATACATAAGAGAAAGCTGTGATAGGCTAACTCAAAGTGGTTAGACTGAGTTAATGTGATTTTCGGAGCTCCCTGGGCTGAAACAAAAGGGAGATACAACTGCTCTATTGTCCAGTACTGGGTGATTTAACGTTTCCCATTCAAGATACAAAAAGTCTCTTCTGCAGTTTTGATGTATCCACTCGATATACAAACAAATGCTAATAGCATTCAGTTGCTTTGTAAACAAAGCATTGTCCTTTGTCTTCATTGAACCTTACTTCCAGACACAGAAAGCTGCATTCCAAGCCTCTTTTGTCTCGGCCATGTGGTGTCCGCCATTTTTATCCCTGGAAATTTAAAAGCACATCTCCCAGGGATACTTTAATCAAAAAAATGAATCTTCAGAACTGTAAATTATTGCGAATTCTTACAAACATAGGGAGAGAGCTTTCTGGTTTGACTCAGCACTCGCACAGGTACTTCTGGCTTCAGGCCAGAGCTTTGCACTTGGATTTAACTTTCAGTGCCATAGCCTTGAGTCGCCACATATAATGGGGGCTGCAATGGGTGGAAACGTTGGCTTACTGCATTGCATTCAAAGGGCTCAGAGACGCCGTGAGAGAGTGCCAGTCATGGCCAGATGGAGAAGGGCCAACAGGCGTCAGCACAGAAGGCCTTACCCACCCAGGGTATACCGCCAGCAGTTCTCATATCTGAACATGTCTGAGGAGCAGTGTGTTCGGAGGCTGCGATTCAGAAGGGAGTTGGTCACTGAGATCTGCCACCTGCTTCGCAGAGATCTGCAGCCACAGCTGAGGAGCAGGACATCTCTGTCGGTGGCAGTGAAGGTGACGGTGGCTCTCAACTTCTATGCCACTGTCTCCTTTCAATCCGCTACTGGGGACATTGCCAACATCTCCCAGTTCGCGATACATTGCTGCATCCACCAGGTGACCAATGCCCTTTTCAGAAGGAGACGTCAGTACATCTCCTTCCCCATGACCCTGGCCAAGCAGCAAGAGCGTACAATGGGATTTGGAGGAATAGCGGGCTTCCCCATGGTCCAGGGCGCCATTGACTGCACGCATGTGGCTTTGCGGGCACCTCTACAGAATGCCGAGGATTACCGCAACCAGAAGGGCTACCATTCGCTCAACATCCAGTTGGTGTGTGACCACACGCAGCTCATACTAGCTGTCAATGTCCACTTTCCAGGCAGCAGCCACGATGCCTTCATCCTGCGCCAGACTTCTGTGGCAGACATTTTCAAAGCCCAGGCTCACCCACGAGGACGGCTTCTCGGGGACAAAGGCTATCCTTTGTGCACCTGGCTGATGACCCCGCTCCATGCGCCCAGCACCCCCGCTGAAGAGCGATACAATGACAGCCATCAAGTAACCAGGAACATCATTGAGCACACAACCGGCGTGCTCAAGCAATGGTTCCGCTGTCTGGATCGTCCCGGAGGAGCCCTACAGCACTCGCCTGAGCGAGTCTCCCATTTCGTTGTAGTGTGCTGCATGCTGCACAACCTGGCTATCCTCAGGACTCAGCCACTGCCAGCAGACATTGGAGGACCAGCAGAGGAGGAGGAGGAGGAGGAGGGGGAGGAGGAGGAGCACCAAGACGGGAGGGAGGCACAAAGTGCAAGGGCCGTCCATCGGCGCCTTATTGCAAATCGGTTCTAGGCCCCCTCTCAGGGGCCACTGAAAGAAGATGAATGGAGCCGCTCCGCAAGCCCTCAGCTGGTCAAGGCAACAAATATTTCAAAATGCAAACATGGACAATGTGATTAAAGAAAATTTTTTACTGTGCAAAATCTGTGCCCTTCCCGCATGACAAACTAATTCAGATAAACCCCCCAAAAAGCAGTCAGAGACATAACTGGCTCTCACAACCTTCAGAAAATGAAAAAAACAGTTAAACAAAAATGACCATGATCCTCGGCCTTTATAAAAAACAAACACAACAGTCTCGGCCTTGATTAAAAACAAACACAACAGTCTGGGTCTTCATAAAAAACAAACACATCAGTCTCGGCCTTCATATATAAAAAAACACAACAGTCTCAGCCTTCATATATAAAAAAACCTTCTCGGCCTCATATATAAAAAAAACATTTGGCCACACCTTCTACTTTTTTCCCTGCGAGGGTGATCCGCATCGCTTCCGCGAGTGGCCCCTTCCCGCCCTGCAGATCCTCCTCAATGGGACCCCAGTGGCTGCAGCAAGGCTGGGGGAAGGCTGCTGAGGGTCAGATGGTGAGACGGCAGATGCCCTTGGGGGACGGCCTGGACCAGATCTGGGCCTGGAGGGCCCGGCTGCTGACTGCTCCAACTCTGCTTGGGCGGCAGCAGTCTGTCCTACGGGTGGTGACAGCTGCAGTGGAGGAGTGACAGTGTTGGCTGCATGAATGCTGCCAACCTGACAGAGCACAGGCACTCCCTGGTCAGCTGATACACTGGCACTCGCACGGGCCAGCACTGCAGCATGCGCAGCAATCTGCTGAAGCACAGACTGCTGGGCTGCTGTGGCGCGGCAAGGGCCCCGTCAATGCCTGACTGATCCAGCGAGGGTGGCAGCAGTTAGTGCCCGTGTGGCCCTGGTCTGTGTCTGCATCACACCAGCCAGTGAATGCACGGCACGACTGAGCACTTGGCTGGAAGCCGCCTGTGATGCAGCGAAGTCCTGCTGACTCCTTGCATGTGCTGCACTGAATTCTTGCAGACTCCTGGCCTGTGCTGCCCCAAATTCCTGAGCACTCCTTGCCAGTGACTCTAAGGAGTCATGGTGTGGAGATGCTGGAGTGGGACTGGGGTGGACAAATGTAAGAAGTCGCACAACACCAGGTTATAGTCCAACAGCTTTATTTGAAGTCACAAGCTTTCGGAGCGCTGCTCCTTTGTCAGGTGAAGTGGAGAGATGCATAAAGACACAGCTTATATAGTCAGAGAATAATGTCAGATGTTTACAGGTAATCTTTCTAACTGCCATTTATCACACCTCGGCAGAGAGATAATCACAGCAATCAAAGGTGTGAATGGTGTCCAAACAGGTCAGTCAGGAAAACATTACATCAAAGAACAATGAGGTGGGGTCACAAGGGGTCAAATGTTGCAGATGCTGGGGTCTGTGTGAAAAACAAAAAAACAGACAAAAAACATTTTTTTTGCTGGAAATCACAGCAGGTCCGGCCGCATCTGTGTAGAGAGAACAAGCCAATGACGACTCGAGTCTGGATGACCCTACGTCAGGTGGGGTTACATGTAGCGTGACATGAACCCAAGATCCCAGTTCAGGCCATCCTCATGGGTGCAGAACTTGGCTATCAGTTTCTGCTCAATGATTTTGCGTTGTCGTGTGTCTCGAAGGCCGCCTTGGAGAATGCTTACCGGAAGATCGGAGGCTGAATGTCCTTGACTGCTGAAGTGTTCCCCGACTGGGAGGGAACACTCCTGCCTGGCGATTGTTGCACGGTGTCCGTTCATCCGTTGTCGCAGTGTCTGCATGGTCTCGCCGATGTACCATGCTCCGGGGCATCCTTTCCTGCAACGCCGAGCTTCCCCACCCCTCCCGTGTTGCTGCAGCCCGCTGGGCCCTGGAGCTTCACTCTCCTCAGACCCTTCCCGCTGCTCCCCTCCAGGGAAGACATGTCCCCATCATGGCCATGGGCTGCCTCGGCTGAGGGTGGCACTGATGGGCCGGCTTCCTCTTCCTCCCCCTCGAATTCAGAATCAGACACAGTGCCAGCTTGAGGGCCCACCTCCTCACCTGGCGATTCAGCATCTGAAAGCAGGGAGGCACAAGAGTTGCTTTAGAGTGAGGACAGGGCGGCAGCGAGGGAGGCATGAGTGCTGCTATGCACTGCATTGGTTTGATAGTGGCAAAGGATGCTGGTGTGAGGTGCAAGTGAAAAGAGAGAGGTCAAAAAGGTGATGACCGTACCATTGCTGCCCAGAACAGGGTTGGCATCTCCACTGGCGATGGGGCCAATCAGCCGGCCTGCCATAATGCGCTCCACACGCTGCTCCAGGTCGCTGAGCTCTTTGAGGTCAGGATGGCCTCCCCCAGTCCGTCACTGCTGCCTGCGATTGTGGGCCAGCTTGCCCTGCAAGAGAAAGGACGACCTCTAAGTACAGTGTCAAGCCCTGATCTTGCCTGCACTGCCTCCTATGGTGGAATAGCCCTGACAGTGTCAAGCCCTCATCTTGCCTGCACTGCCTCCCATGGTGGAATAGCCCTGACAGTGTCAAGCCCTCATCTTGCCTGCACTGCCTCCCATGGTGGAATAGCCCTGACAGTGTCAAGCCCTCATCTTGCCTGCACTGCCTCCCTTGGTGGAATAGCCCTGACAGTGTGTAAAGTGCTGAATGTGCAAGTAATTTTCATGAGAGTCCCATAGCTACTGGATGAGGGCTGGGCATTTCAGGTCCCTTTGGCCATAAAGTGAGGTGCACATGCAGGGATGAGGAGGATACTGGAAAGGGTGCTCACCCTGACAACCCAAGTGAGGTCATTGAACTTTTTTCTGCATTGCACAGGAGTCCTGCCAACCACGCTGTTGGAGGTCACCCTGTTTGCCACCTCCCTCCAGGCTTTTCTATACTCGCTGAGCAGCAGCCTCCTGCCACTATCAGGGAAGAGGACAGATCGCCTGCGCTCCACTGCGCCAACCAGTAGCTTCAGGGCACCCTCGCTGAAGCGCTGCATTCGCTCCCTAGCCTTCTCCATAGTCGTGGGCATTGAACTGTTGAAGCAGCCATGTTCAGGCCTTGATTCAGGGCTGCAGTGTGCAGGGTGTGGCAGCCAAACAAATCCACCCTCCCCCTTTAAGAGCTGACCGGCGCCAGCGTGTCTGCCTTCAATCAGCAACTCGCCGCACCTGCGCTGCGCCCGCCCTTGGTGGTAGCTCCCCGGCTCGCCGGCTTAGCGCCTTATGATAGTCGTGCATCGCCTGCTTTAGCGCAGCAGCAACCTCTTGGGGCGATGCAACTGAATATCGGCGAAGGTGGCGCTAAGTTGCACCGGGCGCTAAATTTAGCGAACGCTAAAGTAGCGCCCCAAACATGGCTATACTGAATTTCTAGGCCATAGGCTTCAATTTTGCTAGCAGGTTTTGTTATGTATTGTGTGTTCTCCTCCCACCTGTGGTGGCGCTGTCACAGCAGATACATGGTTGGGTGTTCTCTTGGTTAAGTTTAGCTCTCTTTGTTCGGAACTCTCCAGAACTTTCCTTTCCTTCCTGAATAAAGTACTTCATGTTTGAATCTCTGAGTTCTGAGTTCTAATTGTGACTAGGTAGAAAGGTACCGACACAACAAAGTGGCGACGAGGATCGGATGAATCTGCGTTGTGGGAACTTTCTTGTTTTCGACGACAAAACACTCGGAACAGAGATTGCAGCATCACATTAACGTTACGGGTGCAGTGAGTAAACAGAAATTTTAATTTGAAACGTGAGATAGCTACTATATTAGGAAACATCGGTGATTTTGATGAAAATGTGGAGCAATGCAGCGCTTATACGGAACGTTTTGACTATTTTGTATTGGCGAATGCGGTGGCAAATGAAAAGGTCATGCCTACCTTTTTGAGTGTAATGGGGCCGAAGACATTCAATTTACTTCGCAGCCTTGTGCAGCCAGATAAGCCAGGAACTAAAACATATAAGCAACTAGTGGAAATTCTTGGAGCACATTTTTCACCAAAACCTCTGGTTATTGCTGAGAGATTTAGATTTCACAAACGGAATCAAGAGCAGGGGGAATCAGTGACGATGTTTATTGCTGCTTTAAAAAGGTTGTCAGAACACTGCGAGTTCAAGGAGGTGCTGAATGACACCATTAGAGACAGACTTGTGTGTGGTCTGCAAAGTGCAGCCACACAGAAGCGCCTTCTTACTGAGGACAACCTTACTCTTGAAAAGGCCATTGAAGTTAGTGTCTCCATGGAGATGGTGGAAAAGGAGGCTCAGCAGTTGAGTTCAACAGGGAGAGTTCACAAGGTGTCGTCTGAGCCTAAAGGTGTGCGGAACGGCACATGTTACCGTTGTGGGAAAACGGGCCATCACGCTAATGACTGCTGGTGTACGGAGCTGGAATACCGAAATTGTGGCAAAAAGGGTCACATTGAACACGCCTGTAGAGGTAAAAAAAGAACAGACAGAGCTGGGAGGCATGAAAGCAAAATGTCTGTATTTGGACAAGAGAGGAAAAAGTGTGCTCATTCAGTGCAGTATGATGGAACAAGCAAAACAGAGGGGAGCGACACCTCTGAGGAGGAAGAGGTGCACATACTGACGGTTGCAGGTGGTTCAAATGGCTACTGGGTGTCACCACTGGTGGAGGGACAATCAGTGCGGATGGAGGTGGACACAGGCGCGGCTGTGTCCCTTGTTTCAGACACTGTCTACAACAAAATGCTAAAGCATCTTACCATTCAGCCAACAAACATTGTGCTAAAGACGTATACCGCCGAACCTGTGGCCATGAGAGACGCCATTGAGGTGACAGTTAAATTGAACGGGACAGACTGCGAAACTGCCATTATATGTGGTAAAGGGAAATTACCCATCGCTACTGGGATGTGCGTGGCTAGAGAAAATCACGCTGGACTGGCCTGCAGTCCGCATGATGTCAAAAGGGGAGTCAGGTCTGACTGCAGTGTTAAACAAACATGCAGAACTCTTCAATGGGGAACTTGGGAGCATGAAAAAGATCAGCGTGAGACTGGACATTAAACCTCACAGCAAGCCGAAGTTTCACAAAGCCCGACCTGTACTCTATGCAATTAGGTCAAAAGTTGAGGCTAACTTGGAGGCCTTAGTCGAGAATGGAGTCCTGGAGCCTGTGAGCGTGAGCAAATGGGCCACACCCATTGTTCCTGTCCTGAAAAAGGATGGATCTGTTCGAATCTGCGGGGATTTTAAAGTGACTATTAACCCGGTGCTGTCTGCGGAACAGTACCCTCGTCCCCTCATTGATGATCTTTTTACGGGCCTGGCCGGAGGGCAAAAGTTCAGCAAAATAGACTTATGCCAGGCTTATCTACAAATGCATGTCGATGACAAATCAATGGAGCTGCTGACAATTGTGACACACAAGGGGCTATACAGGTACTGCCGCCTTCCATTTGGAATTACGTCGGCCCCTGCTCTATTCCAAAGGGCAATGGATCAGATTTTGAGTGGACTGCCAGGAGTCCAGTGCTACCTGAACGACATCCTTGTCACTGGGACAAATGAGGAGGATCATCTTCTGAACTTGGATGCGACACTACAACGATTGAAAGAGTACGGACTCAGAGTTCTTAAAGACAAATGTGAATTCTTTCAGTCTTCAGTTGAGTACCTGGGGCATGTGATTGATGCTACTGGCCTGCATAAGGCGCCGTCAAAGGTCAAGGCGAACGTGGAGGCCCCAGCACCCCAGAATGTGAGCCAGTTACATTCATTTCTGGGGCTACTTAACTACTATGGTAAGTTTATTCCAGACTTAGCAACATTGCTGAAGCCGTTACATCAGTTGCTATGTCAAGGCAAAACATGGAAATGGACTGAACTGTGCAACGAAGCTTTCGCCCAAGCAAAGAAAGCAATGCTGAAATCGGAGGTCCTGACACACTTCGACCCAAAGCTACCCGTGCAGCTAGCATGTGATGCATCACCATATGGTGTGGGAGCAGTCATATCCCACATCATGCCTTCTGGTGAAGAGAAACCTATCGCCTTCGCATCACGCACCTTGAACAAGGCCGAGAGTAACTATGCACAGATTGAGCGCGAGGTCTTGGGAATCGTTTTTGGAATTCGAAAATTTCATCAGTACCTGTTTGGGAGAAGGTTCACACTCCTGATGGACCACCGTCCATTGACTTCAATCTTCGGGCCCCACACCGGAATTCCGTCTCTTGCTGCAAGCAGGATGCAAAGGTGGGCTTTACTGTTGTCAGGACACACATACGACATCAAATATCACAAATCAGATGGTCTCTCAAGGCTACCCTTGCCTGTTACTCCCCCAGAGCCTCGTCAGATAGACATCTTCTACTTTAGACAAGTGGAGGGAGCACCTGTCACGGCAGTTCAGGTGCGAAGGTACACCCGCAACGATCCAGTCCTGTCTGAGGTAATAGACGATGTCATTCGAGGGAGAGCTATAGGAGATTCTCCTAATTTGAAACCATACGTTTCAAAAAGAAATGAGCTCTCCGTCCAGGCAGGTTGTCTTCTTTGGGGATGCCGTGTCATCATTCCGCCACCTCTGAGGGAACCTATACTGCAACTCACCGCAACTTCATTCAGGCCACAGTGGGATGGTTCGGATGAAGGAAATGGCAAGAAGCTACTTCTGGTGGCCAGGTCTCGATGGAAATATTGAGGAGAAAGCCAAAACATGTTCCCCATGTCAAAGGGTTCGGAATGTTCCACAGCTGGCAAATCTACACCCCTGGGATTGGCCTGCAGAAGTGTGGCAACGAGTACATGTTGACTTCGCCGGTCCTTTCGAAGAGAAGATGTTTATGGTGGTTGTGGACGCTCGGAGCAAGTGGCCGGAGGTCGCTGTGATGAGGTCTACCATGGCAGAGAAAACAATTGAGAAACTTGGTGAGATGTTCAGCCATTATGGCTCACCGGAACAACTCGTAAGTGACAATGGTCCACAATTTGTATCACAGGAGTTTGCAACCTTCCTGCATGTGAATGGTGTCCAACACATCAGGCCTGAGCCCTATCATCCCTCTACTAATGGCCTGGCAGAAAGGTTCGTGCAATCTTTGAAGCATGCCTTGAAGGCATCGCAAGGTCAGGGCTCAATCCACCAACGTCTGAACAGCTTCCTGTTGTCCTACAGGAACGAGCCGCATGCCACAACCAAAACTTCCCCCGCTTCGCTCATGATGAAGAGGCAGTTGCGGACAAGTTTTGACTTACTCAAACCTCCAAGGGCAGAACAGGTTGTCCATTGTCAACAACAAGCTCAAGTTGAAAAGAGAGAGAAAAGAGCCAAGGAGAGAAGGTTTCACCCTGGAGAGCACGTCCTAGCTCGAAACTACAACACTGGACTGAAATGGCTTCCTGCTATGGTGATCGCGCAGACGGGCCCTGTGTCTTACACAGTTGAGACTGCTGAGGATGTCGTCTGGAGAAGACACACAGATCAACTGTTGCTAGGAGCAGAGACAGCCACAGAGGCTCCAATGGCTGGTTGACCTGAACTATTTCCGGATGATACCGCAAACCAGCATCCTTTGCCACAATGCTCTTCTCCAACACAGGAAGTCATAGAGACTGTTCCACCTGTGCAAACTCCTGACTTTCGACTGACACAGGCACCTTCTCTATCTAGGCCTGTGTCAATGCCTACTGCTGTGGAAGCCAGCGATGACCGCCGGTATCCTGTCAGAGAGCGGCGGCCTCCAAGACGCTTGGATCTGTAGGCTTAGTAACTTACCTGTTGAGGAATAATGTGGACCTTTCATTTAAGAGGGGAGGAATATGTTATGTATTGTGTGTTCTCCTCCCACCTGTGGTGGCGCTGTCACAGCAGATACATGGTTGGATGTTCTCTTGGTTAAGTTTAGCTCTCTTTGTTCGGAACTCTCCAGAACTTTCCTTTCCTTCCTGAATAAAGCACTTCATGTTTGAATCTCTGAGTTCTGAGTTCTAATTGTGTCTAGGTAGAAAGGTACCGACACAACAGGTTTATTATGTGGTACTTTATCAAATGCTTTTTGAAAGTCCATAAACACAACATCAATCACACTACCCTCATTAACCCTCACCATTACTTCATCAAAGAACTCAGTCAAATTACAACAACAACTTGTATTTATATAGCACCTTTAACGTAGTAAAACGTCCCAAGGCACTTCACAGGACCACTAAAAGACAAAAAAATTGACACCGAGCCACATAAGGAGAAATTAGGGCAGGTGACCAAAGGCTTGGTCAAAGAGGTAGGTTTTAAGGAGCGTCTTAAAGGAGGAAAGAGAGGTAGAGAGGCAGAGAGGTTTAGGCAGGGAATTCCAGAGCTTACGGCCCAGGCAACAGAAGGCACGGCCACCAATGGTTGAGCGATTATAATCAGGAATGCTCAAGAGGGCAGAATTAGAGGAGTGCAGATATCTTGGGGGGTTGTGGGGCTGAAGGAGATTACAGAGATAAGAAGGAGCGAGGCCATGGAGGGATCAGGAAACAAGGATGAGAATTTTGAAATCAAGGCATTGCTTAACCGGGAGCCAATGTAGGTCAGCGAGCACAGGGGTGATGGATGAACTGGACATGGTGCGAGTTAGGACACGGGTAGCCGAGTTTTGGATAACCTCAATTTTATGTTGGGTAGAATGTGGGAGGCCAGCCAGTAGTGCTTTGGAATAGTCAAGTCTAGAGGTTTCATCGGCATGGATGTGGGTTTCAGCAGTGAATGAGCTGAGGCAAGGGCAGAGACAGGCGATGTTACAGAGGTGGAAATAGGCGGTCTTAGTTATGCTGCGGATATGTGGTCGGAAGCTCATTTCAGGGTCAAATATGGCACCAAGGTTGCAAATTAGTCAAACATAATTTGTTTTTAACAAATCTGTGCTAACTTTCACTTGTTACCCATATTTTTCCAAGTGCCAATCAATTTTGTCCCGGATTAGTATCTCTAAAAGTTTCCCCACCACCGACATTAGGTTGACTGGCCTGCAGTTGCCAGGTTTATCCCTTGCCCCTTTTTTGAACAGGGGTGTATCATTTTCAATCTTCCAGTCCTCTGGCAGCACTCCTATAGCTAAGGAGGATTGGAAGATTGCGGCCAGAGCCTCTGCAATTTCCACCCTTACTTCCCTCAGTAACCTCGGATGCATCCCATCCGGACTGGGTGACATTTCTACTTTGAGCACCGCCAACCTTTTAAGATCCTCCTCTTGATCAATTTTTATCCATCTAATTGCTCCACTGCCTCCTCCTTTACTGTGACATTGGCAGCATCCTCTTCTCTAGTGAACACAGATACAAAGTACTCATTTAATACCTCAGCCCTGCCCTGTGCCTCCACAAGAAGATCTCCTTTTTGGTCCCTAATTGGCCCCACCCTCCCTTTGACTACCCTTTTACTATTTATATGTTTAAAAAAGACTTTTGGGTTCCCTTTTATGTTACCTATTAGACTATTCTCATACACTCTCTTTGCCCCTCTTATTCCCTTTTTCAATTCTCCCCTGTACCTTTTGTATTCAGCTTGGTTCTCTACTGTATTATTGACCTGACATTTAACATAAGCCTCTCTTTTGTGTTTCAAGGTGTAGAGTTTCCATTTTGGGCGCAATCGGTGACCTGTACGCAAATTGTGCCCAAAATTGCACTAGTTGTGAGATTTTTTTCCTCACGTTTCCGCTCAAACGCATTTGCATATCGCCGAATGTAAAATCTGTTATGAACCAGCGCAATCGGCCAGCATTTTAGAATGTAATTGTTAAAAAAAATGCTTTTGCTTTAAAAACATGTTTCTTGATATATTTGTGAGTGGTAACTTGGTGCAGTTTGATTAATACAACTGAAAATGGGTTTATCACATAAGATAAGCATTTTAATCAGAGTGTCTAGTCCACCACCTGTGACTTTGAAAACCATTTGCTCGTTGTATCGGTGTACAATCATCAGTTTCTTAGTAAATTAAAAAGAAAATTATATTCAAAAGCTTTTAGAACGGGCCTATTAGTGTCCTTGTGCCCACAAGTACCAGCTTAATTTAAAGAGCCTTATTGAAGGCCCCCAAATGAGTGCAATTAGCGGAAACTCCCAATGGTGATTATTTTGATCTGGGGGTGTGGCCAGTTCTGTGGGGCGAACCAGCTTCTCGTGTGATTTTTAAAAAAAACTAGCACAAAAGGTCGCGGAAACTTGATTTGCTCTGGACATAATTTCTGCCTGAAAGGCTGCGATCTTTTGCACTGGTTTCTCCGATTTTGGGTGAATTGCGCTGAAAAAAAAGCAAAACTGAGTGGAAACTCCAGGACCTTTAGTCATCCAGGGATTTCTAGCTTTGGATGACCTTTCTTTCCCCATTGTGGGAATGTTTCTGGTCTGTACCCAAAATGTCTCCTCTTTGAGCATTTGATCCCATCATTGTGATCTGGTGAGTGCTGCTTAACTGTCAGGGAAATAAAAATCTAAATAAAACTGATTTTAATGACTGAAAAATGTTACTTTTAAATGAGGAAGTAGGAATTGTGAATCAGCAAATATCCCATAGAAGGAATAACAACAGAAAATGCTGGAAGCACTCAGCAGGCCAGGCAGCCGTGGAGAGAGAAACAGAGTTAACGTTTCAGAATTCTGATGAAGGGTCCCAGACCTGAAATTTAACTCTGTTTCTCTCTCCACGGATGCTGCCTGGCCTGCTGAGTGCAGCACTTTCTGTTGTTATTCCAGATTTCCAGCATCCGCAGTATTTTGCTATTGTATTCCCATAGAAGGAGTTAGGCTGTTTTCATTTGTTAGATCTGTGCAGGGAACTGTTTTTTTTGGCTTGCCTTATTGTACGTGCAACCAGTTATTGTAGCCAGTCTTATCTAATACTCCAGTTACATCACAGAACCACTTCTCATGAATGTGATTTCATATTATGACCCAGTTACCATTGTGCCAAATTAACACGGTTTTACTTGCACAGATTTAGCAATATTGGAACAATTGAATACGCACAAATCTTGATCAAAAGTCACAAATGCAACTGTTAAGTTTTTGGGCTTTGCTCAGATATTTATTTCATGCTCAATGTCATGGACCATCCCATCAGTGTGCCCTTGCTCCCTGCAAACCAAAGTGTGGCTTTATACACATAATTTGTGGATTTGTAGCATTGCCTGGGGGTTGGACAAAAACTATTGTTACTGTGTTCAACTCGCTGGATATGGCATGAGCCCTCTCATGATATCTTAGACTAAAATAGCTATTATATCAGTCTGTGGCATAGACTATAAACCACAAGAACATGTTAATTAGAAATAACAGATTGATAGTATCAAATGCAATACTGCAGATGTCATTATTTTACCAAACGTTTAACTACAAGAGGGGAGAGAGACAGATAAAGAGAGAGAACAAATCGAAAAAGGATGGCGAGTGAGAAAGAAATAAAGAGAAAACCAGAAAAGGAGAAAGGGGGTAATTTTGACAGGGTGGATAGTGTAAAACAGGCAATGTTGATCCAGCTGCGGGTTATACATTTGTCCCAATTTTCATTTGCATTGACTTCAATGGAAGTGAAAATTGGGACAGATGTTTTTCGGGCGGTTGCAATGATATTGCCTGTTTTACACTATCGGCTAAAGTCAAAATTACGCTCAAAGTGAGAGAAAACCAGTAAAGGAGAAAAAGTAAATGAAAAAAGGAGAACCAGGAAAGAGGAGCAAGAAAGAGCAAATCAGGAAAAAAAAAACACACAAACCAGAAAAGGAGAGATCAAACTAAAGGGGGAGAAAATGTACTATGAGGAGATGAAGAGAAAATGAAGCGGTGAGCAGAGAAGGGGTGAGAGACAGACAGAACAGGAGAGAGCTGTGTGCTGCATGCTGTGGTAATAATGTGCCCAGCCAGCGCCACAGTGTTTTTTGAGCGGAGGTTGTGTGGAGCCAGCAGTATCTTTGCTCGGTTATGCACAGGATAATGCTTGTGAGCTGGGAGGCTCCGACTTGTGAATGAGTGCGTGCGAGTGACAGCACAGTTCCGATACCTTCAGTGAACTGCGGGCAGCAGCAGCACTCTCTCCAGAGCAAAGCCAAACCACAGCAGCAACAAATCGCAGACAGTCGTCAGGAAGACATTTGCACAGAGTTGTGCTGCTTTTCTTAATATTTCACTAAGCCTCAATTCAGACGAACAAAGCCATCAAGTTTGTTCGTTTTAAAAAAAATAGTAAATCTATTAAATCATGGCTTGTCCGGAAATACTTCCTTTTCCAACAGAAGCATCAGATTGTGATGCCAGATCTCCGCTCCAGCTGAAGAAAGGCATGTCGATTTTCCTTGATGTGAGTACCAACTAAAATTCTGTACAATATAATCAACCTAACATGGTTATTCCTAACTAACCTGAGTTATCACGGCAGCAACTGCAGCACAAGCTGTCCGCAATTTATTTCTTCTTACTTTGGGAATGGGTACGTGTAATGTACACAGTGCTGTAATATCTTTAACCAGCTCCGAATGGGTGAGCGAGTGTGTGGGGAAGCGAAATGAGGAACGGGATTTGTATGTTAAGAGGAAAAATGGATTACCAAATATTTTAGGTACCATAATGATGAATGTTCCTGACTAGAAATCCTGGGAGCCAGCGAAGTGATGAAGAAGTACTTCGAATATATGGTGTCGTGTTCTATTGCTGACAATGGTGAATAAATGCAAGGGTTTTTGGATAAAATATTTGTTGCACTTGGATCTGTATATATATTTTTTCAGTGAAATATTTGAACCTTTAATTGAAAGCAGCGGCGTTAAAGCTAAAGCACCGCCTTTTTTAAGAATTAAAGTTGAACAAATTCGATTGCAAATGAAAAACGAATAAGCCACAGGACGGGAGAGTGGCGACTGTAAATCTTTGGAGCAGCCGGTCAGCAAAGCGCCCGGGATTGGGACCGCAGGACCCAGGTGGACAGAATGGAACCTGTGGTCTCCACCGACTCACGCGGTTTACCGAGAGCGCCAAAGATAAGCAAATGAAACAGCCTAAAAAAAATTTGAATAGAATTAGAGGTTTATTCATGCTAAAATTGTATTTTTGGAATTATAATTAGAAAAAAATTCAGTTTTAAAATATAATCTGAGCAAATATCACAGTTTCCGAATAATTAGAATAGGCGCCCATTCTTTATTGGAAGCCCAAAAGGAAAAGGAAAAGTGGCAAATATAACAAGACGGATGGATGCAAATATTTATTCTGATGTATACTGAGCCAGTAAGATCTGTAGTAATACAATAGCAAAATACTGTGGATGCTGGAAATCTGAAATAACAACAGGAAATGCTGGAAATACTCAGCAGGCCAGGCAGCATCCGTGGAGAGAGAAACAGGGTTAACATTTCAGGTCTAAAGATTGTTTCCGAGACACTGTTACTGGTCTGTCTTAGACTGTTGTTGATTGCAACAAAAAGACTGTTGTTGATTGCCTGAAATTTAACACAATGCACCGCCTACAACAACAACAACAACTTGTATTTATATAGTGCCTTTAACACAGTAAAACGTCCCAGGACGCTTCACAGGAGTATAAAAAGACCAAAAAATTGACACCTAGCCACCTAAGGAGAAATTAGGGCAGGTGACCAAAAGCTTGGTCAAAGAGGTAGGTTTTAAGGAGCGTCTTAAAGGAGGAAAGAGAGGTAGAGAGGCAGAGAGGTTTAGGCAGGGAATTCCAGAGCTTAGGGCCTAGGCAACAGAAGGCACGGCCACCAATGGTTGCGTGATTATAATCAGGGATGCTCAAGAGGCCAGAATTAGAGGAGCGCTGTTAGATCCGTGATTCGGAGAATATGATGTTTTTCAATAACCACACGGATGCTGTAACTTAACAATCAACAGGTATTTACTGGAGTAGGGTAGTCTCAAGACTGGGGGTACAGAGGCATGCTCAAGGCTTATATACAGGTGTGGTCACTGCTGGTACTACAGTATACAGGAGCTGTAAATGTAGTTCCCTCTTAAAGGTACATACACTACAATTCCTCCCCTTTTAGATTAGCAGTACCCATAATATTCAAATAACAATTAACACTTTAACATGTACATTAAACAACAATAGTCCATTTATAGATTCAGTCTTTGGGGCAGCTTCCTGATCCTTTCGGGATAGCGCCTTTCCTGAGGTTCTTGTTCTTGGTGCGGAGGAGATTCTGGCCCCTTTTCGTCGGTTAGTTCATCGGTTTCCACTGCTACTGGTTCAGAGGTAGATGCTACCGGTATGTCGGGTTCATCCCCAGGTACACGAGACATGGGGTTGACTCGTTCCTGTGACGCTAAGATCTGATCGACGTGGCATCTCACAATGTTCTCCCCGACATCCACTGTGTACATTAATGGCCCCTGCCTTGTGCATATCGTTCCGGGTTGCCATTTCTCTGTTCGGTAGTCACGGGCCAAGACTGGTTGTCCTACGTTGAAGCTCCTTGTCGGCTTCTCATTGATGTGCTGGAATTGTCTATCCTCAACATTTCTTCACACATTTGGTCTGAGCAAGTCCAGACGAGATCTCAGCCTTCGGTTAAAGAACATCATGGCCGGGGTCTGGTTGGTAACTGCATGTGTCGCATTTCGGTAGGCTAATAAGAAATTGTCCACCTTATGCTGTAGTGGAAATTCATCATCGCACATGGCCTTTATCGCCTTCTTAAAGGCTTGTACAAACCTCTCAGCCAATCCATTTGTGGCTGGATGATACAGGGCGGATGTGTAATGCCTTACCCCATTCATTCTGATAAATTTTCGAAACTCTTCGGACACAAACTGTGGTCCATTATCAGAGCAAATCTGCTCTGGCAAGCCGTTCCTGGCAAATATGGTCCGTAGGACTGCAATCGTTTTCTCTGTAGTGGTTGAGGACATTTTTATCACCTCAGGCCATTTTGAATGAGCATCCACTGCTATTAAGAACATTGAGTCCATGAATGGACCAGCGAAATCAATATGCACCTGTTGCCATGGAGAGGAGGGCAACTCCCATGGGTGTAGAGGGGCATGTGGTGGTGCATTTTGGACCTTCTGGCATCCTGAGCAGCTCTTGGTTAGGTCTTCAATTTGTTGATCGATTCCCGGCCACCACACATAAGCCCTAGCAAGGCTTTTCATTTTCACTCCCCCCAGATGACCTTCATGAAGCTCATTTAGCACTCTCTCCCTTAGCTTGGGTGGAATCACCACTCTGGATCCACACATCACTGTCCCCTGGCATACTGACAGCTGTTGTCTTCTGGATGAGAATGCTGGCAACAGTGAGTCGCCATGTGTTGGCCATCCCCTCACCGTCAAATCATATACCCGAGACAGCGTCGGATCATTGCGGGTCTCCTTCTCTATATCCGCATTCGTTACTGGCAATCGTTCAATTATTGATGAATAAAATATCTCGATAGGGTCCACTGCTGGTGCTTCCTCCACAGTAGGCAGTGGCAGGCACGATAGCCCATCAGCTTTTCCATGCTGTTTCGTGCCTTTATATTCTATTTCATATTGATTCACCCCTAGAAACAGGGACCACCTTTGTGACCGTTGTGCAGTCATCACTGGAACGCCCTTCTTAGGATTAAAGATGGAGACAAGTGGTTGGTGGTCAGTCAGCAAGGTGAACTTCTGCCCATGCAGATAGTGGTTGAATTTTTTTACTCCCCATACTAGGCTGAGGGCCTCCCTGTCAATCTGGGTGTAGTTGCGCTCAGCTGAGGTTAGTGACCGAGACGCAAAGGCTACTGGCCTCTCCAACCCGTCTGGGAATTTGTGCGACAGCGCCGCTCCAATACCATAGGGTGATGCATCACATGCCAAACGAATTGGTAGTGCTGGGTTGAAATGGGCCAACACCTCTTTTGATGTGATCAATTCTTTACACTTCTGGAAAGCTCGTCTACGTTCGTCATTCCACTTCCATGGTACCCCTGTTTGCAGTAGGGTGTTCAGTGGGTGTAATACCGTGGACAAATTTGGAAAGAAATTATGATAGTAGTTTACCAGCCCGAGGAACGACCTCAGTTGTGACACATTTTCCGGTGCTGGAGCCTTGACTACTGCCTCAATCTTTTCAGGGGACTTGTGTAACCCCTCTTCATCGATGACATGGCCACAATACGAGATCTGCTTCTGGAAAAACTCGCACTTGTGGCGATTAGCTCGTAGCCCATATTCCTTTAATCTGGTGAGCACCTTCACCAAGTTGGCGAGGTGATCACTGTCATTTTCGCCCGTGACCAGGATGTCATCCAAATAACACTGGGTCCCTGGAATCCCTTGCAGGACTTGATCCATCGCCCTTTGCCAAATAGCCGGAGCCGATGTTACCCCGAACACCAGCCGGTTGTATTGATAGAGACCTTTATGAGTGTTGATCGTAAGGTATTGTTTCGAGGCTTCTTCTACCTCCATTTGCAAGTACGCCTGGGCTAGATCAATTTTGGTGAAGCGTTTACCTCCAGATAGTGAGGCGAAAATATCCTCAATTTGTGGAAGTGGATATTGTACCGTGTGAAGGACTGGGTTCACTGTCACCTTAAAATCCCCACAGATGCGGACCTTCTTTGGTTCCCCAGGCGTATTACTCAACGACCTCTTCATTACAGGAACGATGGGTGTAGCCCACTCGCTCCAGTCTACTTTGGACAGTACTCCTGAACGTTCCAACCCTTCCAGCTCTGCTTCAACAGCTGGTCTGATCGCATAAGGCACTGGTCTGGCCTTAAGAAACTTTGGGCTTGCATTTTCCTCTCTTTTAATCATTGCTGTTATGCGTTTTAGTGTTCCGAGTCCCTCCTGGAGCACTTCTTTTGCATCAGTTAGCATTTTTGACTGTCGTCCAGGTGTGACGTCGTCATCCTTTTTGGCCTCAACCTTCAGTGCCTGTATGGAATGCCAGTCTAATTGTATCTTCCGGATCCATTCACGTCCTAGCAGTGGTGGTCCTCCATCTGGCAATACATATATGTCCATTTTAGGTATTTCCTGGCCTTTGTATATCACTTTCACCCTTATTTTTCCTTTGGGGTAGACTTTTTGCCCCGTGTATGTCTTCAAGACAATCTCTGTAGCTTTCAAGGGTATATGTGAAAATAGCCGCTTGTAGTCCCTTTGGTTTATGACTGTTAGGGCTGATCCTGTGTCCAATTCCATTTTCACTTGGACTCCGTCTATCTTGCGTGTAACCCAGATAGTCTGGTGATCCTCCATTTTGGTTACCTTATGTAGTTTCAGACAACCCAGCTCCTTGCTTCCAGAGACTGTGTCACTTTTCTGTTTGCCTGAACTACTGTCCTTCACCTTGTGTACCTTTTTGTACTTCTCCTGTGGAGATTTCTTGCTGTTGGTTTTCTGCCCAGACCTGCAGACTCTTGCTATGTGTCCCGCTTTTCCACACTGTCTGCACACTTGGTCCTTGAACCAACAATCCTTCTGGTCGTGTGTTGTTCTGCCGCAGCGATAACACTTCCCTGTTCCATAGGACATTTCATTGGTGCCATATTCTTGCGGTCTCCGTTGTATCTCTGCAGCGCCCCTTGCGGCTGCTTCGTGTGATACTGCCATACTGAAAGCCTTGTCCAGCATAAGATCCTTTTCTGATAGAAGCCATTTCTGGGTTCCTTCACTTTGCAGCCCACACACAAACTTGTCCCTTAATGTATCTGCTAGTCCCACTCCAAACTGGCAGTGTTTTGATAGCTTGTGCAGTTCCATTAAGTGCTCAGCATTGTTTTCATCTTTGTGTTGGTTCCTTTTATGGAACTTAAATCGTTCTGCTATCAGCAGCGGTGTGGGGTTTAAGTGTTCCTGTAGAAATTCTTGTTCACAGGCTTCTCTGGGGTTATTAGGTTTTGCAGTAACCCATAAGTTTTTGCACCCATGGAATTTAACAAAACCAGTGCTTTCCTAGCATCTGGCACTTCATTCGCCCTGCAGTACACCTCAATACATTCCACATATGTCGCCCAATCTTCGACTTCATTGTCGAACGTAGAGATACTGCCACTCTTCGGCATCCCTGGGTGTGATTTAACTGTCAAAAATGGCGTCTCCTGTGCTTTCCCTTCTTCTCCGCTGGCACAAAATGGCGTCTCCCACGCTTTCCTTTCTTCCCGCGCTCGCCCTCCTTCTCCGCTGCGGCTTCTGAAAATGGTGCCTCCCGCGCTCTTCCTTCTTCTCCGCAGCTCAATGGCGTCTCCCGCGCTCTCCCTTCTTCTCCCCGTGGACACTGTTCAGCCCTTGAGCCCTGGCTGTGCTCTGCGCATTTTTTTTTTTCTGTGCGCCTTTCCCGTTTCTGCCGCTCGGTCCTGAACCCGGCTACTGCTTTACCCTCTCTCCGTTTTGTTTTTCCTCGACGCCACTCGGTTTTCAACCCCCGGCTGCGCCCTGTGCGCTTCACCCTCTATCTTACCCCATCGACGCTGCTCGGCTTTTTCTCCGCCGTCGGGCTCCAGCTGCCGCTGTCCGGGGAGGGTCTGCGCTGTACCTGTCATCAGTCTGTTGCTGATCGTCGTGGCTGGGGAACCAAGCCCGGCTCTCCACAGCCTCCCCTGCGATGTTCACTCTCTGTCGGACGACTGGGCGGTTGCTCGTGGTCGACGCCCGTGCTTCTGGCCTCGACTTTCTTCCTCCGCCCTCCTGGAGCGAATCCTCGAAGGGAAATGCAGAGTTGCAGGTAGATTCGAATCGACACTCGGCGCCACTGTTAGATCCGTGATTCGGAGAGTATGATGTTTTTCAATAACCACACGGATGGTGTAACTTAACAATCAACAGGTATTTACTGGAGTAGGGTAGTCTCAAGACTGGGGGTACAGAGGCTTGCTCAAGGCTTATATACAGGTGTGGTCACTGCCGGTACTACAGTATACAGGAGCCGTAAAAGTAGTTCCCTCTTAAAGGTACATACACTACAAGCGCAAATATCTTGGGGGGCTGAAGCTGATTACAGAGATAGGGGCGAGGTCATGGAGGGATTTGAAAACAAGAATGAGAATTTTGAAATCGAGGCGCTGCTTAAACGGGAACCAATGTAGGTCAGCGAGCACAGGGGTGATGGGCGAACGGGCCTTGGTGCGAGTTAGGACACGGGCAGCTGAGTTTTTTATCACCGCAATTTTATGTAGGGTAGAATGTGGGAGGCCAGCCAGGAGTGTGTTGGAATAGTCAAGTCTAGAGGTAACAAAGGCATGAATGAGGGTTTCAGTAATGGAGGAGCTGAGGCAAGGACAGCGACGGGCAATGTTACGGAAGTGGAAGTAGGCGGTCTTTGTTATGCTGCGGATATATGGTCGGAAGCTGATTTCAGGGTGAAATATGACACCAACGTTGCAAACAGTTTGGTTCAGCCTCAGACAGATGTTAGGGGGAGGGATGGAGTCAGTGGCTAGGGAACGGAGTTGGTGGTGGGGACTGAAAACAATGACTTCGGTCTTCCCAATATTTAATTGAAGAAAATTTCTGCTCATCCAGAACTGGATGTCGGACAAGCAGTCTGACAATTTAGAGACTGTGGAGGGTTCGAGAGAAGAGCTGGTGAGGTAGAGCTGGGTGTTGTCAGCGTACATATGGAAACTGACGCTGTGTTTTCGGATGATGTCGCCAAGGGGCAACATGTAGATGAGAAATAGGAGGGGGCCAAGGATGGATCCTTGGGGGACACCAGAGGTAATGATGTGGGAACGGGAAGAGAAGCCTTTGCAGGTGATTTTCTGGCTAAGATTAGATAGATAAGAATGGAACCAGGCACCATTTTATCTGGTAGCCAAGACACAAGAGAGACACTGGTGGAAGTGTAGAGTGGAGCCACCAGACTGATTCTAATGTCAGGGGACTGAGTTATGAGGAAAGACACAATTGGGTACTTTAGCAGGGCGCAAATGACCTTTCGCCCGGGCGCGGCGTCGCTAACAACTCCCACTAAATTCTGTCCATGCCGCTATCTGGCAGCCTGGCACTCCTCTTGAGTGCCGCGATGCTGGCATGGCACCCCGCTCCCTGGTGGTCCAGGTAGGGCCCCACAGAGTTGTGGGCTTGGGCCCTCCCTTTTAATGAGGGGAAGAGCCCTTCCATGCAGCAGCACTTTGTGGCCCAGTGCGTAGCGCTGCAGAACGCACCGCCCTGATATTCAAGGTTAGCACTCCACCTCCCGCTTGGGGCGCTAAAACTGAATTTTGCGGTCGCCGGTGCAAATTAGCGCCGGGCGGTAAAATTAGCGCCCAGGCGATGTTAGCGCCCCAAAATGGTTGATACCGAATTTTTCCCCCTTGGGGCTAGAAATTCGGTACCTTGGCACCTCCCATTAGCGACTCCGGGGAGCGCAAATGATTTGTCACCCGGGCGCGGTGATGTTAGCGCTGCCAGCAAAATTCACCTGGTGGTTTGCGGCGGTGCTAACCATTATCGCCACACCCGCCTGCAGCCGGAGATCGTGATGTCATCCAGCCGGGCAATGCCCCAGTAGCGCCCCGGACCAGAAATTCATTCTCATCCCCTGCCTCAGCGCCTGCCGTTAGGAAGGACAGGTAGAGGAGGTGGTTTGCAGTTGGCTGAGAGCTGGAGGAGTGCAATTTAAAGGAGTGATCGTCCATTTTTTTTTAGTCAATGCTGCCTTGTCAGTTTAACAGAAGCAGACAGGTGTTTTGACCGATTTGAAGTTTCCCTACTTGAAAGAGTTTGGCTCCTGAGAAAAATTTATTACTTTCATTTGTGTTACATTAGATACTGCAAAATTTCCAACACTTAGTGGGGGCTGTACTGGCACTGGACCTCGCCCTCTAGCATCACTGTCGGAGACAGCGGAGGCAGAGACAAAGATTGGAAAATGTGGCCAGAGGTGGGAGGGCCAACAGGGCTCTCAAATGGAGGCCTTACCCTCCCAGGGTATTCCGGGAGCAGTTCTCTAACATTCATCTGTCAGAGGAGCAGTGTCTTAAAAGGCTCCGCTTCAGCAAGGAGGTGGTCACAGAGCTTTGCCACCTCCTGCAGCCAAACCTCAGGACAAAGACGTCTCTCTCAATGGCAGTGAAGGTCACAGTCGCTCTCAATTTCTATCCCAGCGGCTCCTTCCAGGCTTCAATAGGGGATATTGCAAACATTTTGCAGTTGGCATCTATTGCTGCATCTGGGTGGTGACAGATGCTCTGTACAGAAGGAGAAGGGAATACATCTCATTCCCCATGACCAGGGAGAAACAGGATGAACGCTCATGTGGCTTGCAAGGATAGCGGGCTTCCCCATGGTTCAGGGTGCCATTGACTGCACCCATGTGGCATTGCGGGCACCTCATTACAATGCAGAGATCCTCCATAACCGCAAAGCCTACCACTCTTTGAATGTTCAGTTGGTGTGCGAGAACAGACAGCTCATCATTGCCGTCAATGCCCACCCACTGCATGAAGCTCACGGCTGGCTGCTCAGCGACAAGGGTTATCCACTCGCCACCTAGCTGATGACACCCCTCCGCAACCCCAACACTGTTGCTCAGCATGCATACAATGATAGCCATAGCGCCACCAGGAACCTGATCGAACAGACTATCGGGGTGCTAAATCAACGGTTCCGCTGCTTTGACCGCTCTGAAGGAGCCCTGCAGTACTCCCCTGATCGAGTCTCCCTTTTCATTGTTGTGTGCTGCATGCTGCACAACCTGGCCATTCTGAGGGCCCAGCCATTGTCACGAGGGATTGCAGGTCCACCTTGTGGTGATAGTTACCCTCCACCCCGGTAGGGGGCGACGGAGGGTAAACAGAGAAAGGGAATAAATAAAGAAGCCTCGTGTTGATGGCTGAAGGAATACATCCCATGTCCGTGTGTCCGTGTGTTGAGTACATTACATGGTGACAGAAGTGGCAAGTACCCGAAATACCCTTGTTAAAGACTGTCCGCGTCAATGGAACTAACTTTCCCAGTGAAACCAGTCAGCTCCCGGTGAGTGAAAGTTTATGACACAGGTGTAGCATAGTAGCTAGTTACACCAGGATGGAGATAAACAAGAGAGACTGAGAAAAAAAAAGTGTACTTACCCCACGTTGCTTACTATCATGGCCACTCAAAGTCCTGCATTCTTTCAGATTTCACCCCCCTCCGAATTTGACTTTACACGGCCGGAAGAGTGGCCGTTGTGGCTGAGCAGATTTGAACGCTTCAGACAGGCTTCAGGCCTTGATAAACAGTCACAGGAAAAACAGGTCAACACGCTATTATATTCCACGGGAGCGGAGGCTGAAGCGATCGTCCGGTGCAGGAATATTACGGCTGATCAACTGAAAAGCTATGACACAGTTAAAACGGAGTTGTCTAATTATTTCATCCCGCAGAGGAATTTGATATTCGAACGCGCAAGATTCCATAGGTGCGTGCAGGAGAGAGGGGAATCGGGTGATAGCTTCATCAAAACGCTATATGAGCTCATAGAACACTGTGAATATGGAGCTATGCGGGACGAACTAATTCATGACAGATTGGTTGTTGGACTAAGGGATCTTAAACGCTCTGAAAAATTACAGATGGATCCAGACCTCACGGTTGACAAAGCAAAAACACACATTTTCCAAAGTGAAGAAATAAAGAAACAGCAATCAATGCTTCAGAAAGATAGTAATGAGGAGGAGGAGTCCATTGAAACCATAAGTACCCCCCGACAATCAGTCCCCAAAAACATTTTTCTACCAAATCAAGACAAACTGACTCACATGAATATGTACAGAGGCCTCGCACTGGAACTCAAACTGGAACACATTTCCAACCACAAAAGCAGAGTTGCAGATGGTGTGGCCGGAGTACACACAATAGACAAATCTGTCCAGCCAAAGATGTTAGCTGCAGGAATTGCCAGAAAAAGGGACATTTTGCTGCAGTTTGCTGATCCACACCTGCGGTTGCTGAAATATCAGAGGACGACGACAATGAGATAGCGTTCCTGGGGTCAACTGGAGATGGGTAGTGTTATGTTCATTAATAACTAGATATTATTATTATGAACAGCTAGCTTCTAGCTAGTCATTTATTCAGTACACGTTCTCTAGGTACAGCATCTGTAGAGATTCAGCATGCGTACTTCTGTGTGCAGGCAGCCATCTTGACTACTGCCTTGTGGGTAGTCTAGTGCATCATGGGTAGTGTAGTCTTAAACACATACAACTAAATATACAGCTCTATACAGCTCTACGGCTCCATCTAGTGTACCACTCTAGAATGAAATGTTATTGATCATTACATCCCCCTTTCTTTGAGGTTAACAAAATCAATATCAATCAACTTTCAAGAAAAACGATAAAGATGATATCAGTAGCACTTTTATTAGTGCTCTATAAACATAAACATTTTCACAACAGTCAACACATTTTCAAAGCTTTACATTATACTCAAAGATTAAGTCTATCAGGCTTTTTTACTTCACGTGTGGATCTTCTCAGCATGGGTAAGTCTGATGTGTTTTCATGAGATTGGTCTGGTGGTGAATGATAAGATTCAGTTGCAGCATTGTCATCAATCTGCTCTTGGATAGTTTCTTGTGTTTTCAGGAGGGAACGGCGGTTCCTCCTGAGAATCTGTCCTTCCTCAGTTCTAACAGTGTATGACCTTGGTCGTACTTCCTCAAGAACTGTAGCTTTCCTGTTCCATGTATCTGGATCCTCAATCCTGACAACATCATCCCTTGTCAATGGCTTTAGAGTTTTGGATGACTTGTCATAGTATGATGTCTGTTTCAGCTTTAACAGTTGAAGTCTCTGTCTTAGTTCCTTACTTTGCTTTTCATTTGCACAGCAGGGCAGCGTGGTGCGCAACTTGTGACCCATTAGTAGTTCAGCAGGTGAAGAACCAGAGTCTAAAAGTGAGGCTCGGTAGATCAGCAGGGCGAGATAAGGATCAGACTTGCTTTCTGTCGCTTTCTCCAGTAGCTGCTTGAGAACTTGAACACCTTTCTCTGCCTTACCATTCGACTGAGCATACAGAGGACTGGATGTGATGTGCTGAAAGTCATACTGTGCTGCAAACTGTTGCCACTCCTTACAGTTGAAGCACGGACCATTGTCGCTAATGGCAATCCTGGGAATTCCATGTCTGGAAAGATGGATTTCACATGCATTATGACACTGCTTGCTGTGGTGCTTGAGAGCAGCGCCATCTCAGGATAGTTAGAATAGTAGTCAATCACTATTAGATATTCTTTACCATTTAAAAGAAAAAGGTCCATACCAACCTTTTGCCATGGTGCTGTTGGTATGTCAGCTACTATCATTGGTTCCTTTGCTTGTTTGTTTTGGTGTTTCTGACATGTCTCACATTTGTCTATCATGTTCTCAATGTCCTTATTTATGCCAGGCCAATAAACAGTGTCTCTTGCTCTCCTTTTGCATTTTTCAATTCCGAGGTGTCCCTCATGAATCCTTTTGAGCATGTCTTGACATAGAGCCTGTGGAATGACTATTCTGTTCTGTTTTAGTAATAGTCCACTTACGACACTCAACTCTGACCTTATGTGATAGTATTTTGGACAGGAACCTTTTGGCCAACCATGATGAATGTTCTCTATTACTATTTGTAACACTGTGGCCTAGAAATTCAGTATAGCCAGTTTTGGGGCGGTAAAGTCGGGCGGGCGCTAAAGTTTGCGCCCGGCGCAAAGTCGAGGGCCCTTCGCCGATATTCAGTAGCTTCGCCCTAAGAGGTTGCTTGAGCGCTAAAACTGGCGATGCACGCCTATCTTTAGGCGCTAAGCCGGCGGTGCTGAGGGATAGCGCCGAGGCCGGGCGCAGCGCAGGTGCGGTCATTTCTTGATTGACAGCAGACACCGTGGCGCCGGCCAGCTCTTAAAGGGAGAAGGGTCGACTTGGTCTGCTGCAACGGCCTGCACACTGCAGCCTTCCAGCTAGGCCTGAACACTGCTGGTGATCAGAAGGAGCCATGGCAACGGTACAGAAGGCCCGTGAGCGTGCCCTGCGCTTCTCAGCCCATGACTTGAAGGTGATGGTGAGGGCCTTGGAGAAGAGACAGCACATCTTGTTCCCGGACACTGGCAGGAAGCCTCCCACCAGCGTCTATAGGAAACCCTGGAGGGAGGTCACCCGCTGGGTGTCGGCCACCGGCGATGCCCCCAGGGACAATGTCCAATGCCGGAAGAAGTTTAATGACCTGACCAGGATTGTCAGGGTGAGTACCCTTTCCAGTCTCCTCCTCATCCTCGCATGTACACCTGACATGATGGGCAAAGGGACCTGAAAGCTCTAATGGCCAGCCCTCAGCCAGCAGCTATGGGACAGTCATGAACATCAATTGCACATTCTGCACTTTACACCATGGGAGGCAGTGCACACCACATCAGGGCTACACACTGGCCAAGCTATTCCACCATGGGAGGCAGCGCACACCACATCAGGGCTACACACTGGCCAAGCTATTCCACCATGGGAGGCAGCGCACACCACATCAGGGCTACACACTGGCCAAGCTATTCCACCATGGGAGGCAGCGCACACCACATCAGGGCTACACACTGGCCAAGCTATTCTACCATGGGAGGCAGTGCACACCACATCAGGGCTACACACTGGCCAAGCTATTCCACCATGGGAGGCAGTGCACACCACATCAGGGCTACACACCGTACTTACAGGCTGTCCTTTCTCTTGCAGGCAAAACTTGCCAACAACCGAAGGCACCAGGAGGAGACCGGGGGAGGCCGCCCCCAGATCCAGGAGCTCACTCCCCTGGAGGAGCGCGTGAGTCGCCTCATGGGAGCCCGGGTGATTGGGCCTGTCGCCTGTGGAGATGCCGACCCTCTTCTGGGCCACAATGGTATGGACATCACCTTTTGGACCTCTCTCGTCGCACTTGCGCATCCGATCTACCTCCTTTGCCACTGTCCGACCAATGCGCTGAATGCCACCAGTCATGCCTCCCTCGCTGACGCCCTCTCCTCACTCTAAAGCTACTCTTGTGCCTTCCTGCTTTCAGCTGGTGATGAGGAGCTCCCTGAAGCTGCCAGTGACAGCCCCTCCGAGGAGGAGGAGGAGGAGGAGGAGGAGGAACAGGAAGGCGGACCATCAGGGCAGCACTCAGGTCCGGCTGCAGATGCCGAAGTAGTGGACACGTCTTCCCTGGAGGAGAGCCTGGAGGAAGTGTCGGAGGGGAGTGGAGCTGTTGGGACCAGTGGCGTCCAGCAACCCAGGAGGGCTGCGGTTGGTCCGCGGCCTTCCCCCCAGAGGGGGGAAGGATCGGAGGGGAGTGCAGTTGCTGGGCCCAGTCGCCGCCGGCAACGTGGCAAGGGTTGGGCAGCTCTGCCCCCTGCTCCCCAGCGGGCGAGTCCGGACTCCAGTCCGGCCACGTTCAACTCAGAGGAGGCGCGCCACCTCGATCAAATGGCCCAGGATTCGGATCGCCGGCACACCGAGCTGATGGGGGTAGTGGCACGGATGCCTGAGGCGATCAAGTCCCTGGCTAGTAGTGTGCGCGAGTTCGGGGCCTCACATGCCGCGAGTGGCCGGCTGATCAGTGATGCCGTCCAGACAGTGGCTGCTCTGTTGCGGTCGCAGACCAGGGCAACAGGGGCACTCACTGCTGCCACACGCGCTGTGTCAGCCAGGCATCGCCTGGACACCCGCTGCGCTGCAGCAGCACAGCGGGCTGCCCTTCGGCAGATTGGTGCGCATGCTGCAGTGCGGGCCCGGGCGAGTGCCAGAGTGCCACATCACCAGCCAGCGCCTACCATCCGCCAGATTGCACACATTCCTCCAGCCGTCACCGCCACTCCCCCAGTGGCGCCTCAACAGAAAGCGGCTGCGAATGATGTTGGCCAGGCACAGCTGCGCCAATCACCAGCCGGCCCCTCGAGGGCCAAACCCCGTCTAGGCCGCCCCCCAAGGGCATCTGCCGGAAGGACATCTGACCCTCAGAAGCCTTCCCCCAGCCTCGCAGCAGCCACTGGGCAGAGCTTGCGGAGGAGCAGCAGGCCGGGCAGGGGCCCCAAAAGGCTCGACAAGGTCTCGCCCTCGCGGCCCAATAAGTAGACGGTGTGGCCAAGTGTTATTTTATATGGCGATGCCTATGTTTCTTTTGGGGATGGTTTTGTTTCTGGGGATGTTTTTTGGGTTAAGGCCGAGGATGAAGGCCATTTTTGTCCAAATGTTCAGTTATTCCTCCCCAGGTTGTGGGAGTGAGTCATTTGATGTACTGTTTTTTGGGGCCGTTGAATGTTTCTGGGTTTCATGTGGGAAGGGGTTTCATTGGTCTAAAATAAAGATTTCTCTTTATTCAGAGAGTGTCCATGTTTGTTGCTGTAAGTGTTTGTTGCCTTCGCCGGCTGAGGGCTTGCGGAGCGGCTGCGTTCATGTTCCTTCATGGCCACAAGGCATTCCCTGACAGGGGGCTTAGAAGTGACGTTCAATAAGCCGCCGATGGATGGCCCTTGGACCTTCTCGCTCCCTCCTGGGATGGTACTCCTCCTCCTCCTGCTCCTCCTCCTCATGCTCCTCCTGCTCCTCCTCCTGAGGTGGTGGTCCAACATGAGGTGGCAGTGCCTGAGTCCTGCGGAGAGCCAGGTTGTGCAGCATGCAGCAAACAACGACGAAATGGGACACTCGGTCCGGGGAATACTACAGAGATCCGCCAGAACGATCCAGGCAGCGGAACCGCTGCTTGAGGACGCCAATTGTTTGCTCGATTATGTTCCTGCTCGCTTGATGACTCTCGTTGTATGCCTCTTCAGCAGGGGTCCTGGGCGCGCGGAGCGGGGTCATGAGCCAGGTACACAAAGGATAGCCTTTGTCCCCGAGAAGCCATCCTCTTGGGGGAGGCTGTGCCTCGAACATGTCACGCACAGTTGTCTGCCGCAGGATAAAGGCATCGTGGCTGCTGCCTGGAAAGCGGGCATTGACAGCTAGGATGCGCTGCTTGTGGTCACACACCAGCTGCACATTGAGGGAATGGTAGCCCTTCTGGTTGCGGTAATCCTCGGCATGCTCCACAGGTGCCCGCAAAGCCACATGCATACAGTCAATGGCGCCCTGCACCAAGGGGAAGGCCGCGAATCTTGCAAATCCCAGTGCACGCTGATGCTGCCTCTCCAGGGCCATGGGGAAGGAGATGAATTGGCGTCTCCTTCTGAAAAGGGCATCGGTCACCTGGCGGATGCAGCAATGCACGGCGAACTGGGATATGTTAGCAATGTCCCCAGCAGCGGATTGGAAGGAGCCGGTGGCATAGAAGTTCAAGGCCACCGTCAACTTCGCCTCCACCGACAGAGACGTCCTGCTCCTGAGCTTTGGATGCAGATCTCTGCGAAGCAGATGGCAGATCTCTCCAACCACCTCCTTTCGGAATCTCAGCCTTTTTACACATCGCGCGCCACTCATGTTGAGGTAGGAGCGCTGCTGGTGGTATGCCCTGACTGGGTAAGGCCTATGTTGCCGACGCCTGTTGCCCCCTCTGCGTCTAGCCAGGGCTGCCCCTCTCACACCGCGTCTGCGAGCCCTACGGACATGATGCTGAAACTCAGCGTTGGCACCCCATGCAGCCCCCATAATATGCTGCCAAACAGTCAAATATCCAAGAGGCCACTTGCAATGCTCTGGCCTGAAGCCAAAAATACCTGAGCTAGTGTTGGCCCAAACCAGAAAGCTGTCTTCCTTGGTCTCTCTCCAGAAATCCGTTGCACAAGAGTGTTTGCTGCAAAATGGCTGCCCTTTATAGTGCAGGGTAAGTGCCCTTTAATTTACGCTCCCCGGGGCCCGCGTCGGCTCTGTTGCGTTCCACTAAACAAGCGTTCGGGCCGCCGGCCGCACAATGGGGCGGTCCCACTGAAGTTCTGGATCGGGGCGCGCAAAGGGCGTTGCACGAGGATATGACGTCATTTTCTGCGCGCGCAGGTGAGCGCGCGCTAAGACTTTGCGCCGGCGCTAAATGTCTACTTAATTTGGAGCGAGGCGCAGATCGCGCTGCGCCCGGACGCTACACGCATAGCGCCCGAAATTCACTTCTCTTAAGGCGCTAATGGCTGGCGCAACCAACTGAATTTCTAGGCCTGTATCATTTACTGTTTCTTCTGCTATTTACTTTGATTTTGTGTCTGACACGGGCAGCGCAGCAGTGACCATACTCACATGAACATCCACGTCTTCTTCAGTAGAGCTCACTTGACTCATTGTGGGTGCTCGGGATAGTGCATCTGCTAACACTATGGGCTGGATTTTCAGTATAGACAGTTTTGGGGCGCTAACCTTAGCGCCCGCCCGAAGTTAGCGCCCGCCCCAAAGTAGCGCCCCGTTGCCGGAAATTCAGTGGCTTCGCCCTAAGAGGTTGGTGGAGCGCTAAAAGAGGCGTTCCACTACTTTCTTTAGGCGCTAAGCCGGCGGTGCAGAGCGCAACACCCGAGCTCGGGCGCAGCGCACGGCACACACTCTGGGGCCAGTGAGCTCTTAAAGGGGAAGGGTGCATGTGTTTTTTTCAAAGGCAGAGTCTGGGGGGGGGGGGAAACACGAAGAGGAGGATGTGGATGAGGAGGATGAGGATGAGGATGAGGATGAGGAGGATGAGGAGGAGGAGGAGGAGGAGGAGGAGGTGGTGGTGGTGGTGGTGGTGGCCGGAAACATAAATACACCGTTCACAACAACACACTGGATCCTTGTCCACAACACATGCAGACTGCCGTTTATAGTGCAGGGGGAGTGCCCTTTAATTTGCGCTCCCCAGGGTGTGTTGCGTTCCATTTTACAAACGCTCTGGACGCCAGCCGCACAATGGGGCGGTCCGACTGAAGTTTGGATTCGGGGCGGCCAAAGGGCGTTGCACGAGGATGTGACGTCATTTTCTGCGCGCGCATCCGGGCGGCCGCTAAACTTTGCGCCGGCGCTAACGGGCAACTTAATTTGGGGCGGGGCGCAAACTGCGCTGCGCCCGGGCGCTACACGCATAGCGCCCGAAAATCACTTCTCTTAAGGCGCTAACTGCTGGCGCAAGCAACTGAAAATCTAGCCCTATGTATTTGCCTGGTGTGTAGATCAGTTCAAAGTCATATCTTTGCAGCTTCATCATGAGTCGTTGAATCCTTGGAGACATCTCATTCAGATTTTTTTTTATGATGGCAACCAGTGGGCTGTGGTCTGTCTCAACTGTGAAGGTGGGAAGTCCATATATGTAGCCATGGAACTTTTCTAATCCAACTACCAAGCCTAGACATTCCTTTTCAATCTGGGCGTATCGACACTCAGTATCAGTCATAGACCTGGAGGCATAGGCAACAGGCTTCCAATCTTCACCCTCTGCTTGTAGCAAGACCGCGCCTAGGCCATCTTTTGGTGCATCCGTTGACACTTTGATTCTCTTTGTTGGGTCAATGAATGTGAGTACAGGTGTGGTGTCAGCACTTGAGGTTCATCCACTCTTGTTCATGTCTTTCTGTCCATGCGAACTCATTTGTTTTATGTAGCAGGTCTCGCAGACAGGTTGTCTTGGCTGACAAGTTAGGAATTAACTTTCCAATGAAGTTTATCATCCCTATGATGCGTAGTACTCCTTTTTTGTCAGTGGGTCGGGGCATTTTGAGTATGGCGTTTACTTTTTCCATGTCTGGCTCTATTCCTTTACCAGATAGAATATCTCCTAGGAAAGTGACTTCCTGGACGCCAAACTGACACTTGACTTTGTTGAGCTTCAGTCCATTCCGGCGTATGCTCTGTAGCACTTTAGTCAGTCGCTCATTGTGTTCTTTCAGTGTGGAGCTCCAGATGATGATGTCATCAACATAGACCCGGACTCCTTCCAGACCTTCAATTATGTGTTCCATCACTCTATGAAAGATTTCAGATGCAGATATTATCCCGAAAGGCATTCTGAGGAAGCAATACCTGCCAAATGGTGTGTTGAAGGTACAGTATTTGGCGCTCTCTTCATCCAGTTTTAGTTGCCAAAATCCTTGTGAGGCATCGAGCTTTGTAAAGTATCTGGCACCTGACATTTCACTGGTGATTTCTTCTTGCTTGGGAATCTGGTAGTGGTCACGTTTTATGTTTGCATTTAAGTCCTTTGGATCCATGCATATTCTTAGATCATTGTTCTTTTTCTTTACACATACCATGGAGTTAACCCAGTCTGTTGGCTCTTCGACTTTCCTGATGACTCCTAGTGTGGTCATTCTGTCCAGTTCTTTCTTGAGCCAGTCACGCAGGGGTGCTGGAACTCTCCGTGGAGCATGTACCACTGGCTGAGCATCCTCCTTTAGCTGGATCTTGTAAGTGAATGGTAGAACTCCAAATCCTTTGAACACATCCTGGAAATTACTCACTACAGAATCCACTGAGTCATCTGGTCTGCTTATGGCACAGTTTATACGGTAGACTCTCTTGGCCAGTTCTAAGTCTTCACAAGCTTTGTCACACAGTAGTGAATCAAGTCCTTCAGCCACAACAGAAAACATGAGATGATGCACTTTGACTTTGACTGTCACTTTAAGTCTGCATACACCTAAGCTACCTATTTTCTGACCATTATAGTTCTTCAGTAGTACTGACATTTTCTGTATTTTTGGCTTTTCTTTCATGTTTTTAATGTCACTCATACTGATTAAGTTTGCTTTTGCCCCAGTGTCCAGTTTCAATGTAACTAATGCTCCATTTATCTGCAGTGGGATCATCCATTTATCCTCTTTTACTGCATTAACTTTATGTTCAGCATTGTTTATTCCTGAGGGCTGCACATTTTCTGTATCCTTTTCTATATTGTCACATGACACCATTCCTACAAAAAATGTCTCACTTAAATCAGTGTCCTCAATCACATTGACTTGGACTTGTTGCCCTTTCTTTGTTTTTACTTTTGATAAGCATTGTTTGGCAAAGTGATTCTTTCTATGACATTTTGTGCACATTTTTCCAAACGCTGGGCATTGTTTTAACTGGTGTTTGTAACCACAGCATTTACAATTAAAAATTCCTTCCTCCGATTGCTTTTCATTTCTGTTCTGCCCATGTTTCTTCCCTTTGTAGGACACAGCACCGACAGCAGCACGTACTACAATCGCATCATTATTGATTTCACTGAAAGTCTTCGCGTGCTGTCGAGCTAGCTCACTGGCTTGGCATATTTTCACAGCATTTTCCCATGTCAGTTCGGTTTCTCTCAACAGACATTCCCTGACCATTTTATCCTGAATACCAAACACAATCTGCTCACGAATCATGGATGCTTTCAGTTCAGAGAAATTACATGTCTGTGCTTTCAGTTTCAGATCGGTCACAAAGCTATCAAAAGTCTCATTTTGCCGCTGTGTCCTCGAACGGAACATGTATCTTTCATAGGTTTCATTCTTTTTGGGAGAACAATGTGTATCAAACTCCTTTAGCACATTGTCTAATTTTTCTCTGTTCTCCTCTGGATTAAATACAAATGTATTAAATACCTCTATCGCCTGTGGGCCTGCAACCGTAAGCAGCAATGCTATTTTTCTTGCGTCTGGCTTCGTACCGAATCTGATGGCAGCAATGTAGAGTTTGAATTATTGTTTGAAAGTCCGCCAATTGTAGTCGACATTTCCCGTGAGATTCAAAAACTCCGGTGGCCTCAAATTCTCCATATCGCTTTTCACAATTTTCAGCAGATCTTCACCACTCCTGGTACCATGTTATGTTCATTAATAACTAGACATTCTTATTATGAACAGCTTGCTTCTAGCTAGTCATTTATTCAGTACACGTTCTCTAGGTACAGCATCTGTAGAGATTCAGCATGTGTACTTCTGTGTGCAGGCAGCCATCTTGACTACTGCCTTGTGGGTAGTCTAGTGCATCATGGGTAGTGTAGTCTTAAACACATACAACTAAATATACAGCTCTATACAGCTCTACGGCTCCATCTAGTGTACCACTCTAGAATGACATGTTATTGATCATTACAGGCAGGGCCAGCCGTGGACCATCACCCTAAGCCTGTGTGGTCGCATGACTGAATTCAAACTCAATACAGGGGCTGATGTCACTGTCATCCTGGAGTGCCCCTACAACGACCTAGGTCAAGAGGCTCTTCAGAGCACCACTAAGATTCTTCAGGGGCCTGTTCAAGTCCCGTTGAATGTCAGAGGAAAATTTTCATCTACCCTGACCCATGGTCCATGGTCTACAAAACAGGACATGTATGTGGTATGCGGTCTACAAACAGCGCTCCTCGGTCGCCCCGCCATCATTTCCCTGTGTCTGGTGTCCAGGTTGGACCCACAAGCAGCAGAGACAGTATCTACGGACCTCGAACGGGAGGTCAGAGAACGGTTCCCCAGACTGTTTCAAGGCATTGGGCGACTGCAAGAGGAGTATCACATTCGCCTGAAGCCGGATGCTAAACCTTTTGCTCTCTCTACACCCTGACGTGTCTCGCTCCCCCTTATGTCCAAAGTTAAGGAGGAACTCACCCACATGGAGCAACTGGGGATAATTGCAAGAGTTGAGGAACCCACAGCCTGGTGCTCCGGAATGGTTGTAGTCCCAAAACCCAACGGAAAAATCAGAATCTGCGTAGACCTAACAAAACTCAATGAAAGTGTTTGTAGAGAGCTGCATCTCTTACCTTGCGTAGAGCACACTCTGGGGCAGCTGAAAGATGCAAAGGTTTTTACAAAGCTTGACGCTCAATCTGGTTTCTGGCAAATACCCTTGTCGGAGGAGTCAAAACGTCTCACCACGTTCATCACGCCATTCGGACGTTACTGTTTCCACAGACTGCCCTTTGGAATATCCTCCGCCCCTGAGCATTTCCAGCGTCGCATGTCCCACCTCCTTGAGGGACTTGATGGTGTCTTATGCCAAATGGATGATGTGTTGGTGTTTGGCGCAACCCAAGAACAGCACGATCAGCGACTTTTTGCAATTCTCAGTAAACTACAGCAAGCTGGACTTACTCTTAACTCCAAATGTGAATTCGCCAAAACGCAGGTGAAATTTCTCGGCCAGGTCATCGATGGGACCGGTGTCAGAGCAGATCCTGACAAAGTCAAGGCCCTCGCACACATGGCCGCGCCAAGGAATGTATCTGAAATACGCCGCCGCGCCAAGGAATGTATCTGAAATACGTCGCTTCATGGGCCTGGTCAATCACTTGGGCAAATACACACCCCATCTAGCCGATAAAACCAAGCCACTCTGGGATCTCCTCAACAGGCCGACCTCATGGTATTGAGGACCCCAGCAGTCCCAAGCTTTCACTGAGATAAAGACGGAGCTAACCATCCCGCCAGGCCTTGCACTGTATGACCCCAATGCACTCACTAAAGTGTCAGCTGATGCCTCATCGTTTGGCTTGGGTGCAGTCCTTTTACAAAAGAAACCTGACACTGACTGGCGCCCTGTAGCCTATGCTTCATGAGCCCTTTCAAAAACAGAGCAGCGCTATGCGCAGATTGAAAAAGAGGCCCTGGCCATTACATGGGCGTGTGAGCGCTATAGAGACTTCCTAATAGGCATGACATTCCAGGTCGAAACAGATCACAAGCCCCTCCTTACACTATTGGGATCTAAAAACCTGGACGAGTTGTCCCCCTGCATTCAGCGCTTTCGGATACGACTCATGCACTTTCACTTCACTATATCACATGTGCCAGGGAAGAGCCTAGCAACTGCCGACGTCCACTCCAGGGCTCCCTACCAGCCGCCGGTGGATGATTCCCCTGAGGTGCAGTGCATAGAGAATTATGTACACTCAATACTCACTGCACTGCCCACTACTGAGAAACGCCTGGCTGCACTTCGTCAAGAACAGGAAACGGATGAACTACTTCGTCAGGTCTTCACATACTGCCATGAGGGCTGGCCAGATCATGCGAAACTTGACAATGCTCTTTGACCTTACGCGGCCGTTTCAGGTGACCTCACTATTGCACAAGGATTGCTGCTACAAGGGTGCCGGTTGGTCATTCCAGTATCAATGCAGAAAGACATTCTGTACAAACTGCATGATGGCCATCAAGGGATCACAAAATGCAGAGCACGAGCCAGGTGTTCTGTCTGGTGACCTGGATTAAGCGGTCAACTACAACGTAAAGTACAACAATGCCCAGGCTGGCCCGACCTCCAGAATTTTACAGACAAGGACAAACAATCTAAACTAAGACAACAGGCCAACTTTAACAGTCGCCACAGAGCTAAGCCCTTGTGTCCACTCCTTCCAGGTGACTATGTGTGGATACATGACTCCCGCAAAAGAGGCATTGTGCAAGGACAGGCCAACACCCCAAGATCGTATCTGGTTGATATCCAGGGCCAGATTGTTCGCAGGAACCGCAGACACCTCGCACTTACCCAGCAGCCCCCAGACGCTGCTAATGAGCCTTCCATTCCCAATGACTACAATGGGGATGCGGGTCCTGGAACTCCTCCATCCACAGGGGGTACCCCACCTCCATCGGGTTCCAGACGATACCCTGAAAGGGTCTGCAATCCTCCTTCATACCTCCAGGACTTTGCAACATGAATAGCTTAAGAACCAAGACACCTCATTGGGTCAGAATAATACCCGAGGTACTTGGTGGAGGGTTCAGGCAGTCACCTTGTCCCTCCAAGCTTACTCTGCTTGCATTATTCATGTTTCTCTAAAAACAGAAAAAAAAAGAAGAGATACATTGTGCATTAGAGATGTTATGTTTGTTAGAGTTTGTTATTTCTTAAGCACAGTAAAAAAGTAAGGATTTGAAAGAAGGTCATTTGAAATGTTAATAGTAAAGGAATAGTATTCAAAGTCTGTTTAGAAAGGGAGATGTGGTGATAGTTACCCTCCACCCCGTAGGGTAAACAGAGAAAGGAAATAAATAAAGAAGCCTCGTGTTGATGGCTGAAGGAATACATCCCGTGTCCGTGTGTCCGTGTGTTGAGTACATTACACACCTCAGGAGGAGGAAGAGGGACAGGCAGAGGAGGAGGAGGGAGAGGAGGAGGAGCAGCACCAAAGTAGGAGGGAGGCACTCAATCTTGCTTCTGCCAGAGCCGTTCGTGATCGCCTCATTACACAGCGCTTCCAATAAATGAATTAGCACATGGCCTTTGTGCAGAACAACCACGCCATTACAGCCAGCTCGCAGCCCCTGTCACCAGGCAAAGGTCAAATGAGAAACATCACAAAATGTGCTACATTGAATTAAAAATGTATTATTGTGCACAACTCTCTCTTATCAAACACAACCAATAATAAACAAACACAACAATTTATCAACAAACACAACTGGTCCTTAGCAAACTGAACTATTTGTTACCAAACTCAACAATATATTTACAAACACATCAAATTATTTACACACACTCCCACCCAGAAGGCAGCAGTCAAGATGGCTGCCTGCACACAGAAGCACACATGCTGAATCTCTACAGATGCTGTACCTAGAGAACGTGTACTGAATAAATGACTAGCTAGAAGCTAGCTGTTATAATAAGAATGTCTAGTTATTAATGAACATAACAGCATCGAGTTAACAAAAGGCAGCCATCATTCATCACCGACCCAGCCCTTATGAGTAAGACTCAAACCGATCTGGAGGATCCAGAGGGGCGGGGCTAGGGAGGAGCATTAGTGGTTATATCTGTAGAACATTCCAGACATTAGCAAGTACAACAACAACAGACAATACAAATGCCAGAACACAGAGTTATTTCATCACATTCACCCCCTGCTATAGATTCAGTCTGTCAGGAGGTCTGATAGTCCTCTGGGAATGACGTAACTCTTGCTGAGGCTCCTCCTGGAGTACTAACTCCGGTTCATTCGAATTCCCAGAATCATCAGTGTTTTCCACACTGAGGATTTGTGTCTCTGAAGGTCCAATACCACAATTGAAAACTCTATTCCTAGAGTCGAACTCTTTTCGAGCTCCAGCAGGTACAAGATCTTTAATAGAGACCATATCCTCTCGCCCATCTGGATATTGAATGTACGCATACTGGGGATTAGCATGGAGGAGTTGTACTTCCTCCACCAGTGGATCAGTCTTGTGGCCTCTCACATGTCTGCGCAACAGCACAGGGCCCGTGGTCGTCAACCATGTAGGTAACAATACTCCATTGGTAGCTTTTCTTGGAAAGCTAAACATCCTTTCATGAGGGCTGGCATTCGTCACTGTACACAAAAGAGACCTTATGGAATGCAGTATGTCTGGCAGGACATCCTGCCAGCGAGAGGTCGGCAGGCCTTGCGACTTCAGAGACAGTATGATAGCTTTCCACACTGTCGCATTTTCTTTCTCGACCTGCCCATTACCACGAGGGTTATAGCTGGTAGTTCTACTCATTGCAATCCCTTTCGATAGCAAAAACTGTCGCAATTCTTCACTCATAAAGGAAGAACCCCTATCACTATGTATATAGTTAGGCATGCCAAACAAGGAAAACAGTTGGCAGAGGCATTTAATTACAACAACACTGGTCACATCCGGACAGGGGATAACAACAGGGAACGGAGAGTACTCGTCTATAATATTAAGAAAATAGACATTACGGTCGCTCGATGGAAGGGGACCTTTAAAATCAAGACTCAAACGCTCAAATGGTCGAGTTGCTTTAATAAGATGAGCTGGCTCGGACGGCTTATAGAAGCGGGGTTTGCATTCAGCACAAACACGACAGGTTCTGGTCATGGTCCGGACCTCCTCAATAGAGTAAGGTAGATTGTGGGACTTAATGAAGTGGTTCATTCTTGTAACCCCAGGGAGGCAGAGTGCGTTGTGGAGATTTTGAAGCTTATCTATACCTAGACTAGCACATACTCCTTGTGACAAAGCATCCGATGGCTCATTGAATACTCCAGGCCTGTACTGAATATCATAGTCATATGTTGGCAGTTCTATTCACCATCTTAAAATCTTATCATTTTTGATCTTGCCTCTCTGCTTAGTATTGAACATAAAGGCCACAGACCGCTGGTCCGTAATAAGCGTAAAACGTTGGCCAGCGAGATAATGTCTCCAATACCTGATTGCTTCGATAATCGCCTGCGCCTCCTTTTCCACTGAAGAATGTCGAACTTCTGGTCCTTGCAATGTACGAGAGAAGAAAGCTACTGGTCTACCAGCTTGGTTAAAAGAGTTGCAGCCAACGCAAAATCAGATGCATCACTTTCCACTTGAAAAGGGATCTTCTCATCCATGGCACATACCACTGCCTTCTCAATGTCCCATTTGATATTAAAGAAAGCCTCATGAGCTTCCGCCGATAGCAGAAAAGACGTCGACTTAATAAGAGGTCAGACTTTATCTGAGTAGCTAGCCACCCACTGGGCATAGTACGAGAAGAATCCCAGACACCTTCTTAAAGCTTTTACAGTGTGAGGTAAAGGTAATTCCTTAAGTGGGCGTAATCTTTCAGGATCTGGCCCGATTACCCCATTCTCCACAACGCAACCAAGAATACACAAACGTGTAGTATTGAAGGTACACTTGTTTTCGTTGTAGGTCAGGTTTAACCTCTTTGCAGTCTCTAGGAATTTTGCGAGATTTTGATCATGCTCCCATTGGTCGCGCCCACAGATAGTAACATTGTCCAGGTACGGGAATGTTGCTTCCAACGCGTATTCATCCACCATACGATCCATCTCCCGTTGGAAGATGGATACCCCATTCGTCACTCCAAAGGGCACCCTAAGGAATTGGTACAGGCGCCCATTAGCTTCAAAGGCCGTATAAGGTCGGTCTTCTATTTTGATGGGGAGTTGATGGTAGGCAGACTTTAAATCAATGGTGGAGAACACGCGTTACTGAGCTATCTGGTTCACCATCTCAGAAATAAGAGGCAAAGGATAGGCGTCTAATTGGGTATACAAGTTTATAGTCTGGCTATAATCGACCACAAGTCTTTTCTTTTCATTAGTTTTAACCACCACCGCCTTGGCACGCCACGGGCTATTACTGTGTTCGATGATTCCCTCCTGTTGAAGCCTTTCCACTTCCTCTTTTATAAATGTTTTATCTTCTGAACTATACCATCGACTCTTAGTCGCTATAGGTCTACAATTAGGAGCAAGGTTCACGAACAAAGAAGGCGGACTTACTTTTAAAGTAGAAAGGCTGCAGACTGTGAGTGGAGGCTGAGATCCACCATACTTAAGGGTAACGCTCTCATGCTGACACTGGAAGTCAAAGCCTAAAATTAAGTTCACACACAACTGAGGTAATATGAGGAGTTTAAAGTCCTTATACTCCGTATCCTTAACGGTCAATGTGACTTTACAATATCCAGTTACCTCCGAAGTAAGGGACTTGGACGCCATCACAATTTCACTTCGAGTAGGATACACCTTCAATGAACAGGAGTTAACAAGGTTGGGGTGTATAAAACTTTCAGCACTGCCACAGTCTATCAAACACCAAGTAGGACGACCATTAATCTTGATGTCCATCATAGATTTCGACAAGGAACACGGTATGGTCTGGTCAACCGTAGCCGAGGCTAGAGTAAAACGATAGGCAGCAGCAGAGAAGACATCGGGTACAGGATTACCCTTACACACTTTACTAAAATGTCCCCGTTTCTTACATTTAAAACAGGTAGCCTCTCTGGCTGGGCATCTTTGCCTGGGGTGTTTAGATTGGCCACAAAAATAACATTTAGACCCATGGGGTACAGCCGCAACAATAGGATTAAGTGGAGGCTCCATTGGTGTTATGGATGCCTCCATACTCGGAACACACGAGGCTGAGAGAGATGCATGGGCTGATGCATACACTTCTAAATTCTTCTGGGCTACATCTAACGATCGAGCAGTAGCGACGACCGTTTTTAAAACTAACGAGTCGTTCTCAAGGAGTCTCTGTCTAATATAATTAGATCGGAGGCCAGATATGAAAGAATCACGGATGGCTTCTTCCTGATACACTATGGCAGAGACAGCCTTGTAGTGGCAATCCTTAGCCAAAGCCTTAAGGTCCTGCAGGAAATCGTCCAAGGATTCCTCGGGTAATTGCCTGCGAGTAGACAAAAGATACTGGGCCTTAAGAGCTGCAAGGGCCTCTTCATATGTAGTTATATCTTCAATTATAGAGTAAGTTTGATGACTTACCAAGTTGGTTAGAAGACCCAACTTGTTAACCGTCAGATCGATCGATGCGATGAAGTGTTCCAAACATCGAAGCCAATGCGTAAATTTCTTTGACGCATCTGCCGAATGGGGATCGATATCCAGACGCTTTGGTTCCAAAAATCGATCCATCTTCCAAAAGTTGTTACTTAATAAAATTGATGTGCCAAATAACTGACTGAATCCAAGAGGTTAAAGCTTAAAACTAAAGGCTTTTATTAAGTAAGAACATGGCATTGAGTTAACACAAGGCAGCCATCATTCATCACCGACCCAGCCCTTATGAGTAAGACTCACACCAATCAGGAGGATCCAGAGGGGCGGGGCTAGGGAGGAGCATTAGTGGTTACATCTGTAAAACATTCCAGACATTAGCAAGTACAACAACAACAGACAATACAATTGCCAGAACACAGAGTTATTTCATCACACTAATAACATATTATTTACTCGCCCTTCCTCAATGATTTCCCTCCCCTTTGCAATTCCCCCCTCCTAACCCTACTGCTCCTCCGTAATGTGGCCCCAGTGGCTGCAGCAGAGCTGGAGGAAGGCTGCTGAGTCTGGGAGCCAAAGACTGAAGATGGCCTTGCAGGACACCCTCGACCAGCTCTGGGCCTGGAGGGCCCAGCTGCAGACGGCACCAACTCTGTATGGGCGGCAGCAGTCTGGGCTGGGTGGATTACAGGCTGCGGCAAGTGCAATGGTGGAGTGGCAAAGGTGGGAGCAGGAATGCTGTCATCTTGAGAGAGGACAGCACCTTCCTGCTCGACCGACACACTGCCACTCCTATAGGGCAGAACCTCAGCACCCAGAGCAATCTGCTCAAGCACAGATTGCTGGCCTGCTGTGGCACCATGAGATACCCGGTGGACTGTGGACGACCCAGAGATGATGGCAGCAGTGAGCGCTTGCGTGGCATCAATCTGAGACTGCATGAGAGCAGTCTGAGATTGGATGCCACCAACCTCTGACTCCATTACAGCACTAAGCCATTGCGTTGCTTCGGCCTATGCTGCAATAGCTGCTGCCACCTCACCCATGACATGCGGCATGAGGTTTGGGTCCCCACGGTCTCTCTGCGAGTCAACCATCCATCGCAAACAGCCAAGGATGGGCTCGAGGGTTTGTGCAGAGATGAGTGCAATGCTGGAGGCAAACTCCTCCACGCTCCTAGCCAGTGCATCCATGCTCTCGGGCACCCTTGCCATTGCACCCGTGAGCTCAGTGTGCATGCCCATCCCTTGTGTGTTCATCACCTCAACATTGAGGTCCTCATCTGTGTCCTGTGCAGCAGAACTTGTGCGCACACTCACCCTCCAGGGAGATGGCCCCCGAGCGTCCCTTTACCTGTGGCATTGCTGCAGCCCACTGGATCCCGGAACTTCACCCACATCAGACCCATTTCCTCTGCTCCCCTCCAGCAATCGCGTGGCCCCATTGTCGGACATCTTGCCCTCAGGAGACACTGGCAGTGAGGCTCTGTCTTGTTGTTCCTCCTCCGCTCCCGCATTGCTGCCACTGGGAGGCTGCGGGACAGGCTGGTCAGATGGTGGTTGATTATCTGAAAGCATTAAGGCTCAAGAGTGGGGTTAAAGTCATGGGAAGGGGGGCAGGAAGGGAGCAAGGAATGGAAGCAATATACTTAGATGGAAAGTGTGAAGGGCTTGTGGTGTGAGGGGGAAGTGGTATGAGAGAAGAGGGAGAGGTGATGTACATACCGTTGTTGTCCCCAAGGGGGTTGCTATCACTGACTGCCACAGTGCCCACGACCTGGGCCGCAATGATGCTGCACACTCGCTCCTCTAGGTCTATAAGGGGGGTGCAGCTCTGCCTGACCTCCTCCTGTGCACTGCTGCTTCCTCCTGTTATGAGCAAGCTTGGCCTGCAAGTAAAAGGACAGCTTGCGAGTGAGTGTGCAGCCATGTTTTGGCAGATGTGCCTACCATAGTTGAATAGCTGTTAATGTATGCAAGGCATGAGATGTGGATGTGACTTTGAGCAGGTGGGCATCGTTGGTGGGTGAGTGTTGGGAATTTGGCAGTTTATACCATCTGTACACAGAGTGAGGTTGAGATGGTGGCATGTAAAGGTTTTTGAGGCATGTACTCACCCTGACTGTAATGTATATACCTTTAAGGGGGGAACTATGTTTTACAGCTCATGTATATTGCAGTACCGGCAGTGACCACACCTGTATATAACAATGAGTAGTAATCTGTACAGATCAGTTGCAGTGTGAGCCACGTTGAGTAAACACCTGTTGTACCGTTCTCCGCAGTCTGTGTCTTATTATACACGGACGCAACATTGGCGACGAGGCAGGTTCGAACCTACCTGCAACTCTGCATCACCTCCCGGGGATTCGTTCCTGGAGATCAGTGGATTGGAGGTCAAGGCCAGAGACTCGGGCGTCGACCACGGGCAACCGCCCAGTCATCCAGCAGAGACTTGAGAATTGCGGGGGAGGCTGTCGAGAGCCAGGCTTGGCTTTCCAGTTGAGGTGGTCCAGTGAAACGGGCTGGCAGCAGGTAGTGCGCAGACCCTTCCCGGACAGCGGCGGGCTAGAGCCCGACCGAGCAGCACAGCAAAGGGCCGAGCAGTGTCGACGGGGGAGAGAGAGAGTGGGCACAGCGCACACGGCGCAGCCGGTGTTCAGGGGCCGAGCAGCGTCGGAGAGAGGGAGAGAGAGACGCGCAGAAACCGATGAGGCGCCACCATTGCCACGAGGACCGCCGAGAGCAGCGTTGGCAGCAGCGCAAGAGAAGCGCGTGAAACCTACAGGGCGCCACCATTGCCACGAGAACCGCCGGGAGCGGCGTTGGCAGCAGCGGGGGAGGAAGGAAAGCATGGGAGACGCCATTTTAAGCCATTGGGAGACGCCATTTTAAACCACACCCAAAATGCCGAAGAGTGGCAGTATCACCGCATTTGACAATGAAGTCGAAGATTGGACTACATATGTCGAACGAATAGAGGTGTACTGCAAGGCAAATGAGGTGTCAGATGACAAGAAAGGGTTGGTATTGTTAAATTTAATGGGTGCATAGACGTATGGTTTATTACAAAATCTAGTAACCCCAACGAAGCCAATGGAAAAGAGTTTTGAAAACATAGTAACGATACTAAAGGAACATTTAAACCCCACACCGCTGCTGATAGCAGAAAGATTCAAGTTTCACAAACCGAACCAGCATAAGGATGAAAGCAATGCTGATTATTTAACAGAACTGCGCAAACTATCGAAACACTGCCAGTTTGGAGCGGGACTGGCAGATACCTTAAGGGACAAGTTTGTGTGTGGGCTTCAAAGTGAAGGAACCCAGAAACGGCTTTTATCTGAAAAGGACCTTATACTGGAAAAGGCTTTCAGCATTGCGGTATCATATGAAGCAGCAGCACGGGGCACTGCAGAGATACAACAGAGACCGCAAGAATATGGCACAAACGAAATGTCATATGGAACAGAGAAGTGCTATCGCTGCGGCAGAACAACACACGACCAGAATGATTGCTGGTTCAAAGAGAAAGTGTGCAGACAGTGTGGAAAAGTAGGACGCATAGCATGAGTCTGCAGGTCGGGAAAGAAAACCAACAATAAGAAACCTACCAAAGGAAAGTACAAGAAGGTACATAAGATGACGGAGAATAGTTTAGACGAACAAAAGAGTGATAACGACTCCAAAAGCAGGGAACTGAGTTGTCTGAAACTACATAATGTGATCACAATGGAGGATCACCGAACCATTTGGGTCACTCTCAAGTTAGCAGGAGTCCAGGTAAAGATGGAATTGGACACAGGATCAGCCCTAACAGTCATAAACCGACGGGACTATGAGCGGCTATTCTCACACATACCCTTGAGGGACACAAAAATTATTTTGAAGACGTACACGGGGCAAAAAATCTACCCCAAAGGAAAAATAAGGGTGACCGTTATATATAACGGTAAGGAAACACCAAAACTAGACCTGTATGTATTGCAAGATGGAGGACCACCATTACTGGGACGTGAATGGATCCGGAAAATACAATTGGATTGGCATTCCATACAGGCACTGACTGTGGCTGACAAAAAGGATGACGACGTCACACCTGGGCGACTGTCAAAGATCCTAACTGACGTGAAAGACGTGTTCCAGCAAGGACTCGGAACACTAAAAGGCATGACAGCGACGATTAAAATTGAAGAAAACGCAAGCCCAAAATGTTTTAAGGCCAGACTGGTACCTTATGCGATCCACCCAGTCGTCGAAGCAGAGCTGGAGAGTCTGGAACGTTCAGGTGTACTGTCCAAGGTAGACTGGAGCGAGTGGGCTACACCCATCGTCCCTGTGATGAAAAAGTAATTGAGCAGCACGCCTGGGGAACCAAGGAAGGTTCGCATCTGTGGGGACTTTAAGGTAACAGTGAACCCGGTACTTCACACCGTGCAACATCCACTTCCGCGGATTGAAGATATTTTCGCCTCGCTATCTGGAGGGAAACGCTTCACTAAGATTGATCTGGCCCAGGCGTATCTGCAAATGGAGGTAGAAGAAGCATCAAAAAAATACCTCACAATCAACACCCATAAAGGTCTCTACCAATACAACCGGCTGGTATTCGGGGTAGCATCAGCTCCGGCTATTTGGCAGAGGGCAATGGAACAAGTCCTGCAAGGGATCCTAGGGACCCAGTGTTATTTGGACGACATCCTGGTCACGGGCGAAAATGACAGTGATCACCTTGCCAACCTGGAGCAGGTGCTCACTAGATTGCAGGAATATGGGCTCTGAGCTAACCGCCCCAAATGCGAGTTTTTTAGAAAACAGATCTCGTATTGTGGCCACGTTATCTATAAAGAGGGGTTACATAAGTCCCCAGAGAAGATTGAGGCAGTAGTCAAGGCTCCAGCACTGGAAAATGTGTCACAACTGAGGTCGTTCCTCGGGCTGGTAAACTACTACCATAAGTTCTTGCCAAATTTGTCTACAATACTACACCCACTGAACACCCTACTGCAAACTGGGGTGCCATGGAAGTGGAGTGACGAATGTAGACGAGCTTTCCAGAAGAGCAAAACACTAATCACATCGAAAGAGGTATTGGCCCTTTACAACCCGGCATTACCAATTCGGTTGGCATGTGATGCATCACCCTACAGCATTGGAGCGGTGCTGTCGCACAAATTCTCGGACGGCTCAGAGAGGCTAATAGCCTTTGCGTCACGATCACTAACCTCAGCCGAGCGTAACTATGCCCAGATTGACAGGGAGGCCCTCAGCCTAGTGTGGGGAGTGAAAAAGTTCAATCACTATCTGCACGGGCAGAAATTCACCTTGCTGACTGATCACCAGCCTCTTGTCTCCATTTTTAATCCGAAGAAGGGCGTTCCGGTGATGACTGCGCAACGACTACAAAGATGGTCACTTTTTCTAGGGGCGCACCACTATGAGATTGAATATAAGAGCACGAAACAGCATGGAAATGCTGATGGGCTATCACGCCTGCCACTGCCTACTGCGGAGGAAGCACCAGCAGTGGATCCTGTCGAAATATTCCATTCGACTATAGTTGAATACCTACCGGTAACTAACGCTTGTATCGAAAAGGAAACCCGAAATGACCCGACACTGTCTCGGGTATATGATTTGACGGTGAAGGGATGGCCAGCACATGGCGACTCACTGTTGCCAGCATTCTCAACAAGGAGAGAACAGCTGTCAGTGTGCCGGGGGACCTTGATGTGTGGATCCCGAGTGGTAATTCCTCCCAAGTTAAGGGATAGAGTGCTTAATGAGCTTCATGAGGGTCATCTGGGAGGGGTAAAAATGAAAAGCCTAGCCAGCCACCACAGGCCCCTCTACAACCATGGGAGTGGCCCTCATCTCCGTGGCAACGGGTACATATTGATTTTGCTGGTCCATTCATGGACTCAATGTTTTTAATAGCCGTGGATGCGCACTCGAAATGGCCTGAGGTCATCAAAATGTCCTCCACCACCACGGAGAAAACTATTGCAGTCCTATGGACCATTTTTGTCAGGAATGACTTGCCAGAACAGATTTGCTCCGACAACGGACCACAGTTTGTGTCCGAAGAGTTCCGGAGGTTCTTGAAAAAGAATGGGGTAAGGCATTACACATCCGCCCCGTATCATCTAGCCACAAATGGATTGGCTGAGAGGTTCGTACAAACCTTTAAGAAGGCAATAAAGGCTATGTACAATGACAACATTCCGCTGCAGCACAAGGTGGACAATTTCCTGTTCGCCTACCGGAATGCGACACATGCAGTCACCAACCAGGCCCCAGCCATGATGTTCTTTAACCGAAGGTTAAGATCTCGCCTGGATTTGCTCAGACCAAACGTACGAAGAGATGTTGAGAGTAAGCAATTCCAGCACATCCATGAGAAGCCAACAAGGAGCTTCAATGTAGGGCAACCAGTCTTGGCCCGCGACTACCGAACAGAAAAATGGCAGCCAGGAACGATATGCACACGGCAGGGCCCACTAATGTACACAGTGGACGTTGGGGAGAGCATCGTGAGACGCCATGCTGACCAGATCCTAGAGTCACAGGAACAAGTCAACCCCATGCCTTGCCCATACGTACCTGGTGATGAACCCGACGTACAGGTCGCATCTAACCCAGAAACAGTAGCATCGGAAGCTGATGAACCAACCGATGACAGGGGCCAGAATCGCCTCCGCACCAAGAGCAAGACACTCGGGAAAGGCGCTATCCAGAAAGGATCAGGAAGCCTCCCCAAAGACTGAATATATAAATAGACTATTTTCAGCTAGTGTTGCATATTAAAAGTGTTAATTGTAATTAGTTTGATATTTAATTGTTAAATGAGTGTTATGGTACTGTTAATCTAAAAGGGGAGGAATTGTAATGTATATACCTTTAAGGGGGGAACTATGTTTTACAGCTCATGTATACTGCAGTACCGGCAGTGACCACACCTGTATACAGCACTGAGTAGTAATCTGTACCGATCAGTTGCAGTGTGAGCCACGTTGAGTAAACACCTGTTGTACCGTTCTCCGCAGTCTGTGTCTTATTATACACGGACGCAACATTGACCACCCAAGTGGGGTCGTTGAACTTCTTGCGGCACTGGATGGAAGCCCTGTGGACCACGCTTCTGGCCGAGACATACTGGGCCACCTCCCTCTGCATCACAAGAGAGCGAGCCCGGCGCAGCACCAACCGACCTGGGAGGGTAAGAAGTAGAAAGATTCAAAGTGTGATGTCACGGGAAAGCAGGGAAGCGATTGGTTGGTCAGACTTTCTCTCTTTTTCTTGGGCATCAGTTTAAATTAAGAGCCGGGATTAAAAACGAAACGTTCAAAACTTAAACACTTACGGGGAAAAATTCAGTTGGTTTGCACCTCCCGTTAGCGCCTTAAGAGGGTGCGAATGGGGCGCAAAGCAGCTCGCGCCCGGGCGAGGCGATATCTGCGCCACTCGCGGAATTGACCGGACGTTTTGTGGCGGCACTAAACAATACCGCCTGATCTCCTGCACACGCAGATCTTGACGTCATTCGAGCGTGCAACACCCTTAGGGTGCCCCGGAACAGAAATTGAGTGGCGCCCCCCTCCTTTCCATCTGGCGCTACCAACGACAGGTAGACTGGAACGCTACCCAGTCGCTGTGGGGCTGGGGGTGCATTATTTAAAGGGTGCCTCTTCCTGGCTTTTTCTGTGGTAGACAGTTTTGCACCACTCGTTCTGAGAGAGAGAGAAAGATTTTGAGAGAGAGAGAAAGAGAGAAAGAGAGACTTCTGCATTGAGTCAACGCTGTCTGAAATAGTTTTGGCTTCTGACCATAACTTTGCAGGTACTTTGGTTTTTGACTTTCATTACTTTGATTGCCAAGATACTATGGGGGCTGCAATGAATGGGGGGCGTCGTCCTGCGCCATCAGATTTGGAGGGCACAGAGACGCAGAGAGAGAGTGGCAATCATGGCCAGAAGGAGGAGGGCCAACAGGCCTCTGTACAGGAGACCTTACCCTCCCAGGGTATTTCGCCAACAATTCTCCTACGTTATTGGCCCAGTAATTCGGGTCCCAACACGTGAGTACGCACGGGGTACTCACGCGTGGGCCCAATGGAAGTGCCGGTTTCTTGCATGCACAGTGCATACGCGGGAAAACGGCACTTCCGGTCCCCTGAAAGCAGGGGTTAAGAGGTGAAACGCATGCGCCGTATGAGGCAGCGCGTGCGCGTTGAACTTCCTTTTTTTGGACAGGTTTGCCCGTGCGTGAAGGCCTGTGCTTTTTACACATTAAAAAAGCAGACGTAAGGACTCCATTTTAAAAGGTAAGTGGTCAATTAATTAAAATTAGAACACTTTTTCCACAGGTTTATTATTTTTAAATACTTTACAGTAAGGTAAGTGTATTTTTAGCTCTGATTTTTTATAAAATTATTTTTTTCAAAAATTTAAATTATTGTTTAAAATGGTTATTTAATGTTATTTATAGTTCATTTAAATAGTGTGATTTAAAAAAAAAAATATTTTAAGGTTATGTACTGTTTTGGGCGCCCGGAGTTTTCATGAGTTTGACAGGTCTTATGTCAAACTCATGAATGGACTTTTCCCTCCTCCGATTGGTTGCCCAGTGCTCAAGTGATCCCAGCCGACGCATCGCACTAAGTACGCCGCTGGATCACGCAAGCACAGCACGCCGGGAGCTGGACCGGGCCACAGACAGGAAATCCACGCAGGTCCAGGCCTCAACTGTCGGCGCGCAATGTAAGTGTAGGTCGGGGGCTCGCACCCGCGGGAAGCCCCTGACATGAATTTCTGGGCCAATATGTCTGAGGAGCAGTGTTTGCGAAGGCTGCGCTTCAGCAAGGAGGTGATCACTGAGCTCTGCCACCTGCTGCAGCCAGATCTGCAGCCTCAACTGAGGAACAGGACGTCTCTGTCGGTGGCAGTGAAGATAACAGTGGCTCTCAACTTTTATGCCACTGGCCCATTTCAATCAGCTACTGGGGACATCGCCAATATCTCCCAGTTCACGGTGCATTGCTGCATCCATCAGGTCACAAATGCCCTCTATAAAAGGAGACGAGTGTGCATCTCTTTCCCCATGACCCCGGACAAGCAGCAAGAACGCGCAATGGACTTTGCTAGGATAGCGGGCTTCCCCATGGTGCAGCGCGCCATTGACTGCACGCATGTGGCTTTGCATGCTCCGCATGAGAATGCCGAGGATTTCCGCAACCGAAAGGGCTTCCATTCCTTAAACGTTCAGGTGGTCCGTGACCACAGACCGCTGTTACTCGCTGTCAATGCCCACTATACTGGTAGCAGCCACGATGCATTCATCCTGCGCCAGACTACTGTGGCAGAACTTTTCCAGGCACCGCATCACCCAGGTGGTTGGCTTCTCGGGGACAAGGGAAATCCACTGTGCACCTCGCTGATGACACCGCTCTGTACGCCCAACACCCCTGCTGAGCTGCGGTACAATGAGAGCCATCAAGCTACCAGGAACATCGTTGAACACAATCGGCGTGCTCAAGCAACGGTTCCGCTGTCTGGACCATTCTGGAGGAGACCTGCAGTACTCGCCTGAGTGAGTCTCCCACTTCGTTGTGTGCTGCATGCTGCATAACCTGGCAATCCTCAGGACCCAGCCAATGCCACCAAGCCTTGGAGCACCACCAGAGGAGGAGGAAGAAGAGGAGGAGGATGATGATCAGCAGCACCAAGGCGGGAGGGAGGCACACAATGTCGAAACTGGAAGGGTTGTCCGTCAACGGCTGATAGCAAGCCGCTTCTAGGCCCGTGCTGAGGAAATGGCTTCTGCCATTGAGAACAACATGAATGAAACCAACCCGCAACCCCTAAGCCGGCCAAGGCAACAATGATTGCAAAGACCAAGCATGTACATTTGGAATACAAAAACTTTCTTATTTTACAAACTCTGTGTGTGTCATTTCCGCATGACAAACTAATAGAAAGAAACACCAAAAAAACAATCATTATCATAACTGGCTCTCACAACCTGGAGATAATGTGCAAAACACTAAATAAAATTTGACCACGAGCCTCGGCCTTTAATAAAAAAATGAACAACATTTTGTCAGACCTCCTACTTTTTGCCCTTCGAGGCTGATCTCCTTCCCTTGCGCACTTCCCCCCTTCCCACCCTACAGCTCCTCCGTAATGGGACCCCAGTGGCTGCAGCAAGGTTGGTAGAAGGCTGCTGATTGTCACAACCTGAGACTGCAGATGCCCTTGAAGGACGGCCTCGACCAGCTCTGGGCCTGGAGGGCCCGGCTGCAGACTGCACCAACTCTGCATGGGCGGCAGCAGTCTGTCCTACAGGCGGTGACAAGTGCAGTGGAGAAGTGACAGCGGTGGCAGCAGGAATGCTGTCATCTTGAGAGAGGACAGCAACTCCCTGCTCAACCGACACACTGGCACTCCCACGGGGCAGCACTTCAGCATCCGGAGCAATCTGCTGGAGCACAGATTGCTGGCCTGCTGCAGAGCGGTGAGAGCCCTGGGGAAATGTGTCCGAACCAGCGAGGTGACAGCAGTCAGTGCTCGCGTGGCCTCAATCTGAGTCTGCATGAGAGCAGTCTGAGATGGGCTCATGGCAGCCAGTGACTGAATTGCAGCACTAAGCATTTGCGTAGCATCCGCCTGTGCTACTGCGAAGTGCTCCACACTGCTTGCCAGTGATTCAATGCATTCGGGCACCCTTCCCACTGCACCCATGAGCTCAGTGTGCCTGTGCACCGCCTGGGTGTACATTTCAGTGAGGAGCCGCTCCTCCTCTGCGTCAAGTGCAGTAGGACTCGCTGGAATACTCTCCCTCCGGGGAGAAGGCCCCCAAGCTCCCCTACCCCCATCGCGTTGCTGCAACCCGCTGGGTCCTGGAGCTTCATCCTCATCAGACCATTCCCCCTACCCCCCTCCAGGGAAGGCGTGTTCCCAGTGTGGGCATGGGCTTCCTCAGGAGAGGGTGGCGCTGATGCTCTGGCTTCCTCTTCCTCCTCGCCTGCAGCTTCACTCCCACTGGCAGCTTGAGGGCCCGTCTCCTCAACTGGTGAATCACCATCTGAAAGCAGGGAGGTACAAGAGTGGCTTTAGCGTGAGGACAGGGTGGCAGCAAGGGAGGAATGAGTGCAGCGATTTAGTAAGTTGGATTGAAAGTGTCAAAGGCTAGTGTTGTGAGGAACAAGTGGAAGGAGAGAGAACAAAATGGTGATGACCTTACCATTGCTGTCCAGAATGGGGTCGGCGTCTCCGGTGGTGACGGGACCAATCACCCGGCTTGCCACAATCCTTTGGATGCACACCTCAAGATCGCTGAGGGGTTGCAGCTCAGGCCACCCTCCACCCGTCCGTTGCTGCTGTCTCCTATTATGAGATAGCTTGGCCTGCAAGAAAAAGGACGGCATCTGAGTAAATATACAGCCATGGTGTTGCCTGATGTGCCTTCCATAGCTGAATAGCCCTTACTGTATGCAGTCATGGTCTTGCCTGATGTGCATCCCATAGTTGAATAGCCCCTACTGTATGCAGCCATGGTCTTGCCTGATGTGCATCCCATAGTTGAATAGCGCTTACTGTATGCAAAGTGTGGAATGTATGTGTGTGTTTGATGAAAGGGCCATAGGTGTTGGATGAGTGTTGGGCATTGGGGCTTTTAAGACCCTCTGGCCATAGAGTGAGGTTGAGGTGGAGGGATGAAGAGTTTTTGAAAAGAAACCACTCACCCTGACGACCCGAGTGAGGTCGTTGAACTTTTTTCAACATTGGATATGGGTCCTAGGCACCATGCTGCTTGAGGCGACTCTCTGAGCCACCTCCCTCCACACTCTTCTGTACTCGCGTGGCAAAAGCCCCCTGCCACTCTCTGGGTACAGTATAGATCTTCTGCGCTCCACCGCGCCAACCAGAGTCTCCAAGGCCTGCTCGCTGAAGCAATGTGCTCGCTCCCTGGCCCTCTCCATAGTCCTTTCTGCAAGATTTAACCACGGGTCTGTCCAGGCCGAGATTCAAGGCTCCAATGAGCAGGGTGTGGCTGGAGAGCAACATCGACCCTCCCCTTTAAGAACTGAGTGGCACCAGTGTGTCTGTGTTCAATCAGCAACTGACAGCACCTGCGCTGCGCCCGCGCTCTGAGGTAGCGCCTCACTCCTTGGCCTTAGCGCCTCGCTCCTCGGCCTTAGCGCCATAAGAGAGGTGTGTTGCGCCTGATTTAGCGCTCCAATCACCTCCAGGGGCGATAAAAGCCAAGTTTGCCGTCGGAGGCGATAATTAGTGCCAGGCGCTAAATTTTGCACATGGCCGATAACGGCGCCCCAAACGGGGCAATACTGAATTTCTCCCCCTTAATTAATTAAATACATTAGAGATGGTAGGGCAGGCAATGTGTTACTGCTGCATCACGTGGGAGCTGCTGGACACCATTGAGGTCCATGGCGACCACATTTTCAGTAAGTGTTGGTTGCTCGAGGAACTTCGGCTCCATGTTGATGAGCTGGAGTCCGAGTTTCAAACACTGCGACACATCAGAGAGGGGGAGAGTTACCTGGACGCTGTGTTCCAGGAGGCAGACACACCCCTTAGATTAATTAATTCAAATTTGGTCCGTGGTCAGGGACAGGCGGGTGTGAATACGAGCGAGGCAGGTATGGGGACTCAGGAGGTGGTAAACATAGAAACATAGAAGATAGGAGCAGGAGTAGGCCATTCGGCCCCTCGAGCCTGTTCCGCCATTTAATGAGATCATGGCTGATCATCCAAATTCAGTACCTTGTCCATGCTTTCTCCCCATATCCCTTGATCCCTTTAGCCTTTAGAAATATATCTAACTCCTTCTTGAATATATTTAATAAGTTGGCCTCAACTGCCTTCTGTGGTAGAGAATTCCACAGGTTCACCACTCTCTGGGTGAAGAAATTCCTCCTCATCTCAGTCCTAAATGGCTTACCCCTTATCCTTAGACTGTGACCCCTGGTTATCGACTCCCCCGCCATCGGGAACATCCTTCCTGCATCTAGTCTGTCTAGTCCTGTTAGAATTTTATAAGTTTCAATGAGATCCCTTCTCATTCTTCTAAACTCTAGCAAATATAAGCCTAATAGACCCAATCTCTCTTCATACGTCATTCCTGCCATCCCAGGTAGCAGTCCGGTGAATCTTCGCTGCACTCCCTCCATGGCAAGAACATCCTTCCTTAGATAAGGCGACCAAAACTGCACACAATACTCAAGGTATGGTCTCACCAAGGCCCTGTACAACTGCAGCAAGACATCCTTGCTCCTGTACTCGAATCCTCTCGCTATGAAGGCCAACATAGCATTTGCCTTCTTAACCGCCTGCTGCACCTGCATGCTTACCTTCAGCAACTGGTGCACAAGGACACCCAGGTCTCATTGCACTTCCCCTTTTCCCAATCTATTGCCGTTCAGATAATAATCTGTCTTCCTGTTTTTGCCACCAAAGTGGATAACCTCGCATTTATCCACATTGTACTGCATCTGCCATGCATCTGCCCAATCACCCAACCTGTCCAAATTATACTGGAGTTTCTCTGCATCCTCCTCACAGCACACACGACCACCCAGCTTTGTGTCGTCTGCAAACGTGGAGATATTAGACTGGATTTTGATACTGGCGGCGTGTAGGAGGCGGGACTACAACTTTTGGGGTTGTAGTCCCGCCTCCATCGAGTTGTGGTCAACCCATTCGATTTTCACTTGATTGCCCTTGTTGAGCCCACCCAGCGTGTTCAGCAGGCCAAGTAAGTGCCACCCGGCAACAGGTGACGTCACAGATTGACATTTCATCTGTCAAGAGCTTTTGACAGATGAAATATCAGCGATTGACAGCTCTTTGAAGCTGTCAAACACTGACAATCTGTACACCAAGTTAATTCCTTCCTCTCAGGCTGATTTAGAGATCTCTCCAGAGCAGAGAGCTGAATGCTGCAACTTTTGACAGCTCACGGCCATTCTGCTTTCTGTGCCGGTGAGATGAGGGACTCCCGAGACCTGAAGAAAGGAAGGCTGTAAAGGTAAGTAAAGGTAATTAAACTTCTTTAAATACTTTACACACACAAAACACACTTACCTCTGCACTCGTGCACCCATCACTCACCTGAACACCGGACATCTCGAACTCTCCAAGCCCTTCAGCCCGACGGTCCGCCTCGCTAACTTGGCATAGTTTAGAGCCATCAGGAATCCCACACTTCAGGAATAAAAATAGGCATTAGGCTAAAAACTACCTGTTAACTACCTGTTAACAGGCAGTTAATTGGCACTAATCCCTTTCCCGCCTCGGGGAGGTGGCTCCCAGCACAGGTCGGGTATCCGCCTCCTTTGAAACTGGCATGGAAGCGGGTTGGGGGCGGGATGGGTTCGTGCCCCCGATTTCGCGATTTTAACCCCCCACACGCCTCCAATCCCACCTCCACGGCCCAATGAAAATCCTGCCCATTACACCTAGCTCCCTCGTCTAGATCATTAATACATATTGTGAATAGCTGGGGTCCTAACACCGATCCCTGTGGTACCCCACCAGTCACTGCCTGCCACTCGAAAAAAGACTCGTTTATTCCAACTCTTTGCTTCCTGTCTGCCAACCAGTTCTTTATCCAAGTCAATACCTTACCCCCAATCCCATGTGCTTTAACTTTATACGCCAATCTCTTATGCGGGACCTTATCGAAAGCCTTCTGAAAGTCCAAATACACCACATCCACTGTTTCTCCCTTATCTATTCTATCAGTTACATCCTCAAAAAGTTCCAGTCGATTAGTCAAGCATGATTTACCTTTTGTAAATCCATGTTGACTTTGTCCGATCCTGTCACTGTTTTACAAGTGCTCTGCTGTTGCCTCTTTTATAATGGACTCTAGCATTGCCCCCACTACCGATGTCAGGCTTACCGGTCTATAAATCCCCGTTTTCTCTCTACCACCTTTTTCAAATATTGGGGTTACATTAGCTACCCTCCAATCAATGGGAACTATTCCAGAGTCTATAGAATTTTGGAAGATGACCAGCAATGCATCTACTATTTCTAGGGCCATGTCCGTAAGTACCCTAGGATGTAGGTTATCAGGCCCTGGTGATTTATTGGCCTTCAATCCCGTCAATTTCCCTAACACCATTTCCCTACAAATACTGATTTCATTCAATTCCTCCCTCTCATTAGACCCTATCTTCCCTAACATCTCTGGAAGGTTATTTGTGTCCTCCTTTGTGAAGACAGAACCAAAGTATGTATTTAATTGGTCTGCCATTTCTTTGTTCCCCATTATAAATTCCCCTGATTCTGACTGCAAGGGACTTACGCTTGACTTCACCAATCTTTTTCTCTTCACATATCTATAAAAGCTTTTACAGTCAGTTTTTATGTTCCCTGCAAGCTTACTCTCATATTCTATTATCCCCCTCTTAATTAATCCCTTTGTCCTGCTTTGCTGAACCCTAAATTGCTCCCAACCCTCAGACTTGCTGCTTTTTCTGGCCAATTTATATGTCCTCTCCTTGGACCTTATGCTATCCCTAATTTCCCATGTTAGCCACGGTTGAGTCACCTTTTTTGTTTTATTTTTATGGCAAACAGGGATGAACAAATTCTGTAGTTCATCCATGCGATCTTTAAATGTTTGCCATTACCTATCCACCGTCAATCCTTTAAGTAACATTCCCCAATCCCTCCTAGCCAACTCGCACCTCATACCATTGTAGTTTCCTTTATTTAAATTCTGGACCCTAGTCTCTGAGTCAACTACTTCACTCTCCATCTTAATGAAGAATTCTATCACATTATGATCGCTCTTCCCCAAGGGGCCTCGCACAACAAGATTGCTAATTAATCCTTTCCCATTACATAATACCCAGTCTAAGATGGCCTGATCTCTAGTTGGTTCCGCGACATATTGGTCCAGGAAACCATCCCGTATACACTCTAGGAATTCCTCCTCCACAGTATTGTTACTAATTTGGTTAGCCCAATCTATATGTAGATTAAAGTCACCCACGATAACTGCTGTGCCCTTATTGCATGCATCTCTAATTTCCCATTTAATGCCACCCCCAACCTCAGCATTACTGTTTGGGGGTCTGTATACAACTCCCACTAACATTTTCCACCCCTTGGTATTTCTCAGCTCTACCCATACAGATTCCACATCATCAGAGCTAATATCCTTCCTTACTGTTGTGTTAATCTCCTCTTTAACCAGCAATGCTACCCCACCTCCTTTTCCTTTTTGCCTGTCCACCATGAATATTGATTACCCCTGGATGTTGAATTCCCAGCCTTGGTCACCCTGGAGCCATCTTTAGTGGTGGAGGAGCCTCAGTCCTTGCTCTTGTCCAACAGTTACTTGGTTCTTACTCTCTGTGTGGGTGAGAGCAGGGGCTGCATTGAGGATGAGCAAACTAACCACAGCACCGTGGTACAGGGAGCCATTCAAGTGGGGGGAGCAAAAAGAAAGGTGGTAGTGGTAGGGGACAGTATAGTTAGCAGGATAGACACTCTTCTCTGCAGCCAAAAGCATGAATCCCGAAGGCTGTGTTGTCTGCCCGGGTAAAGGACATCTTCCCTGGGCTGAAGAGGAACTTGGAGTGGGAGGGGAAAGATCCAGTTGTCGTGGTCCATGTAGGTGCCAATGACATAGGTAGGACAAAGAAAGAGGTTCTGCTGAGGGAGTATGAGCAGCTAGGGGCTAAATTAAAAAGCAGAACCACAAAGGTAGTAATATCTGGATCACTACCTGAGCCACGTGCAAATTGGCATTGAGTAAATAAGATCAGAGAGACGAATGAGTGGCTCAAAGATTGGTGAGGGAGAAATGGGTTTTGATTCTTGGGGCACTGGCACCAGTACTGGGGTAAGAGGGAGCTGTTCCGTTGAGACGGGCTTCATTTGAACCAGGTTGGGACCAGTGTCCTGGCGAATTGAATAACTAGGGCTGTAGATAGGGCTTTAAACTAAATAGTGGGGGGGAGGGATCTGCTGAGCGGAAATGTAAAAAGTCAAAGAAAAATGAGAAGGCAAAAGTGCAGGGTAGCAATAGGGGTAATGATAACCAGAGTGTGACAGGAACGAACAGAGCATATACACATAAGAGTGCATCAGAAAGAGGGGTCAGAGTAGGGAAAAATGATAAAAAGACAAAATTAAAAGCTCTATATCTGAACGCACGCAGCATTCGTAACAAGATAGATGAGTTGACAGCACAAATAGAAATAAATGAGTATGATCTGATACCATTACAGAGATGTGGTTGCAAGGAGACCAAGGCTGGGAACTGAATATTCAGGGCTATTTGCCATTTCGTAAGGATAGGCAGAAAGGAAAAGGAAGTGGTGTAGCTCTGTTAATACGGGATGAGATCAGCGCAGTAGTGAGAAATGATATTAGCTTATAAGATCAAGATGTAGAATCAGCTTGGGTGGAGATAAGAAATAATAAGGGTAAGAAGTCACTGGTGGGAGTGGTCTACAGGCCCGCAAACAGTAGCCAAACTGTAGGACAGAGTATAAATCAAGAAATAATAGAGGCTTGTAAGAAAGGTAGGGCTATAATCATGGGCGATTTTAATCTTCATATTGATTGGACAAAGCAAATTGGCAAAGGTAGAATTGAGGAAGAGTTCTTAGATTGTATGCAGGATGGTTTCTTGGAACAATACATTGTGGAACCAACCAGGGAGAAGACTATTTTAGATCTGGTAATGTGGAACGAGGCTGGATTAATTAATGATCTCAAAGTAAAGGATCCTCTTGGGAAGAGTGACCATAGCATGGTAGAATTTCAAATTCAGTTTAAGGGTGAGAAAGCTAGGTCTCAAACTAGTGTCCTGAACTTAAATAAAGGTAATTACAAAGGTATGAAGGCAGACTTGGTTAAAGTGGACTGGGAAAATATATTACAGGGTAAGACTGTAGAAAAGCAGTGGCAAACATTTAAGGAGATATTTCATAACTCACAACAAAGATATAGTCCAAAAAAGAAAGAAAGGCTCTAAGAGAAGGATGAACCATCTGTGGCTAACTAAGGAAGTAAAGGATGGTATCAAATTAAAAACAAAGGCATACAATGTTGTGAAAAGTAGTGGAAGGCCAGATGATTGGGAAATTTTTAAAAACCAGCAAAGGACAACTAAAAAAATGATAAAGAGAGAGAAGATAGCTTATGAGAGTAAGCTAGCAAGAAATATAAAAACAGACAGTAAGATCATCTACAAATCAAATCAAATCAAATCAACTTTTATTATCATTGTTAGTGCACAAGTGCAGTACAATGAAATGTAGGCTTGCGGCTCCCGAGAGTGTACATTTAGATTAAGACATTTAAACATTCAACATACATTTGGCTTGTAATATATTAACATAAACATAACCACAATAAAGTGCATTGGCAGATGTGCAGGCTTTAGAGTTTATTTGTGGAGTTCAGTAGGATGACAGCCCTGGGAAAGAAGCTGTTCCTAAATCTGGTCGTACGGGTGCGAATGCATCTGTAGCATCTCCCAGATGGTAGGAGGGCGAACAGACTGTGGCTGGGGTGGGTAGGGTCTTTGATGATGGACCGTGACCTCCGTAAACAGCGTTTCTGGTATATGTGCTCTATGGTCGGTAGCTGGGTGCCGGTAATGCGTTGGGCAGTTTTGACTACCCGCTGCAGGGCTTTCCGGTCATAGTAGCTACAGCTGCCATACCATACTGTGATACAGTTTGTCAGGATGCTCTCTATTGTGCAGCGGTAAAAGTTAGAGAGGATCAGGGGTGACAGGTTACATCCCTTCAGCCTCCTTAGGAAATATAGGCGCTGCTGGGCCTTCTTCACCAGAGAGGAGGTATTGAGGGACCAGGAGATGTGGTCCGTGATGTGGACTCCGAGGAACTTAAAGCTGTCCACCCTTTCCACCACAGCCCCATTGATGTGGATGGGGGTGTGACTTCCGCCTTTAGACTTCCTGAAGTCCACAATGATTTCTTTGGTTTTCTTGATGTTAAGGGCCAGGTTGTTATCGGCGCACCACTTCACGAGATGCTGGACCTCCTCCCTGTAGGCTGACTCATCGTTGTTGGTGATCTGGCCTACTACCGTGGTATCATCCGCAAACTTGATGATGGTGTTGGGACCATGAACAGCCACACAGTCGTGGGTGAAGAGGGAGTAGAGGAGGGGGCTCAGCGCACATCCTTGTGGGGCCCCCGTGTTCAGGGTCGGGGGGGGAGGTGTGGTTACCTAATTTGACAGACTGGGGTCTGTTTGTTAGGAAGTCCAGGGTCCAGTTGCAGAGGGAAGTGTTCAGGCCAAGAGTTTGGAGTTTGGTGGCCAGCTTGTTGGGGACGATAGTGTTGAATGCTGAGCTGTATTCTATGAACAGCATTCTGATGTAGGTCTCCTTACCATCTAAGTGATTCAGTGCCGAGTGTAGAGCAGTTGTGATTGCATCCTCCGTTGATCTGTTTGCACGATAGGTATATAAAAAGGAAGAGAGCAGCTAAATTAAACGTTGGTCCCCGAGAGAATGAACCTGGGGAATTAATAACGGGAAACAGGGAAATGGCAGAAACTTTGAACAAATATTCTGTATCGGTCATCATGTTAGAAGACACTAAAAGCATCCCAATAATGGATAATCAAGGAGCTATTGGGGTGGGTGGGAGGGGGGGAGCTTAAAACAATCACTATCACTAGAAAAAAGTACTAGGCAAACCAATGAGACTAAAGGTAGACAAGTCCCCTAGACCCGATGGCCTGTACCCTAGGGTCTTAAAAGAGGTGGCTGCAGAAATAGTGGATGCATTGGTTGTAATCTACCAAAATTCCCTGGATTCTGGAGAGGTCCCAGCGGACTGGAAAACCACAAATGTAACGCCCCTATTTAAGAAAGGAGGGAGACAAAAAGCAGGCAACTATAGACCAGTTAGCCTAACATCATTCATTGGGAAAATGCTGGAGTCCATCATTAAGGAAGTGGTAGCAGGACATGTTTGACATATTTGCTGGAGTTCTTTGAGGATGTAACGAGCAGGGTGGATAAAGGGGAACCAGTAGATGTCGTGTATTTGGATTTCCAGAGACATTCAATAAAGTGCCACATAAAAGGTTACTGCACAAGATAAGAGCTCACGGGGTTGGGGGTAATATATTAGCATGGATAGAGGATTGGCTAACTAACAGAAAACAGAGAGTCAGGATAAATGGGTCATTTTCAAGTTGGCAAACTATAACTAGTGGGGTGCCGCAGGGATCAGTGCTGGGGCCTCAACTATTTACAATCCATATTAATGACTTGGATGCAGGGACCGAGTATAATGTTGCAAAATTTGCTGATGATACTGATGCGCTATCAACAATACCAAAGACTACGAGATGGACTTAAATGAAGTAGGCTTTTATTGACTAAGAACTAGAGCATGCCTCTGCTAGTGAATCCATCCTAAGAGCTCCCGGGGGAAGGGTGGTGAGTCACCTTTATACCCAGGCTTAGGGGTGGAGCCAGGGGCTGAGACATGCCTGGACTTGTACAGGGTTAACAGTGGTTTACCACACAGGCATGTACAGGTTAACAGTGGTTTACCACAGATACCAAGATAGGTGGGAAAGAAAATTGTGCGGACGATGCAAAGAATCTCCAAAGGGATATAGATAGGCTAAGTGAGTGAGCAAAATTCTGGCAGATGGAGTATAATGTGGGAAAATGCGAGGTTATCCACTTTGGTAGGAAAAATAAAAAGGCAAATTATTGTTCAAATGGGGAGAGATTACAAAATGCTGAGATACAGAGGGATCTGGGGGTCCTTGTACATGAATCACAAAAAGTTAGCATGCAGGTACAGCAAGTAATTAGGAAGGCAAATGGAATGTTGGCCTTTATTGCAAAGGGAATGGAGTATAAAAGTAGGGAAGTCCTGTTACAACTGTACAGGGCGTTGGTGAGACCATACCTGGAGTACTGCGTGCAGTTTTGATCTCCTTATTTAAGGAAGGATATACTTGCATTGGAGGCAGTTCAGAGAAGGTTCACGAGGTTGATTCCGGAGATGAAGGGTTTGCCTTATGAACATAAGAACATAAGAACATAGGAGCAGGAGTAGGCCAATCGGCCCCTCGAGCCTGCTCCGCCATTCAATAAGATCATGGCGGATCTGATCCTAACTGCCAATCTACTATCACAGAACCATCTCCTGAATCTAACAGAATTAGACACACGAAATAGGAGCAGGATCAGGCTACACGGCCCCTGGGCCCGCTCCGCTACCCACAGGACCATGTCCGATCCGAACCTACACTCATGTCCAAATTCCTGCCCGCTCCCTGTAACCCTTAATTCCCTTTACTTCTAGGAAACTGTCTATTTCTGTTTTAAATTTATGTAATGATGTAGCTTCTACAGCTTTTTGGGGCAGCATATTCCATGGACCTACCACCCTCTGAGTGAAGTAGTTCCTCCTCATCTCAGTTTTGAAAGAGCAGCCCCTTATTCTAAGGCTATGCCCCCTAGTTCTAGTTTCACCCATCATCGGGAACATCCTCCCCGCATCCACCCGATCCAACCCCTTCACAATCTTATATGTTTCAATAAGATCGCCTCTCATTCTTCTGAACTCCAATGAGTAGAGTCCCAATCTACTCAACCTCTCCTCATATGTCCATCCCCTCATCCCCGGGATTAACCGAGTGAACCTTCTTTGTACTGACTCGAGAGCAAGTATGTCTTTTCTTAAGTATGGACACCAAAACTGTATGCAGTATTCCAGGTGCGGTCTCACCAATACCTTGTACAACTGAAGCAATACCTCCCTATTTTTATATTCTATCCCCCTAGCAATGAAAGCCAACATTCCATTGGCCTTCTTAATCACTTGGCTGCACCTGCATACTAACCTTTTGAGTTTCGTGCACCAGGACCCCCAGATCCCTTTGTACTTCAGTACTTTCCAGTTTCTTGCCATTAAGATAATAACTTGCTCTATGATTTTTCCTGCCAAAGTGCATAACCTCACACTTTCCAGTATTGTATTCCATCTGCCAAATCTCTGCCCACTTACTTAGCCTGTCTATGTCCCCTTGCAGGTTTTTTATGTCCTCCTCACTCACTACTTTCCCTCCCATCTTAGTATCATCTGCAAACTTTGATATGTTACACTCGGTCCCCTCCTCCAAATCGTTAATATAGATTGTAAAGAGTTGGGGACCCAGCACTGACCCCTGCGGAACACAACTAGTTACTGATTGCCAGTCTGAGAATGAACCATTTATCCCAACTCTCTGCCTTCTGTTAGATAGCCAATCCTCTATCCATGCCAGAATATTACCCCCAATCCTGTGATTTTTTATCTTAAGCAATAATCTTTTGTGTGGCACCTTGCCAAATGCCTTTTGGAAGTCTAAATACACTACGTCCACTGGTTCCCCTTTATCCACCCTATATGTTACTTCCCCAAAGAACTCCAGCAAATTTGTCAAACATGACTTCCCCTTCATAAAACCATGCTGACTTTGTCCTATTAAATTATGATTATCCAAATGTCCTGTTACTGTCTCCTTAATAATGGACTCCAAAATTTTACCAACCACAGATGTTAGGCTAACCGGTCTATAGTTTCCAACCTTCTGTCTACTGCCCTTTTTAAATAAGGGTGTTACATTAGCAGTTTTCCAGTCTGCCGGGACCTTTGCTGAGTCCAGGGAGTTTTGGAAAATTATTACCAATGCATCCACAATCCCTACCACCACTTCCCTCAAGACCCTAGGATGTAAGCCATCAGGTCCAGGTGATCTATCCGCCTTGAGTCCCATTATTTTACCGAGTACCACTTCCTTAGTGATTTTGATCGTGTTTAGCTCCTCCCCCCCATAGCCCCCTGTTTCTCCAGTGTTGGGATATTCTTAGTGTCCTCTACTGTAAAGACTGGTACAAAATATTCATTCAGTGTTTTTGCCATCTCCATATTTCCCACCATTAATTTCCCGGTCTCATCCTCTAAGGGACCAACATTTACTTTAGCCACCCTTTTTCTTTTTATATAACTATAAAAACTCTTACTATCTGTTTTTATATTTTTTGCTAATTTACTTTCATAATCTATCTTCCCTTTCTTAATCAATCTTTTTGTTATTTTTTGCTGTCTTTTAAAGTTTTCCCAATCCTCTATCCTCCCACTAGATTTGGCTACCTTATATGCCCTTGTTTTTAGTCGAATACTATCCTTAATTTCTTTACTTAGCCACGGATGGCTGTCTTTTCTTTTACACCCTTTTCTTCTCAGTGGAATATATATTTTTTGGAAGTTGTAAAATAACTCCTTAAATGTACACCACTGATCATGTATCGTCTTACCCTTTAATCTATTTTCCCAATCCACTCTATTCAATTCCACTCTCATACCTTCATAGTCTCCTTTATTCAAGCTTAGCATGCTTGTTTGAGAGCCAACCTTCTCACCCTCTAATTGAATATGGAATTCAACCATGTTATGGTCACTCACTCCAAGGGGATCCTTTACTAGGACATTTTTAATTAATCCTGTCTCGTTACACAGGACCAGATCTAAGGTTGCTTGCCCCCTGGTCGGTTCAGTTACATACTGCTCAAGAAACCCATCCCTAATACACTCAATGAACTCATCCTCAAGGCAGCCCTGCCCAATTTGATTTGTCCAATTAATATGATAGTTAAAATCCCCCATAGTTATAGATGTTCCCTTATTACAAGCCTCAACTATTTCCTGATTGATACTCCGTCCAACAGAGTTGCAACTGTTCGGAGGCCTATAGACTACGCCCACTAGTTTTTTTTCCCCTTATTATTCCTTACCTCCACCCAAACTGTTTCATTATCCTGATCTTTTGACCCAATATCATTTCTCTGTATTACAGTGATTCCTTCCTTTATTAACATAGCCACCCCACCTCCCCTTCCTTCCTGCCTGTCCTTCCTGATCGTTAAATAACCTGGTATGTTTAATTCCCAGGCATTGTCACCCTGCAGCCATGTTTCTGTAATGGCCACAAGATCATACCCATATGTAGTTATTTGTGCCATTAACTCGTCTATTTTGTTACGAATGCTACGTGCATTCAGATAGAGAACTTTCAAATATGTTTTGTGAAACTCAGTTCCTGCTTTTGCCCTTTTTATTACTTTACCTTTTACTCCATACCTTCTGCCCCTTCCTGACACGCTCTGGTTTTTAATTTCCCCACTGCTACCTAAGTCTATGACCTTCTCTGTTGTCATTTTTATTATTTGCTCTCTAGGAATCTCCCCCCCCCACTAGTTGGTTTAAAGCCCTCTCTACAGCCCTAGTTATATGATCCGCCAGGACTCTAGTCCCAGCACTGGCCAAGTGAAGCCCGTCCCAATGGAACAGCTCCCTCCTGCCCCAGTACTGGTGCCAGTGTCCCAGGAAGCAAAACCCATTTCTCCCACACCAGTCTTTGAGCCACGCATTTAACTCTCTAATTTTATTTGTCGTAGCCAGATTCGCTCGTGGCTCAGGTAATAAGATTATTACCCTTGAGGTTCTGTTTTTTAATTTGACCCCTAGCTGCTCATACTCCTTTAACAGAACCGGCTTCCTAGTCCTATCTACGTCGTTTGTGCCAACATGGACCATGACAACTGGATCCACCCCCTCCCACTGCAAGTTTCTTTCCAGCCCAGAGGAGATGTCCTTAACCCTGGCACCAGGTGGCAACACAGCCTTCGAGACTCTCGCTCTCGGCTGCAGAGAACTCTATCTATCCCCCTAATAATACTATCCCCTACCACTACAACATTTCTATTTACTCCCCCCTCTTGAATGGCCCCCCGTTCCACGGCGCTGTGACCAGGTTGCTCATCCTCCCTGCAGTCCCTGCTCCTGTCCCCACAGGGAGTAAGAACCTCGAACCTGTTGGACAAGAACAAGGGCTGCGGCTCCTCCAGCTCTACCTCCTGGATCCCCGTACCTGCCTCACTCGTAGTCACACCGTCCTGTCCCTGACCATGGGCTCCATCTGAATTAATTAACTTCATAGGTGTGACCACCATGAAGAAAGGTTGAGCAGGTTGGGCCTATACTCATTGGCGTTTAGAAGAATAAGAGGGGATCTTATTGAAACATATTAGATTCTGAAGGAGCTTAACAGGGTAGATGCAGAGAGGATGTTTCCCCTCATGGGGGAATCTAGAACTAGGGGGCATAATTTCAGAATAAGGGGGCACCCATTTAAAACTGAAATGAGGAGGAATTTCTTCTCTCAGAGTGTCGTGAATCTTTGGAATTCTCTTCCCCAGAGAGTTGGGGAGGCTGGGACATTGAATATATTTAAGGTGGAGATAGACAGATTTTTGAAAGGTAAGGGAGTCAAGGGTTATGGGGAGGGGGCAGGGAAGTGGAGTTGAGGCCAAGATCAGATCAGCCATAATCTTATTGAATGGCGAAGCATTCTCAAGGGGCCAAATGACCTACTCCTGCTCCTTCGTCTTATGCTCTTATGTTCTATCCTCCTGAAGTCCTGCGGCAATGGCCTCCTGCCAGTGTCCAGGAAGAGCACTGCCCATCGGATTTCCACGGCTGCAACCAGAGCCTCCAAAGCCTGGGCGCTGAACCGCCGAGCTCTCTCCCTGGGCTCTGATCAGCCATGAGATTTGTCAAGGATGGTTTGCAGCTCCTTGCAGGCACAGGTCACAATCAGCAATGATCAGAGTGAGGCTGTGCAGCATGATTGAACCTCCCCTTTAAGAACTGGAAGGCGCCAGTCTCTCTGAGTACTTGTAATTGACAGCGCCGGAACTTGAGTAGCGCTCTGTGGTAGTGCCCCGCTCCCGACATTCGCGCTCTAAGAGGAGTGTGTAGCACTTGATTTAGTGCTCCACTTCCCTCTTGGGGCACTAAAACTGACTTTCACGGTCAGTGGTGCTAATTAGCGCCGGGCACTAAAGTTAGCGCCCGGGTGAGGTTAGCGCCTCAAAATGGTCGATACCAAATTTTTCCCCCTTGGGGTCTAAATTCCACACCATTGAACCAAATTTTTTGGCATGTAACGGGCACGACAATATTGAATTTTCGCATGCACCAGGGACACTGTTAAATTGGTCCTGAGATATTTTAGGCAGCCATCAGGAGCACAGCATTGGTTTAAATATTAAAATGAGCATCCTGCACCTGAATAAGGGCCCGTTTGCTAAATTTGTGAGTTAAAGCACCTGATTTGCTTGGTCTTAACCTCAATCAGAAAGTCATTGCCTTAACAGAAAGGAAGCATGCGTACTTTAGTCGCCCTTGTCTGGTCATTGAACTTTTTTATACATTGTAGCCAGGTCCTTGGAGCAATGCTCTGATGCCGGCCTGTTCTACCACCTCTGCCCAATCTTGCCCCAAAGCTAGCCAGGATACCTTCTTACTGCTGGGTGCAAAGATGAGGTCCCTCCTCCTGCCGACCTCCTCCACTAGCACCTCCAATGCTGCATCTGAAAATTAGGGAGCCCTTTTGCCTGCGTTTCAGTGATGTTCAGAATGGAACTGATTGCAGTCACAGTGCACATCCCCTTTAAGAGGTGCTGCGAGTGACGTCTAATTTCTTGTCCCCTGTTAGGCAAGCTGCCCATAAAGAGCGCTGGTAGCTCACTTATTTCATGCTAAGCAATCATGGAGACCACTTTAGCATGGGTTCCAAGCTCACATGAAGAGATGTGCCCTCAGAACACAGCATAGAAACATAGAAACATAGGAGATAGGAGCAGGAGTAGGCCATTCGGCCCCTCGAGCCTGTTCCGCCATTTAATGAGATCATGGCTGATGATCCAAATTCAGTACCCTGTCCCTGCTTTCTCCCCATAGCCCTTGATCCCTTTAGCCTTTAGAAATATATCTAACTCCTTCTTGAATATATTTAATAAGTTGGCCTCAACTGCCTTCTGTGGTAGACAATTCCACAGGTTCACCACTCTCTGGGTGAAGAAATTCCTCCTCATCTCAGTCCTAAATGGCTTACCCCTTATCCTTAGACTGTGACCCCTGGTTCAGGACTCCCCCGCCATCGGTAACATCCTTCATGCATCTAGTCTGTCTAGTACTGGTAGAATTTTATAAGCTTCAATGAGATCCCCTCTCATTCTTCTAAACTCTAGCGAATATAAGCCTAATAGACTCAATCTCTCTTCGTCATTCCTGCCATCCCAGGTATCAGTCTGGTGAATCTTCGCTGCACTCCCTCCATGGCAAGAACATCATTCCTTAGATAAGGCGACCAAAACTGCACACAATACTCAAGGTGTGGTCTCACCAAGGCCCTGTACAACTGCAGCAAGACATCCTTGCTCCTGTACTCGAATCCTCTCGCTATGAAGGCCAACATACCGTTTGCCTTCTTAACCGCCAGCTGCACCTGCATGCTTACCTTCAGTGACTGGTGCACAAGAACACCCAGGTCTCGTTGCACTTCCCCTTTTCCCAAACTATTGCCTTTGAGATAATAATCTGTCTTCCTGTTTTTGCCACCAAAGTGGATAACCTTGCATTTATTCACATTATACTGCATCTGCCATGCATCTGCCCAAACACCCAACCTGTCCAAATCATACTGGAGTGTCTCTGCATCCTCACAGCACACACGCCCACCCAGCTTGGTGTCGTCTGCAAACTTGGAGATATTCCCTCGTCTAAATCATTAATATATATTGTGAATAGCTGGGGTCCTAGCACTGATCCCTGTGGTACCCCACTAGTCACTGCCTGCCACTCGGAAAAAGACCCGTTTATTCCAACTCTTTGCTTCCTGTCTGCCAACCAGTTCTCTATCCAAGTCAGTACCTTACACCCAATCCCATGTGCTTTAACTTTGCACGCCAATCTCTTATGCGGGACCTTATCGTAAGCCTTCTGAAAGTCCAAATACACCAAATCCACTGGTTTTCCCTTATTTATTCTACCAGTTACATCTTCAAAAAATTCCAGTAGATTAGTCAAGCATGATTTACCTTTTGTAAATCCATGTTGACCTGGTCTGATCCTGTCACTGTTTTCCAAGTGCTCTGCTATTACATCTTTTATAATGGGCTCTAGCATTTTCCCCACTACCGATTGTATTGATTTGTATGTGGGTTCAATGACGACACATTCTTGAAAGAGAATGACTTTTTATCTAAAGTATGTTCAACTCAGTTAACAGCACTACAGGAGACACCATCTTAGAGATCCATCTAAAACGAAACCAAAAATAAACTGCTTGTCTCTCACATGCCCTCTGCTGGTCAGGCATAAATAATCAATCAGGCAAATACCATCACTATTTGCTGATATCATTACATCTCCCTTTCTTAAAACAAAAGTATTTTACTTTTATCTAACAACATGTTTTCTTTGTATTACTCTGCATTTTAACTGTAACACTTAATGAACTTACATTATCATTATCATTATCAAGGTTTTTTAACCTTGTTTTGTGTGTTCACATGAAATATGTAAATACCTAGAACTTGAAGAAAGAATAAGATAACATTACTTCCTTCTATAACAAGAGTCCTTAAATTTGCTCAATGAGTCTCTCAGGAGGCTTCACGTGTCTTGAGGATTTTCTGATTGATTGTCCTTGAATCTGAGTTGTTGCCTCAGATGATGATTCCTCAGCTGTGTGATCAGGTTGTTCAACAGTATCAGTCTTTTGACCTGCTGTGTGATCAGGTTGTTCAACAGTATCAGTCTTTTGACCTGCTGTGGCTGGTCCCATGAGAAGATCCCAACGATTTATTCGCAGAACAGCACCCTCATCTGTCTGAATGGTGTATGATCTTGGTTGTACTTCACTCAGGACAGTTCCCTTCTGAGTCCATATGTTTGTTTTGTCTTTGAACCTCACTTGGTCACCAGTGTGGAGTTCAGGTAGGTTTTGTGTTCCTCTGTCATAGCAGTACTTTTGCTTTTCTTTCTGTTGCTCTTTGAACTTCCTCACTTTCTCCCCCTCTTTTGTTTTCAGGAGGTTCTCCGGGATGGGTAGGTTTGACCTTAGCAGACGTCCCATAAGGAGTTGGGCTGGTGACATACCACACTCGAGCGGCGTTGTGCGGTATACAAGCATGCTTTGGTAGAAGTCAGTTCCACTGTCTTTTGCCTTGTACATCAGTCTTTTCACTGTCTGGACCGATTTTTCCACTAGTCCATTGGACTGTGGAAAGTGAGGACTTGACGTTGTGTGGACAAAGTCCCACTCTTTGGCAAAGTGTCGGAAACTTGCATTGTAAAACTGGGGTCCGTTGTCTGTGAAGACCTCGCTTGCCACGCCATGTCTGGAGAATATAGCTTTCATACATGTTATCACAGCATCTGCAGTGGTGGTGTACAGTCTACAAACCTCTGGATACAGGGAGTAATAGTCTGTGACTACAAGATAGTCCTTCCCTTGACATACGAATAGGTCAGCGCCTACCTTCTGGTAAGGTCTGTTTGGCGCTGGGTGTGGCTTTAGCGGTTCTACCGGATTGCTTGCTCAATATTTCAGGCATATTGTGCAGTTTGACACCTCATTTGTCACATCTTGGTTGATTCGTGGCCAGTACATCACCTCTCGTGCTCTTTTCTTACACTTTTCGATTCCCAGATGTCCTCCATGGATCCTTTTTAGCATCTCTTTTCTCAGACTCTTTGGGATAACTATTTTACTTCCTTTGTAGATGATGTCTTCGACCACTGATAGTTCTGCCCTGCAGTTCCAGTACTCTGCCATGTCAGGTGAGCAGTCTTGCTTCACGTTGGGCCATCCATCCAAGATGCTTTTCCTCAGTCGTCTCATTGTTTCATCTTTGTTTGTCTCAATCTTTATGAGCTCCATTTTTGCATCTGCTATGGGCAGTGCACTTGTGATCATGTCCACGTAGGCGTTCACTTTTTCATCCATTTTGGTGTTTGCGGGCTCACTTGGGTCAACAGCTCTGGACAACATGTCTGCTGTATACATCAGCTTACCCAGTGTGTACGCAACATTCAGCGTATAGCATTGCAGCCTGATCATCATTCTTTGTATTCTTAGCGGACAGCTATTTAGTGGCTTTTGGAACAATGCAATCACGGGCTTATGGTCAGTCTCTACACTGATTGCTTGTCCTGCCACAAACTGGTGAAATCTTTCACAGGCGTATGTGATGCTGAGCAGCTCCTTTTCTATTTGAGCATATCGCGTCTCCGCGTCTGTCATTGAGCGCGATGCATATGCAATAGGTTGCCAGTAGTCATATTTTTGCAGAAGAACGGCACCGAGCCCACTCTGTGATGCATCAGATGATATCTTGATGGGTCTCGCTGGGTCATAAAACCTCAGAACTGGTTCCTCTGTGAGCAGTTTCTTTAGATCACTCCATGACTTCTCATGCTCATGATTCCATTCCCATTCTATGTTCTTTTCAGTTAGTCATCTCAGTGGCGCCATCTTTTCTGAGAGGTTGGATATGAATTTACCCATGTAGTTGATCATTCCATTAAACCTCTGCACGTCCTTTTTGCATTGTGGCTTTGGCATCTTCTCAATGGTGGACACCTTTCTGGGATCTGGTCTGATGCCCTCACTGCTAAGGATATCTCCCACGAATGTCAGTTCTGTCACCCCGAGCTGGCATTTCTCTCTATTCAGCTTCAGGTTTGTTTTCCTTGTTGCTTCCAGCACTTTTTTCAGTCTCTCATCATGCTCAGTTCTCGTGGTTCCCCATACTATGATGTCATCCATTGATGTATCAACTCCCTCCAGATGCTCATAGATCATATGGATAGTTTTGTGATACACTTCAGGAGCTGAGGCAATGCCAAATGGTAACCTTAGGAATCTGTATCTGCCAAATGGACTGTTGAATGTGCACAGTCTTGAACTTGCCTCGTCCAATTTCATCTGCCAAAATCCTGATGATGCATCTAACTTGCTGAAATACTTTGCATTTGCAAACTGTGACATGATTTCCTCACGTGTAGGAAGCTTGAAGTGCTCTCTCTTTATTGCTCTGTTTAGATCTCTTGGATCCAGGCAAATTCTGAGCTTTCCATTCTTTTTGTCCACAACGACGAGGGAACTCACCCACTCAGTTGGCTCATCTATCTTCTGAATCACGTTCAGGCTTTCCATCCTGTCCAACTCTGCCTTCAGTTGCTTTTGAAGAGCAAACGGAACTTTTCTGCATGGATGTATGACCGTTGGCATACTTTTATCTACTCTGATCGTGTGTTCTCCTGGAAGGCAGCCTAGACCCTGAAATAGGTCGTTGTACTCTTTCATGAGTTCATCATAGACTGTCTCTCCTTCGCTTTCCACAACGAGGACTCTCTTTACCAGGTTCAGTCTCTCACAGGCTATTAAACCTAGTATGGCTTGCACATCCTTTGGTACCACGATTAATGCTAGCGTGTGCTCTCTGTCCTTGTGTGTCACTTTGACAATGCATCTTCCTTTCACTGGTATATCAGTACCTGAGTATCCTGTCACTTTCACTTTTATTCCATGTATCTTTGGTCTGGGTCTAATTTTCTTAAAATCAGTCTCTGATATCACATTAACTTGTGCTCCAGTATCCAATTTAAATGGAATATGTATGTCATTCACTTTTAGTGTCAACATCCAGTCTCCTTTTTCTTTTTTGTTTTCAGACACAACATCCACATAGAACTCCTCTATCTCGCTTTCATCTACTGCATGGACCTTGCTTTGTTGCGCTTGGTTCTTACAGCAACGGGCATAATGGTTGTTTTTGTTGCAACTATTGCATTTTTTACCATATGCTGGACACTTTTTTGGTGTATGCTGTGTATCGCATCGACTACATGACTTTCGATTGCCCCTTTCATTTTTGTTCGCTGGCCACGCCTCTTTTTTCACATTGGCGCTCTTTTTGTTAAATGGTTTGTGTCCGTTCTTACTCACTGCATCCACGTTGCAGCTACTGTCACTGAACAGCTCCTTTGCCTGCGACTTCACAGTCTCTGCAGCCCTACACAGTGCTATGGCTTTTCCCAGGTCTAGATCTTGCTCTCTTAGCAGTCTTTCCCTTAGACCATTATCTGGAATACCACACACCAGTCTGACTTTTATCAGCGAGTCTGTCAGTCCCCCAAATTCACATGTTTTGCTTCGGTTTCTCAGTTCAGTCACATACTGATCAATAGTCTCTCCCGTTTTCTGTACACATGTGAAAAATCTGTGCCTCTCAAACGTCATGTTACGTTTAGGTATGCAGTAGGCCTCAAACTGTTCCATTATTTTATCCAACTTCATTTTGTCTCCATCAGCAGCAAATGTGAAGTTATTACACACCTCCAGCGCTTCATCACCCACAACATGTAAGAACACTGACGCTTTCATTTTATCACTTTTCTCATCAGCTCCGATTGCCGCTAAATACAACTCCAAACATTGTTTGAATCTCCTCCAATTTTCAGCCACATTACCTGTCAACTGAAGCTTCGCCGGTGGGTGTAATCCTACCATTTTTCACTTCATTAGCTATTCTCCAATGGTAAGTAACGATGTTCTCTTTAGGCTTGCTAATATGTGGAGAGCTGATTTAACTTCAGATTTTTCCTCTTCATCTCTTTCAATCACTTCTGACACCATGTATTGATTTGTATGTGGGTTCAATGATGACACATTCTTGAAAGAGAATGACTTTTTATCTAAAGTATGTTCAACTCAGTTAACAGCATTACAGGAGACACCATCTTAGAGATCCATCTAAAACGAAACCAAAACTAAACTGCTTGTCTCTCACATTCCCTCTGCTGGTCAGGCATAAATAATCAATCAGGCAAATATGCTGGTAAGGCATAAATAATCAAACAGGCAAATACCATCACTATTTGCTGATATCATTACACCAATGTCAGGCTTACTGGTCGATAATTTCATTTTCTCTCTACCACCTTTTTAAAATAGTGGGGTTACATTAACTACCCTCAAATCCATGGGAACTATTCCAGAGTCTATAGAATTTTGGAAGATGACCAGCAATGCATCTACTATTTCTAGGGCCACTTCCTTAAGTACTGTGGGATGTAGACTATCAGGCCCTGGGGATTTATCAGCCTTCAATCCCGTCAATTTTCCTAATACCATTTCCCTAGAAATACTGATTTCTTTCAATTCCTCCCCCATTAGACCCTATTTTCCCCAAAATCTCTGGAAGGTTATTTGTGTCCTCCTTTGTGAAGACAGAACCAATGTATGTATTTAATTGGTCAGCCGTTCCTTTGTTCCCCATTATAAATTCCCCTGATTCTGACTGCAAGGGACCTACACTTGACTTCACCAATCTTTTTCTCTTCTCATATCTATAGAAGCTATTACAGTCAGTTTTTATGTTCCCTGCAAGCTTACTCTCATATTCTATTTTCCCCCTCTTAATTAATCCCTTTGTCCTCCTTTGCTGCATCTTAAACTGTTCCTAATCCTCAGTTTTGCTGCTTTTTTTGTCCAATTTATATTTCCTCTCTGTTGAGTCTGTGGTTTCAATTGCAGTTATACTGAATAACAGGACACAGACAAAGGAAAACACCAACAAATGCATGCAGAGCCGAACTAGGCAGATACCCACTGATAATAAACATCCAAAAACGAGCACTAAACTTCCTAAATCACCTCAAATCTAGCTCCCCAGACACCCTTCATTTTAAAGCCTTCCAGACCCAAGAGCTAAACCCAGAAAAGAGTCCCCTGAGTCAGCTGCTACTGAAACTAAGTACTCCTACTCAGCCGGACCCTGACCAGTCCCAGGCCAACACTGCCATCCAAACACCAATCCGAGTGAACCAAATCATTAAACAAAGCAAAGAAACCTACCTGGAACATTGGAACAAAATAACCAAAAGCCAAAGCAGATTAGAATGTTACCGGGCCCTAAAAAGAGAATATAAACTGGCAGACTATCTCTCGACCATCAGAGACACAAAACAGAGACAGACCCTCACCAGGTACAGACTAAGCGACCACCAACTGGCAATTGAAAAAGGAAGATACAAGAAATCCTGGCAGCCTAGAGAGAATAGAATATGTGATCAATATCTGGCCGGCGAGGTTGAGACAGAGATGCATTTCCTCCTAAAATGCGAAAAATTCAACACATCAAGAAACATATTATTTGACAAGCTCAGCCAAACAACCCCAGATTTCAAGGAATTGGATGACCTGTCAAAATTAAGATTAGTCCTGGGAGAAGGAGACAGACCATACCTTGGTGCCAAATATGTAACAACATGTCACAACCTGAGGACTGTTTAAAATTAATACTGAATGTACCCACTGATGTACAAAGACTGTTTAAATTAATATTGTTTAAAGTAATATTGTATGTACCCAACGAAGGTCAGAATTGTTTGACACCTACAGAATGTTGGAAAACTGTACTTTTTGTTATGTAAGCTTTGGCAATATGGTTCCCTGCAAACTTTCATGCCAATAAAGCATTTGAATTGAATTGAATTGAATTGACTACAGAAGTAAGTAAACAGGTCTTTAGTGATTGAGGGTCAGGGCTGAACTGGGATACACTTTGCACCGGTACTACAATGTACAGGAGCCATCAAAAAGTAGTCCATCACCTTAAGGTATCCTCTTAAGGTGGTACAGGTTACATACACTACAATTCCTCCCCTTTTAGCTTAACAGTGTACACCCCAAATTAAACATTACATGGATAACATATATACAATTTACACACAACTGTTCAAAGATTCAGTCTCTGAGGAGGCCTCCTGATCCGGCCCGGATAACGCCTTTCAGGGGTCTCTGGTTCTCGTTGCTGGGGTGACTCATCCACTTGATCTCCTATGGATTGAACATCATCAGGTACGTTCGAGTCTGAGGTAGATGCTACAGGCTCAATAAGTTCTTCAACTGGTGTGTCTGCCGTAGACATGGGGTCGACCCTTGTTCTCGATTCCACAAGTTGGTCAGCATGACGTCGTATTATGTTCTCTCCAACGTCTACCGTGTACATCAAGGGTCCTTGTCGTGCATGAATTGTTCCAGGTTGCCATTTATCATCCCTATAGTCCCTGGCCAACACTGGTTGTCCTATTTCGAAACTACGAGTGGCCTTGTTATTTACATGCTGGAATTGCTTGTTTTCGACTTCCCTTCGCACATTGGGTTTTAACAAATCCAACCGGGACCGCAACCTTCTGTTATAGAACATTATGTCAGGGCTTTGATTTGTCACTGAATGCGTGGTGTTTCGATACGCCATCAGGAAATTGTCCACCTTGTGTTGTAGTGGAATATGGTCTTCACTCATGGCCTTTATCGCCTTTTTGAACGTTTGAACAAATCTCTCGGCCAACCCATTTGTAGCCGGATGATATGGGGCAGATGTATAGTGTTTCACCCCATTCTTTTTCATGAATTTCTGGAATTCTTCTGACACGAACTGTGGTCCGTTGTCTGAACATATTTGCTCCGGCAACCCATTCCTTGCAAATATGGTTCTTAGAACTGCGATCATCTTCTCAGAGGTAGTGGTCGACATCTTAATCACTTCTGGCCATTTAGAATGTGCGTCTACTGCTATCAAAAACATGGAATCCATGAATGGACCTGCAAAGTCGATATGCACACATTGCCATGGGGCTGAAGGCCATTCCCACGGATGCAGCGGTGCAATTGGAGGTGCATTTTGAACTTTTTGGCACCCTGAGCAGCTTTTAGTCAGATCCTCTATTTGTTTGTCGATACCTGGCCACCACACATAAGCCCTAGCAAGGCTTTTCATCTTGACTCCCCCCAGATGACCTTCGTGCAATTCTTTCAGAACTCTCTCTCTTAATTTTGGAGGAATAATCACCCTTGTTCCATACATCAATGTTCCTTGACATACGGACAGCTGTTCTCGTCTGGCTGAGAATGCTGGTAACAGTGGTTCGCCATGTGCTGGCCATCCCTTCACTATCAAGTCGTAGACCCGAGACAGTGTCGGGTCATTTTGGGTCTCTCTCTCAATACCCGCATTGGTGACTGGTAAGCATTCGATGATGGTTGAGTGAAATATCTCTACAGGGTCAACTGCCGGTGCCTCTTCCGCTGTAGGTAGTGGCAGGCGCGACAGCCCATCAGCATTACCATGTTGTTTTGTACCTTTGAATTCAATATCATATTGATGTGCCCCTAGGAAAAGGGACCATCTCTGAAGCCTCTGCGCCATCATTACCGGAACACCCTTCTTAGGGTTGAAAATGGAAACCAACGGCTGGTGATCTGTCAGCAACGTAAACTTTTGGCCTTGCAGGTAATGGTTAAATTTCTTAACTCCCCACACGAGGCTGAGAGCCTCCCTATCTATCTGAGCATAGTTGCGCTCAGCGGAGGTCAATGATCTGGATGCAAAAGCGACTGGCCTTTCCGAGCCTTCTGGAAACTTATGTGAGATCACTGCCCCGATACCATATGGAGAAGCATCACAAGCTAAGCGAATAGGCAGCGTTGGGTTAAAGTGAGCCAACACTTCCTTAGAGGTGATCAGTGTTTTGCTCTTTTGAAAAGCCCGCTTACAATCATCGCTCCACTTCCATGGTATTCCCATTTGCAAAAGAGTGTTTAGCGGGTGTAACACCGTGGATAAATTTGGAAGAAACTTATGGTAATAGTTAACCAACCCGAGGAACGACCTCAACTGGGATACATTCTCTGGTGCAGGAGCTTTTACAACAGCTTCGATCTTGTCAGGTGACTTATGGAGCCCCTCCCGGTCAATGACGTGGCCGCAGTACGAGATTCGCTTTTGAAAGAACTCGCATTTCTGGTGATTAACTCTGAGCCCATATTCTTTCAATCTGATGAGCACCTGCTCGAAATTCGCGAGGTGATCATTATCGTTATCTCCTGTAATCAGGATGTCATCCAGGTAGCATTGTCAGAGAGTCATAGGCCTAGAAATTCAGTGGCCTGCGCCACCAGTTTGCGCCCAAAGGGGGCTTTTGCGCCACTGTGCAAACCTACCGCGATATTTAGCGGGGCGCTAATGGCGGCGTTAGCCATTAGCGCTGCGCCGCCACCGATGACGTCATCGGTGTGCGCAGCGCCCCGCTATCGCCCCGCTGGCCATATTTGGTTGCTGCCGCCTCGCCCGCGCCGGCCGCAAACAGCGACCGGTACACGGGGCCTACCTGTGCCGGTACTGGGGCGAGTTACGGTGGAGGTGCGGCCGGCCGCTTTTTCGGCGGCCGCCTGCCCGGACCTCCTTCCCCGGCCTCCTACACCCCCCCCTGCGGCATTGCCGGCTGTTTCCAGAGAGCCCGGCACTTCTCCTTGGTGCCGGGCTCATTTGCCGGCACTCGCGAGCGGGGATCGCGCGGTTGCAGGCACCTCCCCCTTAAGAGTGAGAGGAAGGCCTGCAGTACCGCAGGCTGCCGTGCCACAGCGGGTGGCGCTGCGGCACTTTGCACGCCGATATTCAGTTTCAGCGCCCCAAGCGGGGCGCCGAAACCCTTGTTTAGCGGCCGGCTTCCACTTGGGGCGCTGAAAGTGAATTTCCCGCTGGCGCAAGTGGCTCCGTGTGCAGCGGTAATTCCAGTGCCCAGGCGAGCTGGGCACCCCTAACTGAATTTCTAGGCCATAGAGTTATACAGCACAGAAAGAGGCCCTTCGGCCCATCGTGTCTGCGCCGTCCATCAAGCCCTGTCCAATCTAATCCCATTTTCCAGCATTTGGTCCATAGCCTTGTATGCTATGGCATTTCAAGTGCTCATCCAAATGCTTCTTGAATGTTGTGAGGGTTCCTGCCTCTACCACCCTTTCAGGCAGTGAGTTCCAGACTCCAACCACCCTCTGGGTGAAAAAGTTCCTCCTCAAATCCCCTCTAAACCTCCTGCCCCTTACCTTGAATCTATGCCCCCTTGTTATTGACCCCCCTACTAAGGGGAAAAGTTCCTCTTTATCTACCCTATCTATGCCCCTCATCATTTTGTACACCTCAATCAGGTCCCCCCTCAGCCTTCGTTGCTCCAAGGAAAACAACCCCAGCCTGTTTAGTCTTTCTTCATAGCTGAGGCGCTCCATCCCAGGTAACATCCTGGTGAATCTTCTCTGCACCCTCTCCAAAGCAATCACATCCTTCCTATAGTGAGGCGACCAGAACTGCACACAGTACTCCAGCTGTGGCCTTACCAGCGTTTTGTACAGCTCCATCATAACCTCCCTGCTCTTATATTCTATGCCTCGGCTAATGAAGGCAAGTATCCCATATGCCTTTTTAACCACCTTATCCACCTGTTCCGCTGCCTTCAGGGATCTATGTACATGTACACCAAGGTCCCTCTGACCCTCTGTTCTTCCTAGGGTCCTACCACTCATTGTGTATTCCCTTGCCTTATTTGTCCGTCCAAAATGCATCACCTCGCACTTTTCAGGGTTAAATTCCATTTGCCACTTTTCCGCCCATCTGACCAACCTGTTTATATCGTCCTGTAGCCTGAGGCTTTCCTCCTCGCAATTTACCACCCCACCAATTTTCGTGTCATCTACGAACTTACTGATCATACCTTTTACATTCTCATCCAAATCATTTATGTAGATCACAAACAGCAAGGGACCCAGCACCGATCCCTGAGGTACCCCACTGGACACAGGCTTCCAGTCACAAAAGCAACCTTCGACCATCACCCTCTGCCTCCTGCCACTCAGCCAGTTTAGGATCCAACATGCCAAGGCACCCTGGATCCCATGGGCTCTTACCTTCTTGACCAGTCTCCTATGCGGGACTTTGTCAAAAGCCTTACTGAAGTCCATGTATACCACATCCACAGCATTTCCCTCATCCACACACCTAGTCACCCCCTCGAAAAATTCAATCAGATTGGTCAGACATGATTTACCCTTGACAAAGCCATGCTGACTATCCCTGATTAATCCTTGCCTCTCCAAGTGGAGACTAATTTTGTCCCTCAGAATCTTTTCCAATAATTTCCCTACCACAGATGTTAGGCTCACTGGCCTGTAATTCCCTGGTTTATCCCTGCTACCCTTCTTGAATAATGGTACTACGTTAGCTGTTCTCCAGTCCTCTGGTACATCCCCTGTGGCCAGAGAGTTTCTGAAAATTTGTGTCAGAGCCCCTGCAATCTCCTCTCTTGCCTCACACAGCAGCCTGGGATACATCTCGTCCGGGCCTGGGGATTTATCCACTTTTTGGCCTGCTAAAACCGCTAGTACCTCCTCCCTCTCGATGCTAATATGTTCAAGTATATCACAGTCCCCTTGCCCGATTTCTATGTCTACATCGTCTTTCTCCATAGTGAACACAGATGCAAAAAATTCATTTAAAACCCCGCCTACATCATCTGGCTCTACACACAGATTGCCACTTTGGTCCCTAATGGGCCCTACCCTTTCCCTGGTTATCCTCTTGCCCTTAATATACTTATAAAACATCTTAGGATTTTCCTTTATTTTGCTCGCCAGTGTTATTTCATGGCCCCTCCTCGCTCTCCTAATTTCTTTTTTAAGTATGCCCCTGCACTTTTTATACTCCTCTAGGGCTTCCTCCGTCTTTAGTCTTTTGTAACTGCCAAAAGCCCCCCTTTTTTTCCTAATGCATTTTTGTATATCCCTTGTCATCCAAGGTTCCCTTTGCTTGTTGGTCCCACCCTTGACCTTTACGGGAACATGTTGGCGTTGTACTCTCTCTATTTCCCTTCTGAAAGTCTCCCACTGCTTTGATGTGGATTTTCCTATAAGTAGCTGCTCCCAGTCCACTTTGGCCAGATCCTGCCTTATCATATTAAAATCGGTCTTCCCCCAATTTAGAACCCTTATTTCCGGGCTGTCTTTGTCTTTTTCCATGACCACCTTAAATCTCACCGAATTATGGTCACTGTCGCCAAAATGCTCTCCTACTGACACTTCCACCACTTGCTCGGCTACATTCCCTAGAATTAGGTCCAGTACCGCCCCCTCTCTTGTAGGACTTTCTACATGTTGGCTCAAAAAGCTCTCCTGGATGCACTTTAAGGATTCTGCACCCTCTAAGCCTTTCACACTCTGACTATCCCAATTAATATTGGGGAAGTTGAAATCCCCCACTATTATTACCCTATTATTTTCGCACTTCTCTGAGATTTGCCTACATATCTGTTCCTCTATCTCCCCCTAAATGTTTGGGGGCCTATAGTACACTCCCAGCAAAGTGCTTGCCCCCTTTTTGTTTTTAAGTTCTACCCATGTGGCCTCATTAGAGGAACCCGCTAATATATCATCCCTCCTTACAGCAGTAATTGACTCCTTAATTAATATTGCAACACCCCCTCCCCTTTTACACCCCCCTCTGTCTCGCCTGGAATTCCCTGCAATACCTGCTCCATGGCCCTTTGCCAAATCGCTGGAGCCGATGCCACTCCAAAAACCAGTCTATTATACCGATATAAGCCCTTATGCGTGTTGATCATGAGATACTGACGTGACGCTTCATCAACTTCCATCTGTAGGTATACCTGCGCCAGGTCTATCTTAGTGAAGTGTTTCCCGCCAGACACCGAAGCGAAGATATCTTCAATCCGCGGAAGCGGATATTGCACCGTGTGAAGAACCGGATTAACAGTGATCTTGAAATCGCCACAGATGCGAACCTTCCCAGGTTCCCCCGGCTTGTTGCTCAACGAACGCTTCATGACAGGAACAATGGGTGTAGCCCATTCGCTCCAGTCCACCTTGGACAGTACCCCTGAACGTTCTAGCCCTTCCAGCTCTGCTTCCACAGCAGGTCGTATCGCATAAGGCACCGGTCTGGCTTTGAAAAATTTTGGGTTTGCATGTTCTTCAACCTTGATGGTTGCCGTAATTCCTTTCAGTGTTCCAAGTCCCTGTTGGAACACCTCCTTAGCATCGTCTAAGATTTTGGACAATTGTTTAGGTTTGACGTCGTCCTCCTTACAGGCATCTACAGTCAGTGCTTGTATGGAATGCCAGTCCACATTTATTCTCCGGATCCATTCCCGTCCCAGTAGTGGCGGACCTCCATCAGGTAACACATACAAGTCCATTTTCTGAAATTCTTTACCATTGTAGACCACGTTTACTTTTATCTTTCCTTTGGGGTATAATATTTGCCCCGTGTATGTTTTCAATACAATCTCCGTATCCCTCAGGGGAATGTGCGAGAATAACCTTTTGTAATCTTGCTTATTAATGACCGTTAATGCCGACTCAGTGTCCAATTCCATCTTCACTTGGACTCCTGCTATCCGAAGCGTGACCCAGATAGTTTGGTGGTCTGCTGTGTTCCCCACATTATGTATTTTCAGACAACCCAGTTGCTTACTGCTGGAGTCTGAATCCGTCTTCTGTTCATCCGAACTGTTCTCTGTCACCTTGTGTACTTTTTTGTACTTCTCCTGCGGTGACTTTTTGCTGCTGGTCTTCTTTCCTGACCGGCATACTCTCGCTATGTGACCAAGTTTGCCACATTGCCTGCATTCTTTATCTTTGAACCAGCACTGGTTCTGGTCATGCGTTGTCCTTCCACAATGATAGCACTTTACTGTGCCCAATGCCATTTCATTGGTGCTGAATTCCAATAGCCTTTGCTGTATCTCTGCAGCGCCTCATGCTGCTGCCTTGTGGGATGCTGCAATGCTGAAAGCTTTGTCCAGCGTAAGATCCTTTTCCTCCAGCAGTCGCTTCTGGGTTCCTTCCCTTAGGAGCCCACACACAAACTTATCTCTCAGTGCGTCTGCTAGTCCTGTTCTGAACTGGCAGTACTTTGATAACTTGCGCAGTTCTGTTAGGAATTCAGCGTTGCTTTCTTCTTTAAGTTGAATTCTTTTGTAGAATTTAAATTGTTCCGCTATCAGCAGCGGCGTGGGGTTTAAATGCTCCTGCAGGAGAGCAACAATATCCGCGAAACTCTTCCCTACCGGTTCGTCTGGTGTTACAAGGTTCCTTAACCCGTACATCTTCGCACCCATTGAGTTTAATAGGGTTAGTGCTTTCTTATCCTCCAGTACCTCATTTGTTGTACAGTAAACTTCGATGCGTTCCACATAAGTGGCCCAATCTTCCACATCGTTATCAAAAGCAGTGATGTTACCCGTTTTTGGCATCCTTGCTGAGTTTCTCCTTCCCCTTTGGATATTATTATTTTTTTTTCAAAATGGCGGCTTTTCCCGCGCTTGGCGGCTTCCCCCGCCGATTCAAAATGGCAATTTCCGCGCTGTTGCCATCCACGCCTCCCAGCGGTCCTTTATTTTCCCCTGCGTTGCTGCTCTTGTTCCCCCACCGCTTCCGCGGTCCCTGTGGCCATAAACGCTTTTCTGGCTGCTGCGCATCTCTGCCCGATTGCAGTCCGGCCCCTGACACCGGCTGCGGTCGTGTTCTCCGCCCTTTTCATCATTTTCCCTCCCCTTCTCCCCTGACAACTCGGCCGACTTCCCCCCCCGTGCTGCTCGATCGGGCTTACCCGCCGCTGTCGTAGAAGGGATGCTCACTGATGCTTGACTTCGTGGTCAGCAAACCAACCCGGGTTTCCGATGGCCTCCCGCGTGATGCAGGATGTTGAGGGTAGATGCCCTTTTTCGATGCCCGTTCCTGAGGACGAAGCTTCCTTTGATGCAAAACTGCCACAAGGTAAGATCAGACTCGTCGCCACTGTTGAGTCTGTGGTTTCAATTGCAGTTATACTGAATAACAGGACACAGACTACAGAAGTAAGTAAACAGGTCTTTAGTGATTGAGGGTCAGGGCTGAACTGGGATACACTTTGCTCTGCAGGATTTATATACCGGTGTGGTCACCACCGGTACTACAATGTACAGGAGCCATCAAAAAGCAGTCCATCACCTTAAGGTGTCCTCTTAAGGTGGTACAGGTTACATACACTACACTCTCCTTGGATCTTATACTATCCCTAATTTCCCTTTTTAGCCACGGTTGAGTCACCTTTTTTGTTTCATTTTTATGGCAAACAGGGATGAACAAATTCTGTAGTTCATCCATGCGATCTTTAAATGTTTGCCATTGCCTATCCACCATCAACCCTTTAAGTAATGTTCCCCAATCCATCCCTGCCTGCTCGCGGCTCATACCATCGTAATTTCCTTTATTTAAATTCAGGACCCTTGTCTCTGAGTCAACTGCTTCACTCTCCATCTTAATGAAGAATTCTATCATATTATGATCGCTCCTCCCCAAGGGGCCTCACACAACAACATTGCTAATTAATCCTGTCTCATTACATAATACTCAGTCTAAGATGGCCTGATCTCTAGTTGGTTCCTCAACATATTGGTCCAGGAAACCATCCCGTATACACTCTAGGAATTCCTCCTCTGCAGTATTGTTACTAATTTGGTTAGCCCAATCTATATGTAGATTAAGGTCACCCATGATAACTGCTGTGCCCTTATTGCACGCGTCTCTAATTTCCCATTTAATGCCATCCCCAACCTCAGCATTACTGTTTGGGGGTCTGTATACAACTCCCACTAACATTTTCTGTCCCTTGGTATTTCTCAGCTCTACCCACACAGATTCCACATCATCAGAGCTAATATCCTTCCTTACTATTGCGTTAATCTCCTCTTTAACCAGCAATGCTACCCCTCCTCCTCTTCCTTTTTGCCTGTCCTTCCTGAATATTGAATACCCCTGGATTGATCCTGGAGCCATGTCTCCGTAATTCCAATTACATCATATCCGTCTACATCTATTGGCGCAGCTAATTCATCCACCTTATTACGAATGCTCCTCGCATTAAGACACAAAGGCCTAGAAATTGGGTGGTTTGCGCCAGCGGTTAGCGCCTTAAGAGACCGAGAATTGGGGTGTTGCCTAATGTTGGGGCGGGCGCAATGAAGATAGCGACAACTCCCATATTGACTATACATTTAATGCCTGCGCTAAGTGTTTGCGCGCGCCCGCGAGCGTAAGCACATAATGACGTCATTTCATCGTGCAACGCCTTTTAGGGGCGCCTGAGCGGATATTGGGTGGCGCCCGGAGCCTTAACGCCTAGCACTATTAGTGACAGTTCGAGGGAGCATTAGCAGGCCCTTCTCGGAGTCGGTGGGTGCTATTTAAAGGGGACAGCTCTAGTATAGAAGCTTCAGCCACTTGGCCTGTTCATTGCGATCATTGGTGGAGAGATTTGGGGAGCTACTGTGGAGCAGAGTTTTTGGATTTTAGCATTAGAGTAATTGGGACCCTCAAACCTGTCCAGAGCAGTTGGAGCACTAGACCTAACAGCCTTCTGACCAACTGGCATCAGAATGGGAGATGCTTTGGCGGGCGACGGGCTCCTGGCCGAACACTATGAAGGGGCAGAAAGACGGCGGGAGAGAGGGCCGGGATTGGCCAGAAGGAGGAGGGGCAATGGAGGTTGCCCAATCCGAGGGTATGCTGCGAGGGTCTTTAGGGGTCATACCTTGACATGTCGGAGGAGCAGTGTGTGCGAAGGCTCGAAATCGGGATGGACGTTGTTACTGAGCTGTGCCACCTGCTTACTGAGGATCTGCAGCCGCGTCAACGGTGCATGACCTCTCTGTCGGTGGCCGCTAAACTGACTGTTGGCCTCAATTTTTATGGCAACGGATCCTTTCAGTGAGCCATTGGGGACATCGCGAATATCTCTCAGGCTGCAGTCCACTGCTGCATCCGGCAAGTTACAGCTGCCCTTTATAGGAGAAGGCGTCAATTCATCACCTTCCCTCTGACCCTGGAGAAGCAGGCGGAGGAGGAGGAGGAGGAGCATGCGGACGAGGAGGAGGAGGAGCAGGAGGAGGAAGATGGAAGGGCTCCTGAAAGTGGAAGGGACATCCATCACTGGCTCATGAGGAGTCGTCTCGAGGCCCCTCTGGCGGAATGATGAGTGTCTTAACTGCTGCGCACTTTGGATGTTTGAAAGCATCTGAAGGCCAGCATCACTGTAATTATTCACGTACACGTTAGCACATTTAAACTTCTCTTTATTGTCACAAAAGTCTTTCCTTACAGCAAAACAACGTCATGTCAACAGAAACCATAACAAACAAAATAACAATAAACTCTTCGGCAAAGCCGCCAAACTGAACAAACTTTCTCCAACAATTCCAACAGGTGAGGGTCTCCTTGAGTTTGGCCACAGAAACGTCTCAGGACCTCCCTCTACTGCTGGCCCCTTGATGGAGAACGACTTCTCTTTCGCGCTCGGCCCCTTCCCTCCCTGCTGCTCCTACGTAATTGAACCCCAGTGGCGGGGTGAAGGCTGGGGGATGCCTGCTGACTGTCTGGAAGCGCAGAAGCCCCTGATGGACGGCCTGGACGACCTCTGGGCTTGGAGGGTGTGGAGGCTGGCTGCTTGATCTGGCCATGGCTGGAAGCAGTGTGAACTGCAGGTGGTGGCAGCTTGACTGCAGACGTTCCAGCAGTGGCATGAGCAATGGTCACCTGCCGAGAGAGGACACCTGCACCATGGTCGGACGACACACTGGCTCTCGGAGGGGACCGGCTCGGCTCCACCGCCACAAGCGACTGCTCCACTGATTCCTGGCCTTGTGTGGTACTGGAAGGGCCTGGGGTGATCCTAGCTGAGGCAGATAGGGTGGCTGCAGTGAGAGTTCACGTTGCCTCAATCTGGGTGTGGACGAGGTCGGCAAGTGACTGCGTGGCAGCAGTGAGGACCTGTGAGCCAGGTGCCAGTGCTTCGGAGAAGCCCTGGACAGTTCTTTCCATTGCTTCAGACAAGGCCGGTGCTGACCGCTCCACTGCCTCGGACAAGCCCTGGACAGACCTTTCCAGGGATTGTCCAAAGCCCTGAACAGTCCTTTCCATAGCGGCCTCGAAGCCCTGGACAGTCCTCTCCATTGTTGGTGCAAAGCCCTCGACAGACCTCTCCATTGTTGCCCCGAAGCCCTGGAGAGTCCTGTCCATTGTTGCCCCGAAGCCCTGGAGAGTCCTCTCCATTGTTGCCCCGAAGTCCTGGAGAGTCCTCTCCATTGTTGCCCCGAAGTCCAACACACTCTTTGCCAGTGAATCTATTGACTGAGGCATCCTCCCCACTGCAGCCATCAGCTCAGTGTGCCTGAGCCGGGCCTGGATGCTCATTTCAGCCAGGCGACGCACCTCCTCTGCACTCTGTGCAGCAGTCATCACTACCTGCCTTGCCCTCCGGGGAGACGGTGGCCGAACTTGCCTACCCCCCTTGCGTTGCTGCATGCCGCTTGGGCCGGCAACTACCTGATCATCAGAGCCGCCCCCCCCTCCCCTCCAGGGAACTACTATCCCCAGTCTGTACATGTGTATGCTCCTCTGAGATTGGAGCGGATGGGCCGGCTTCCTCCTGATCCTCAACTCCGGAGGCACTGGCACTGGCAGCTTCAGGGTGTTGATCCCCAGTTGGTGATGCATCATCTGAAAGTAGGGAGGTGGAAGAGTGGCTTTAGCAAAAGGACAGGTTGGCGGAAAGGCATGGCAGATTGTGGCAAGGTTCTGACATGGCGGCACACTGAGGAAGCATGCTGGCGGGGGGACCAAGTGGAAGGAAACAGCTGAGAAAGGAGAGAGCCTTACCCTCGCTATCGGAAATGGGGTCAGCAGCTGCAGTGGTAACAGGACCAGACAGACGTCCTCCAAGAATCTGGTGCACTCTCTCCTCGAGATCCATCAGAGTGACGACTTGTGGAGGTCCACCACCGGTTCGACGCTGCTCCCTTCGCATCGTCGCCAGCTTGGACTGCAGGGGAAAGAAGGGGAAGTTCTGTAACATGATGCCTTGAGAGATCATCTCATGCCCCCCATGGTGCAACAGCCCTTACATGATGCCTTGAGAGATGATCTCATGCCCCCCATGGTGCAACAGCCCTTACATGATGCCTTGAGAGATCATCTCATGCCCCCCATGGTGCAACAGCCCTTACATGATGCCTTGAGAGATCATCTCATGCCCCCCATGGTGCAAGGGCCCTTACATGATGCCTTGAGAGAAATGTCCATGTGTGTGCCCAGAAAGGGCCATTGGTGCTTGCTGACAGATGGCCATTGGGGCATCATGGCAACAGGGTCCTCGAAGTTAGGTGCAGATGGAGGGAATCAGAAGTTTGCATAACCAACACTCACCCTAACAACCCGAGTGAGGTCGTTGAATTTCTTCCTGCACTGAACAGGGGCCCTGGTCGCCAAGCTGTTGGAGTTGACCCTCTGAGAAACCTCCCTCCAAGATCGCCGGTAAGCCTTTTGATTTGGCCTCTTGCCATTGTCAGGATACAGAACATCTCGACGGCGCTCAACTGCAGACATCAAGTGGTCCAGGGCCTCAGTGCTGAAGCGCTCTGCTCTCTGTCTCACCTTCTCCATCCTCACCAAGCTTGTTACGCCAGAGAAGGGCGAGCGCCGATTCTGAGGCCTACAGGGCGTTGAGTGTAGCAGCTCAGGCTGACTGACCCACCCCTTTAAGAGCCGGCCGGTGCCTGGAAGTCTTGTGGTTTCCGATAATTGAGATCACCTGTGCTGCGCCCGTCCACGACGATTTTGGGTAGCTCCTGAACTTTTGCGCCTTAGGAGCCCCATGCAACGTCTGAGTTAGCGCCTCAATCCCCTTTGGGGGCGATGCAACCCAATATCTCGCCAGGCAGTGATAACTTTTGTCTGGCTATAAACTTTGCGCAGCCCCAGTTCTAACGCCTCAAGCGGGGCTATACCCAATTTCTAGGCAAAAGCCTTCAGGCTTGTTTTTTTGACACTCTTAATCCTTTTAGAATTACTATTTACTGTAGTCTTGTTTGATTTACACCCTTGATTTCTCTGCCTTCCACCTTTGCTTTTCTCCTTCCTGTCTTTTGTTTCTATCCTTGCTTCCCTTTCCTCTGTCTCCCTGCACAGGTTCCCAACCCCCTGCCATTTTAGTTTAAACCCTCCCCAACAACGTGTCGGCCAATATTCCCCTGTTTCTGGCCCATTACAAATTTATGACTCTTGAGCTTTTCAGCCTAGAGAGATGTCTGGGAGGTGATCTTTTAGAGATATATAAGATGGTTAAGGGTATAGAACAAGTGGAATATTACATTAACCTAAGCTGCAGGAGTCGATCAAGAGGACAAGGGCTCAAATCGGTAAAAGGTAACTTTAGGATTGATATCAGTAAATTATTCTTCACACAAAGGGAGATGAATGTGTGGAATAAACTTCTGGCCAAAGGAATGGAAGCAAAAACTCTGGAATAATTTATTGTGACATGACATTTCTGCTGATTCTATCATGTATAGTAATTAAATAAAGATGTACCTTCCCTGTTAAAGGAGTGTTTAGTGAAGCCCAATATGTAATCACATCATTGCAGCTGCTGTTACAATGCACTAAAGCTGAATTGAAAACTAATATCAGAAAAATAAAAAAAATGTTAAAGTTTATAGTGCTACAAAAATGCCCCCTTTACAAACATACTCTGGCAATCAAAATATGACATTTTGAGTGGAGTTTTAGAATGTACTGTTTCTGGTTATTCAAGAACCTCTGGATACTTTCTAATACAATAATGCTTTCACTTACTGAAATTGTTGGAGTCTTGTTACCTCACTAAGTCCACTATCTTGTTTTATATGCAGTACTAGATGACAGTGGTGCTTTAATAATGGTGTAAACCGAAGAATTATTTAATGTATGGTAGCAATGTAACAGCAGACAACTCTCTTCTTCATTGTGTATGTTGGTGGATGACATGCAATACTTGTATTTTTAGTGTACTTGGTCCATAGTTCTTTTAAAAACCCAACAGAAACATCTACTGATTCAATTTTCATTTACCCAGAATGGGTCTGATTCAATTGCATGTGACTACTGGTTTAACAGAGAGCAAATTTCATTTCTTCTTAGCTGACTTTCAGAGACTACAAACCAACAATGTTATATATTTATACACATATATTAGCTAGATAGACTATAGTCCTGCAAAATGATATAATGGATAGTTTCCCATGTACTAGTGAAGGATTGCATTTACAATATGTGCTAAGATGTCAGTCTTGGTTCAATGGTAGCACTCTCATGTCTGAGTGAGAAGGTTATGGGACTTGATCAACTAATCTAGGCTGATACTTCAGTGCAGTACTGAGAGTGCTGCACTCTTGGAGGTGCCAACTTTTGCGTGAGACATTAAACCAAGACCCCGTCTGCCCTTTCATGACACTATTCGAAGAAGAGCAGGGGAGCTCTTACGATATCCTGCCAAACGGTTTATCCCTCAATCAAAATCACTAAAACAGATCTGTCATTTATCTCATTGCTGTTTGTGGGACCTTTCTCTGTGAAAATTGTCTGTTCCATCTCCCTGCATTACAACAGTGACAACACTTCTAAAGTACTTAATTGGCTGGATGTCCTGAGATTGCAAATGGTGTTATATAAAATATAAATTAACTACCATTTAAAAAAAAATCATGTATAGGTGTGCTTAAAATGCTGTATCTGGCTATAAAGTGCTCGCTATTAATTTTATATCAGATTTTCTAGCACTCTGATTTCTGTATTTTCATTTCTCATTCCAGGTGAAGTAATTTGTGTGCAATAGTGTTGTCAGTTTATTGAAAAAGATGCAGTTTCTAAAAGTTTAGGTTCCTAAAATGTATCTTCTCAGCTGGCTAATTTTTTTGTCAAAGGTTACAGAGAACCAACTCATTCCAAATAGGTAAAATGATTTTAAAATGTAATACAAAATGAATCCAAGTAATTCAAGTGTCAAATTTCCTAATTTAATTGAACCCCTGTCCAGCTCAATTCTTTGTTGTTGAACGTGTAATAAGCTAAAATGTTCAAATATTATCTATATTAGGGAAATTGTCTGACAGGTGATTCACTTGCAAGAACTATGAATAATTTTATGAGTCTCATTTCATTAATATTGCTAAAAAAAGTAGGCTGGCAACGTTTTCACATTGAGTTGCTTCACCAAGGCTGATTACTCTGGGCATGACGCTGATGATACTTTTTTTGTGTGTGATTTATTTCAGATTTTACGGAGAGCAGACAAAAATGGTAAGAGTTTTGGATCAGATTTTAACAGTTCCCCCATTATTTGCTTAAAAATGTAAAGCTCTGCTGCAGACTTTTCTATCTATTCAATGTTACATCCGTCTGTAAAAGGCAATATATGTTATAACATCCTGCTGGCACATTGAGGTCAAGATTAGAGATGAGAATTTGTTTATTTAGATTTTGGGTTTAATTTGTGCAATGTTAAAATTCTTCTCAACATCTGTGCTGTGTTATTTTACATTCCTTTGTAGCACTGATTTCAATGACAGGGGGTGGAATGGGGAGGGGGGAGGGGAAACAGAGGAGTGAAGGGAGAAGAGGGGGGAGTGGAGGGAGGGAGTGGGGGAGGGTGGCAGGAGACCTTCATCACATTTATCTCTCGAGATAAGGGAAACTTTTGGGTGAGTGCACCCCACAAAGGAGTGAGCGGTGGGAGGAGTTGAGGGAGCATGAGGCTTCATTGCCATTTGAAGGCTGGAAACAGTGGATCCACAATCATTGCCCCTCTCTGGCATTACCCTCCAGAATATCAATTCACTCATGGACAAGGCCCTTGCCATTCATGACCTTATTATGTATGATTGCATTGACATCCTAACTTGGCTCATGAGTGGTGACACCTTGCCCATTACCAAAATCTTTCCATTTGGCGATACTTTCCAAATTGCCACGATGGTGGTGTGGCTCTTTACAACAAGACGCACCTTGGTCTCTCCCCCTACCGCTCTGGTAGCTTCTCCTTCTTCAATCACCTCACCTTTTCCCACCACTTTCACCTCTTCTTTAAAATCCTCATTGTCTACCACCCTCCCAAGCTTCACCCCAAGTCTCTCCTTGAGATAGCTTTCCTCCCTCACCCTCGACAATGAGTGACTCCTCATCCTCAGTGATTTCCACCTCCCTCTCTTCTGAATTTACGACCTTACTGTCCTCTCAAAGCCTCTCTTTTAATATAAATCCTCTTACAAACATTTATGGCCACCTGCTAAACCTTGTCATCTTCTGTGGCATCTGCTCCCATGATCTCAATCACTGACAAGGCCATCTCCAACCATTTCCTTCTGTCCTTTTCCACACACCTCCCTCTATTCCTTCCAACTCCTCTGCCTTCTCTGTCTAGCCATGGAGAAAATTCTCCGAGAAGTCACTTACGACTGTACTTTCAAACTCCCAACTGCCTCTTCTTTAAAATCCCTTAGGTTTTTCACTTGCCATGATACTTCTGCAGCTGTCAATTTGCTCAACCACTCCTTCACCTCAACCTTACATGCCCTGTTCCCCAGTAAAACATTTGCTCTCTCCCATCTTTGCTGTTCCCCCAGTATGGCCCCTATATTGCTGCCTCAACAACAAGGAACACACTGTATCTGGTGTATAACAGGTTTAGCCATTCATTACCAGATCTGGCTGGGCCACAACTAGCTTTATTGGTCCTCACTCTCCTCTGCGAAAACTACCTGCTACTCCAGGATCATACTGGAGAGTAAAGATAATGTCCAGCTTCTTTTCTCCACTACAAACCATCTCCTCTCCCCTGCCGCTCCACCCTCACAATCCACCAAGTGTGAGGAGCTCATGGACCTTTTTGTCATCAAGATTGAGACCATCCATTCAGCTACCTCTGCTGTTCCCCTTCTTTCCCTTGCCTAATAAGGAGAGGGCATATAAATTGGCCAGAAAAAGCAATAATCCTGAGGACTGGGAGCAGTTTAGGATTCAACAAAGGAGGAAAAAGGGATTAATTAAGAAAGGGAAAATAGAATATGAGAGTAAGCTTTCAGGGAACATAAAAACTGACTGTAAAAGCTTTTATAGATATGTGAAGAGAAAAAGATTAGTGAAGTCAAGCGTAGGTCCCTTACAGTCAGAATCAGGGGAATTTATAATGGGAAACAAGGAAATGGCAGACCAACTAAATGCATACTTTGGTTCTGTCTTCACAAAGGAGGACACAAATAACCTCCCAGAGTTGCCGGGGAACATAGGGTCTGATGAAAGGGTGGAACTGAAAGAAATCAGTATTTGTAGGGAAATGGTGTTCGGAAAATTGATGGGACTGAAGGCTGATAAACCCCCAGGGCCTGATAATCTACATCCCAGGATACTTAATGAAGTGGCCCTAGAAATAGTAGATGCATTGCTGGTCATCTTCCAGAACTCGATAGACTCTGGAACGGTACCCATGGATTGGCGGGTAGCTAATGTTACCCCACTATTCAAAAAAGGTGGTAGAGAAAAGGCGGGGAATTATAGACCGGTAAGCTTGACATCAGTAGTGGGGAAAATGCTAGAGTCCATTATAAAAGATGTAATAGCAGAGCACTTGGAAAGCAGTGACTGGATCGGACAAAGTCACCATGGATTTACAAAAGGTAAATCATGCTTGACTAATCTACTGGAATTTTTTGAGGATGTAACTGGTAAAATAGATAAGGGAGAACCAGTGGATGTGGTGTATTTGGACTTTCAGAAGGCTTTCGATAAGGTCCCACATAAGAGATTAGCATGCAAAATTAAGGCACATGGGATTGGGGCAAGGTATTGACTTGGATAGAGAACTGGTTGGTGGACAGAAAGCAAAGAGTTGGAGTAAACGGATCGTTTTCCGAGTGGCAGGCAGTGACTAGTGGGGTACCGCAAGGATCGGTCCTAGGACCCCAGCTGTTCACAATATATATTAAGGATCTGGACGAGGGAATTGGATGTAATATCTCCAAATTTGCAGATGACACAAAGCTGGGTGGGAGGGTATGCTGTGAGGAGGATGTCGTGAAACTCCAGTACGATTTGGACAGGTTGGGTGATTGGGCAGAAACATGGCAAATGCACTATAATGTGGATAAATGTGAGGTTATCCACTTTGGTGGCAAAAACAGGAAGGCAGATTATTATTTGAATGGCAATAGATTGGGAGAAGGGGAAGTGCAAAGAGACATGGGTGTTCTTGTGCACCAGTCGCTGAAGGTAAGCATGCAGGTGCAGCAGGCGGTTAAGAAGGCAAATGGTATGTTGGCCTTCGTAGCAAGAGGGTTCGAGTACAAGAACAAGGATGTCTTGCTGCAGTTGTACAGGGCCTTGGTGAGACCACACCTTGAGTATTGTGTGCAGTTTTTGGTCACCTTACCTGAGGAAGGATGTTCTTGCCATGGAAGGAGTGCAGCGAAGATTCACCAGGCTGATACCTGGGATGTCAGGAATGACGTATGAGGAGAGATTGTGTCGATTCGGCTTATACTCACTGGAGTTTAGAAGATTGAGAGGGGATCTCATCGAAACCTATAAAATTCTGTTACGCCTGGACAGACTAGATGCAGGAAGGATGTTTCTGATGGCCGGGGAGTCCAGAACCAGGGGTCATAGTCTAAGGATAAGGGGTAAGCCATTTAGGACTGAAATCGGGAAGAATTTCTTCACCCAGAGAGTGGTGAACCTGTGGAATTCTCTGCCACAGAGGGTGGTGGAGGCCAGTTCATTAAGTATATTCAAGAAAGAGTTGGATATATTTCTTAAGGCTAAAGGGATCAAGGGATATGGGGAGAAGGCAGGGACAGGGTACTGAATTTGGATGATCAGCCATGATCTCATTGAATGGCGGAGCAGGCTCGAAGGTCCGAATGGCCTACTCCTGCTCCTATCTTCTATGTTTCTATGTTTCTATGTAAACCTCCCCTCTGCCTTAGCCCCAAAATTGTGTCTCTATCTAATTTCTTTCCCATTTCTCTTCATGCCCTCTCCGAGCTCTTCTTGTCCATGAGACTCATCTCCTGTTCCCTTGACCCATTTCCCACTAAACTGCTAATCATACAACTTCCCTTCCTGGCCCCCATGCTAGCTGATATTGTAATTAGATCCCTCTCTACTCCTACTGGCCTCATCCTTTTCAAGATGGCTGTCATCATACCCTTTCTATACAAAACTCACCTTTACCCCGCTGTCCTTGCAAACTATAGCTCCATAACCAATCTCTCCTTCTATCTTAAATCCTTGAACAGTCACATTCCAAATCTGTGCCCATTTTCCCCGCAACTCCCTGTTTGAATCTCCACATAAGGTTTCTGTCCCTCTCACAGAACAGAAATGACCCTAACCAAAGTCACAAATTACATCCTCTGTGACGGTGACCATAGTGCATTATTTTCCTTCTTGATTTCTTTGCAATCTTTGACACGGTGATGTAGGACTTTCTCCTACTACTGTTCAGACCTCGAGAATTAAAAATAAGCGTAACAATAACAGATAAGTTTGTGATCAATAAAAGTGGTCTTTATTCACACTACAGTTTAAAAATTCAAGCTTATATAGAAGCACCCTCGGCAATGTACATGCCCACAGTTTATAATTCGACTGTACATAAAAATAACCCCAGCAATGTATATGCCCACAGTTTAATAAAGCCGTACATAGAAGTACCCCCAGCAATTCATATGCTCCACAGTTTAGGCAAACGTACATAAAAGTATCCCGAGCAACATAGTTTACTTTAGCAATTTATGTGCTCTATGTCTGTCTTCCATACATACTTACACCACTCCTCGGTTGGTCAGTGGTAGGCTGCAAAAGTTGACTGGCCATTTCAAACAGCCCCCTTTGTCCCTTTTGAATTTCCGCGCTCCTGTGTCTTTCCTTTATAGTGCCCTCCAGCATGTGTTCCACGTATATCTCCAGTTTCACTCCCAACCTTCCCCGATTGCTGCTCCTTCTGCATAATATGCCCATGTTCCTGTGATGTATGTGGGGGCGGGACTTCCTCTTCATCTGGTGCCTCCCCTTCCTGTCCATGTGGTCTTCCAAACAAAGGACCATATGCTGACCTTCTCCATTTTGAATCCTTACAGACAAAGGAACACATACTGACCTCCTCCATTTTGAATCTGTCCATTATCATCTCACAATTCATTCACAATTTCGATCCCCACATGGTAGCACCGGTTTTATTACGTGTATAGCAGCGTGTATAGCAGCTTACAGTGACCACACCATCCTAACTTCAATGTCTCTCCTCCACTGTCTGTTGTGTCGGTACCTTTCTACCAAGACACAATTTAGGACTCAGAACTCAGAGATTCAAACATGAAGTGCTTTATTGGAAGGAAAGGAAGCTCTGAAGTGTTCCGAACAAAGAGAGCTAAACTTAACAGAGAACACCCAACCATTTATCTCCTGTGACAGCGCCACCACAGGTGGGAGGAGAACACACAATAGAACACACAATACATAACATTTCCTCCCCTCTTAAATGGAAGGTCCACATTATTCCTCAACAGGTAAGTTACTTTCAATGCACTCAACGAACCTAGGGTAGAGGTAGACTGCCTCAAACCCTGACTTTACCCTGGGGTTTATTCTGCCCCAGTCTTGTGGGTAAGTCACTAAGCCTACAGATCCAAGCATCTTGGAGGCCGCCGCTCTCTGACAGGATACCGGCGGTCATCGCTGGCTTCCACAGCAGTAGGCATTGACACAGGCCTGGATGGAGAAGGTGCCTGTGTCAGTCGAAAGTCAGGAGTTTGCACAGGTGGAACAGTCTCCTTGACTTCCTCTGTTGGAGAAGAGCACTGTGGCAAAGGATGCTGGTTTGCGGTATCATCCGGAAACAGTTCAGGCCAACCAGCCGTTGGAGCCTTTGTGGCTGTCTCTGCTCCTAGCAACAGTTGTTCTGTGTGTCTTCTCCAGACGACGTCCTCAGCAGTCTCAACCGTGTAAGACACAGGGCCTGTCTGCGCAATCACCGTAGCAGGAGCCCATTTCAGTCCAGTGTTGTAGTTTCGAGCTAGGACGTGCTCTCCCGGATGAAACCGTCTCTCCTTGGCTCTTTTCTCTCTCTTTTCAACTTGAGCTTGTTGTTGACAATGGACAACCTGCTCTGCCCTTGGAAGTTTGAGTAAGTCAAAACTTGTCCGCAACTGCCTCTTCATCATGAGCGAAGCGGGGGAAGTTTTGGTTGTGGCATGCGGCTCGTTCCTGTAGGACAACAGGAAGCTGTTCAGACATTGCTCGATTGAGCCCTGACCTTGCGATGCCTTCAAGGCATGCTTCAAAGTTTGCACAAACCTTTCTGCCTGGCCGTTAGTAGAGGGATGATAGGGCGCAGACCTGATGTGTTGGACACCATTCACATGCAGGAAGGTTGCAAACTCCTGTGATACAAATTGTGGACCGTTGTCACTTACGAGTTGTTCCGGTGAGCCATAACGGCTGAACATCTCACCAAGTTTCTCAATTGTTTTCTCTGCCGTGGTAGACCTCATCACAGCGACCTCCGGCCACTTGCTACGAGCGTCCACAACCACCATAAACATCTGCTCTTCGAAAGGACCGGCGAAGTCCACATGTACTCGCTGCCACACTTCTGCAGGCCAATCCCAGGGGTGTAGGGTTGCCAGCTGTGGAACATTCCAGACCCTTTGACATGGGGAACATGTTTTGGCTTTCTCCTCAATATTCCCATCGAGTCTTAGCCACCAGAAGTAGCTTCTTGCCATTTCCTTCATCCGAACCATCCCACTGTGGCCTGTATGAAGTTGTTGCAGTATAGGTTCCCTCAGAGGTGGCGGAATGATGACACGGCGTCCCCAAAGAAGACAACCTGCCTGGATGGAGAGCTCATTTCTTTTTGAAACGTAAGGTTTCAAACTAGGAGAATCTCCTATAGCTCTCCCTCGAATGACATCGTCCATTACCTCAGACAGGACTGGATCGTTGCGGGTGTACCTTCGCACCTGAACTGCAGTGACAGGTGCTCCCTCCACTTGTCTAAAGTAGAAGATGTCTATCTGACGAGGCTCTGGGGGAGTAACAGGCAAGGGTAGCCTCAAGAGACCGTCTGCGTTGCCGTGCAAGTCTGATTTGCGATATTTGATGTCGTATGTGTGTCCTGACAACAGTAAAGCCCACCTTTGCATCCTGCTTGCAGCGAGAGACGGAATTCTGGTGTGGGGCCCGAAGATTGAAGTCAATGGACGGTGGTCCGTCAGGAGTGTGAACCTTCTCCCAAACAGGTACTGATGAAATGTTCGAATTCCAAAAACGATTCCCAAGGCCTTGCGCTCGATCAGCGCATAGTTACTCTCGGCCTTGTTCAAGGTGCGTGATGCGAAGGCGATAGGTTTCTCTTCACCCGAAGGCATGATGTGGGATATGACTGCTCCCACACCATATGGTGATGCATCACATGCTAGCTGCACGGGTAGCTTTGGGTCGAAGTGTGTCAGGACCTCCGATTTCAGCAATGCTTTCTTTGCTTGGGCGAAAGCTTCGTTGCACAGTTCAGTCCATTTCTATGTTTTGCCTTGACATAGCAACATTGCTGAAGCCGTTACATCAGTTGCTAAGTCTGGAATAAACTTCCCATAGTAGTTAAGTAGCCCCAGAAATGAACGTAACTGGCTCACATTCTGGGGTGCTGGGGCCTCCACGATCGCCTTGACCTTTGACGGCGCCTTATGCAGGCCAGTAGCGTCAATCACATGCCCCAGGTACTCAACTGAAGACTGAAAGAATTCACATTTGTCTTTACGAACTCTGAGTCCGTACTCTTTCAGTCGTTGTAGTGTCGCATCCAAGTTCAGAAGATGATCCTCCTCATTTGTCCCAGTGACAAGGATGTCGTCCAGGTAGCACTGGACTCCTGGCAGTCCACTCAAAATCTGATCCATTGCCCTTTGGAATAGAGCAGGGGCCGACGTAATTCCAAACGGAAGGCAGCAGTACCTGTATAGCCCCTTGTGTGTCACAATTGTCAGCAGCTCCTTTGATTTGTCATCGACATGCATTTGTAGATAAGCCTGGCATAAGTCTATTTTGCTGAACTTTTGCCCTCCGGCCAGGCCCGTAAATAGATCAATGAGGGGAAGAGGGTACTGTTCCACAGACAGCACCGGGTTAATAGTCACTTTAAAATCCCCGCAGATTCGAACAGATCCATCCTTTTTCAGGACAGGAACAATGGGTGTGGCCCATTTGCTCACGCTCACAGGTTCCAGGACTCCATTCTCGACTAAGGCCTCCAAGTTAGCCTCAACTTTTCGCCTAATTGCATAGGGTACAGGTCGGGCTTTGTGGAACTTCGGCTTGCTGTCAGGTTTAATGTCCAGTCTCACGCTGATCTTTTTCATGCTCCCAAGTTCCCCATTGAAGAGTTCTGCATGTTTGTTTAACACTGCAGTCAGACCTGACTCCCCTTTTGACATCATGCGGACTGCAGGCCAGTCCAGCGTGATTTTCTCTAGCCACGAACGTCCCAGTAGCGATGGGTAATTTCCCTTTACCACATATAGTGGCAGTTTTGCAGTCTGTCCGTTCAATTTAACTGTCACCTCAATGACGCCTCTCATGGCCACAGGTTCGCCGGTATACGTCTTTAGCACAATGTTTGTTGGCTGAAGGGTAAGATGCTTTAGCATTTTGTTGTAGACAGTGTCTGAAACAAGGGACACAGCCGCGCCTGTGTCCACCTCCATCCGCACTGATTGTCCCTCCACCAGTGGTGACACCCAGTAGCCATTTGAATCACCTGCAACCGTCAGTATGTGCACCTCTTCCTCCTCAGAGGTGTCGCTCCCCTCTGTTTTGCTTGTTCCATCATACTGCACTGAATGAACACTCTTTTTCCTCTCTTGTCCAAGTACAGACATTTTGTTTCCATGCTTCCCAGGTCTGTCTGTTCTTTTTTTACCTCTACAGGCACGTTCAATGTGACCCTTTTTGCCAGAATTTCAGCATTCCAGCTCCGTACACCAGCAGTCATTAGCGTGATGACCCGTTTTCCCACAACGGTAACATGTGCCGTTCCGCACACCTTTAGGCTCAGACGACACCTTGTGAACTCTCCCTGTTGAACTCAACTGGTGAGCCTCCTTTTCCGCCATCTCCATGGAGACACTAACTTCAATGGCCTTTTCAAGAGTAGGGTTGTCCTCAGTAAGAAGGCGCTTCTGTGTGGCTGCATTTTGCAGACCACACACAAGTCTGTCTCTAATGGTGTCATTCAGCACCTCCTTGAACTGGCAGTGTTCCGACAACCTTTTTAAAGCAGCAATAAACATCGTCACTGATTCCCCCTCCTCTTGATTCCGTTTGTGAAATCTAAATCTCTCAGCAATAACCAGAGGTTTTGGTGAAAAATGTGCTCCAAGAATTTCCACTAGTTGCTTATATGTTTTAGTTCCTGGCTTATCTGGCTGCATGAGGCTGCGAAGTAAATTGAATGTCTTCGGCCCGATTACACTCAAAAAGGTAGGCACGACCTTTTCATTTGCCACCGCATTCGCCAATACAAAATAGTCAAAACGTTCCGTATATGCGCTGCATTGCTCCACATTTTCATCAAAATCACCGATGTTTCCTAATATAGTAGCCATCTCACGTTTCAAATTACATTTTCTGTTTACTCACTGTACCCGTAACGTACGCAGATTCATCCGCTCCTCGTCGCCACTTGTTGTGTCGGTACATTTCTACCTAGACACAATTTAGGACTCAGAACTCAGAGATTCAAACATGAAGTGCTTTATTGGAAGGAAAGGAAGTTCTGGAAAGTTCCGAACAAAGAGAGCTAAACTTAACAGAGAACACCCAACCATTTATCTCCTGTGACAGCGCCACCACAGGTGGGAGGAGAACACACAATAGAACACACAATACATAACACTGTCCAGCTCAATGGGACTGCTCTTGCTTGGTTCCACACTTACCTATTAAATCATAAGCAGAGCACCTCTAGCAATGGCTTCTCCTTCCTCTTGCACTGGTATCTCTGGAATCTCCTAAGGATCTATCCTTGCCTCCTCCCCATTTCTTCATCTACATTGCTGCCAATTGGCAGCCTCATCGAGAAATATGGGGTCAACCATGCTGATGCCACCCAGCACTACCTTTCCACCAGTTTTCTTGACCCTCCACTTCCTCAGTGTTGTCAGAATTTTTATCCACCAACCAGTCATGGATGAGCCTGAGTTTCCAGCAGCTAATCTTTGGGAATACCAATCTTTGGCCCTCGACACAAACTCCGGACCCTTGCTACTGAATCCCTTCCTCTCCCCAGCCACTGTTGCAGGGTGAACCAGACTGTTCGCAACATCAGCGTCCTACTTCACCCCAAGCTGCTTTCTGACCCCATATCCTCTCCATCACAAAGCCAATTATTTTCACCTCCAATAACATTGCTCCCCTCTGCCCTTACCTCAGCACACCCCCTGCAGAAATCCTTTCTTACCTCCAGACTTGATTGTTCCAATGCTCTCCTGCCCAACCTCCCATCTTCCAATCTCTGAAAATTTCAGCTCATCTAAAACTCTGCTGCCTGTATCATATGCCATAGTAAGTCCTGCTCACCCATCACTCCTGTCTTTGCTGACCTATCCCATCCATGGCTTTGCCCATTTTTAACTTTGCATCTTCCTCCAGCAGGACAACCTGCACCACCCCCACCCCCCAGATTCCCTGCTCCTTGAACTCTGACCTCTTGTGCATCCCATTTCCTTTCACTCCTCTAGACTGTGCCTTCAGCCATTAGTCACTATGTTATAGAATTCCCTTTCTAAGCTCCTAAGCTGCTCTAACTCCCTCTCCTCCTTTAAGACCACCCTTACAACCCATTCTTTAGCCAAGCTTTTGGCTGCCCTCCTAATAGCTCCTTCATTGGTTCTGCATTAATTTCTTTATGTTTACAGCACTGTGAATGCACCTTGAGATGTTTTTCTATATTAAAAATACTATATAAATGCAAATTCTTGTTGCGAGGATGAAAGCAAGAATGAGTAGGACCCCTGTTGGGCAGAGGGAAGATCTTGTCACTCTCTAATTTTGGCTAAGTGGGAATAACAGCCTATCGGTTAGGGACAGGACCGATTACTGGTCAGTAACTGCCTTCGGAATGGTGGGCCTCTTCATATGACTATGCACATTGATCCAGTTGTTTGATTGAAAGAGAAGAATAATATTATTATAAACAATTACATTTCTTTAAAAATGCTTTACTTTGGGAAATACTTACCTTTGGCCCAGGGAGTCTGTAATAAAGGCAAACTGATTCTTGGAGGGTAATTTTGACCTTGGCCGATAGTGCAAATTGAGGGATAGCGCACTGGCAGCCCATTGAAATCAATGGAAATGAAAATTGCGAGAGATATAAAACGGGCTACTAATTTATAATGGAGCTGGAGGGTAACACTCAACTAACGTTAAATGACAGGCTTTTAACACTAACAAGGCCAACCAAAGTGCTACCTATAGGTGTAATGGGTACTGCAGGTAAGTGCTGATGCTTTTAAAATGGGTTTTCCCATTGACAAAGCCTGACTTTTCAAAGTATTTTGAGATGAATTGTTGCAACCCACTCAGCATTTTTATATCATAGATAAATAAATAAAATTACATCTTTGTCATTACAGCATTGTACTCATCACATGCACTCACTCACTATAAAAACAGACATGTACAGAAATATATTTCTTCCCTCCGCACATTTATGCACCATTTTGGACAGGCCAACCTTAATCCAAAATATCCAAATAGCGCCAAATTGAAAGATCCTGCAAATTAAACTAAACTGAAATAATTCCTTACTTTAGTCTCAGAATTTGCTTTGAGTTCCATTATCAGTTGAGAGGTGATTTGATATATTTTAATTTTGCAACATTTTATTCAGAATGATAATTGACAGTGCAGAAAGAACATTTGTACTTTTTATAATCAAAATACAATGGGAGTGCTGTATTTTTTATTCGTTCATGGGATTTGGGCATTGCTGGCTTTTTATTCCAGATTTATTTAATTAACTGAATTTAAATTCCCCAGCTGTCATTTGAGCTCATGTCCCAACAGATTATTAGTCCAGGCCTCTGGATTACTAGCCCAGTAACATAACCACTATGTTACCGTTCCCACTGTTGCACATGTAAAATTCAGGACCAATCACTGAGTGATTTGGGTGAGTTATAACAGAACTTAAATCCTGGAATGAGGCCTAATGGTTCCCTTTAGAAGTGCTTATCATTGAAAATAATGATACAATGGCAAAGGACTACTTAAAATGTAAAAAGTACCACTCGCAAATATTTGCAACCGCAAATGTTATGAATTGTTCTGTTACAAAGAATAACAAGAGATTGGGGGACCACTTTTTTTCAACTCAGATTTTTTGGTTGCACATGACACAATCGTTCTCCAACCAAGAGGATGACTATACATTCTGTTCTTTTGCCATCTACCAGGAATCATGATTTGATTCAACCTACAATTTTTCTTTGTCTGGACTGGCTAAGATCAGGATCTCATTGTGTGGGAAATCACAGAGGCAAATTTACATTCTCACTATTCAGTCGTTCAACATTCCCTTTCATTTTGAATTGAAGACTCATGTAAGTTGAAATCTGAATGCTGCTAAAGAAAACCTGAGCAGAGCACAACAATAAAACAGGAGGAGCTGGCAGGAACTGAGATCATCAAAAGGCCAATATGCCCGCCTCACACTGAAGATCTTTACCCGATGATAGATGGACATATTGAAAAGTAGCTTCAGGAACTCCAGGTTGCTATTAGCAATGGTATCTTTATTCTGTGCTGTTGAGAAGAAACCTCACAGGAACTAGAGAATTTGTCATAGGTTAGGATTAGATTATATAGCGGCCAGAAAAGGTCTGTGAGAATATTTAAATATTTAATTTTTCTCAATGGAAAGTTGAAGAACTTCTAAAGGTCTGACAGGCTGGTGGAAATAATAAATAAAGGAACTGTCAAGTCAGAGGCTTGATAGGTACAAATGTATCTGCAGAAGATAAGCGTTGAAATTGTCATATGTCTCCTTACCTTCCTTTAGAGAGGACATGATGCATTCTATTAGACTAAGGATCTATTTCATAGAAATTATTTACTAAACATAAAATATTTACTGGAAGTTGAGGCTTACGATCAGATGTCTTAAGAATTTCGACAATGGAGACAATAATATGTGGTGCAGAATATGTGAATTGTGAAGATGCTCTTAGCTTTAGGAGAATGACTCAGCACAGTGCATATGCTCGCAACATTGGGGACAGATGCTCTTCACAAGAAAGAACTGATTGCCAAACTCGTCTGGATGGAAAAAAATACAAGATCTAAGCAATGAGTCACTTCCAGAAGGGGTACACTAGTGCAATGAGAAGCAGATACAGGAATACACTGGAAAAGGCAAGTAATACATTGCTGATCCTAGTTATCCAGCCAGAAGAGGACACTTTACAGCACAAGCCATAACTCAAAGTAATACTTCAATAGGGAAGCACAGACTTCCATAAGAACAGGGAATCTATGACTTGTCATAAACTATTTTATGAGGCCTAAAGTTTTCTAGTATGGTTCTCACCCTACATTTTAATATGTGGAGATATATTAACCACTTTTCAATTCACAGGGGTATGTCCTGAATCGAGTCAACTTTTAAAATGACAATTAAACTTTTGCTACATTAGAACCATAGAAGTTTACAGCACAGACGGAAATATTTGGCTCTTTGGCTCTTTGCTAGAAAAATCAAAAACTAATCCCACTTCCCAACTTCTATCCCCACATCCTTTAAAACTTATGGATGAAAGTAATTTGGATCGAGTGCATTGTCTGTTTTAGGAGCATCTAAGCTTTATTGTCATTATCCAGATACTGCCTATGGCCTCTTTTATTGTTCTTGGAAATCTAATTCTTGATTTAGCCAAATTTACATTCCAGCCAGTGCCACAAAGTAAGACAAACGTGAGTTTGATCCTCCATCAATTCCTGAGGCTGAGTAATTTCCTTGCAACGGGGAGGGAAAAATCAGAAGGCAGACTCTTGCTCTTGCCTGATCAATACAAAGCTCCTCCTGCTACTGGGCCTAAGGCTGTAGTCTGGGGGCAGGCCATTTGTGTGCTCTCTTGGCGTTTATAGACTAGACAGTAATTTTGGTGGGGGTTCTCCTATCTCCCATCGTAAATTTGGTGGAAGATCGGCAGAAACCCTGGAGAAATGCCATAAATGGCTGATTAGGAGATTGATGACCCCCGTAGAAATGTTATCCCTATATATCTTAATGCACTGCATAAGAACGAGCAGTAGAGAGTTTAGGGTTGCAATACAAGAAAGAACTGATAGAATATGACTTGGTAGCAGCATGGCTTTGGATAAAGTAGTCTTTGAAGTTTAGCAGCACAGTCAGTCATGATAATTTAGTATGGTGATGGGAGATAATCATTTTTCCTTGTTACTTGTCTCCTGTCTTCACAAACACCCAACATTCACATCTCAGTTCTGCACTCAGTCATTAAATCTAAATATTCCTTGTAAACATCTATCTTTGGTCAAAATTACATCCAGACCCAAGTTCCAAGCCTAATTCCTGCTTTTGACATTTTTTTTTCCAGTAGATACTTCTTCAGTTTTCACCTTTTCATTCCTCATTGTGTTTGAGCAAGAAGAAACGGGGAGAAATTCAACTCATGGCCATTCATTTTGGACCTGAGAAACTGGCGGCCAGGAGTTAAAAATTGGGAGTGACAACTCGAGCCGGAATTTTCTGGAGTCTGTGCGGATGCAATCGGAGGTGGGTTGGGTGGGAAATTTGAAATATCTTGCAGCGGGTCGGGAACCCACCGACATTCCGCTCCCACGCACCTTTCCCTCGGGCGCATTTGACGGTGCTGCAGCGACCCGAACGGCAGAGGCGGCTGAGCTAATTTAAATCATTCTTAGGTACTTGTCAGACCCTTAAGAGTCTTTTTAATCCTACCTTTCAAATTTCACTGGATGACCACGGGAAACATGCAGCTCGGGAACCACATCTGTCAACCTGAAGCGGAAGCTCAGTGGCCATTGATCCAGCTGATCAGTGCACATCATGGAAAGCACAATAAAAACTCTCACCTCATAGCTGATCACTTTCCTCAGGCAGAACAACAACAACAACTTGTATTTATATAGTGCCTTTAACATAGTAAAACATCCCAAGGCACTTCACAGGAGTATTAGAAGACAAAATATTTGACACCGAGCCACATAAGGAGAAATTAGGGCAGGTGGCCAAAAGCTCGGTTAAAGATGTAGGTTTTAATGAGCATCTTAAAGGAGGAAAGAGAGGTAGAGAGGCGGAGAGGTTTAGGCAGGGAATTCCAGAGCTTAGGGCCTAGGCAACAGAAAGCATGGCCACCAATGGTTGAGCGATTTTGATCAGTGATGCTCAAAAGGGCAGAATTAGAGGAGCACAGATATCTTGAGGGGGGCTGTGGGGCTGAAGGAGAATACAGACATAGGGAGGGGCGAAGCCATGGAGGGATTTGAAAACAAGGATGAGAATTTTGAAATCGAGGCAATGCTTAACCGGGAGCCAATGTAGGTCAGCAAGCACAGGGGTGATGGGCGAACAGGACTTGGTGCGAGTTAGGACATGGGCAGCCGAGTTTTGGATCACCTCAAGTTTATGTATGGTAGGATGTGGGAGGCCAGCCAGGAGTGCGTTGGAATAGTCAAGTCTAGAGGTAACAAAGGCATGGATGAGAGTTTCACCAGCGGATGAGCTGAGGCAGGGGCGGAGGCGGACAATGTTACAGAGGTGAAAATAGGCAGTCTTAGTTATGCTGTGTCTATGGGGTCGGAAGCTAATTTCAGGGTCAAATATGACACAAAGGCCTAGAAATTCAGTCGCGTTTGCGCCCACTTAGGGGCGAAAGAGTGGGTTGCGCCGGAAGTTTTTTAGTGCCCGAAATTAAGTTGGTCCCTAACAGCGGCGTTAGCCGGTAGCGCTGCGCCGGCACCGATGACGTCATCGGTGTGCGCAGCGCCCCGGTTCCAACGTGATTCCGTGCCGAAGGCCAAATTCAGTTGCGGCCACCTCGCCCGCAGCAGCCGCAAGCAACGTTTGAAAAACGGGGCCTTGCAGCTCCGAGAGGCCGGCGCATAAAGGTGGAGGGGCGGCCGGCCGCTTTCCCGGCGGCCGCATGGCCGCACCTCCCTCCCCGGACTCCTGCACCACCCCCCCGCGGTATTGCTGTCTGACTCCCGCGAGCCCGGCACTTCTCCGTGGTGCCGGGCTCATTTGCTGGGGGAATCCAGCGGCGATCTCATGGCTGCAGGCAGCTCCTCCTTAAGAGAAGGAGGAGGCCTGCAGTACCCCAGCCTGCCGCACCGCATCGGGTGGCGCAGCGGCAGCTGGACGCCTGAAATAGACTTTCATCGCCCCAAGCGAGGCGGCCAAACCCTGCAATAGCGCCCGCCTCCGTCTTGGCCCGTCGCAACTGAATTTCAGGCGGGCGCTACGGGAATCCGGGCGAGCGCTAAATTTCGGGCGCTAAAGACCTGGCGGGGCCTTACTGAATTTCTAGGCCAAAGGATGCGAACAGTGTGGTTCAGCCTCAGACAGATGTAGGGAGTGGGATGGAGTCAATGGCTAGGGAATGGAGTTTGTGGCAGGGACCGAAAACAATGGCTTCAGTCTTCCCAATACTTAATTGGAGAAAATTTCTGCTCATCCAGAACTGGAAGTCGGACAAGCAGTCTGACAATTTAGAGACCATGGAGGGGTTGAGAGACATGGTGGTGAGGTAGAGCTGGGTGTCATCAGCGTACATGTGGAAACTGACGTGTTTTCGGATGCTGTAGCTTAGGGGCAACATGTAGATGAGAAATAGGGGGGGAGGGGCAGGGATAGATCCTTGGGGAACACCAGAGGTAATGATGTGGAAGTGGGAAGAGAAGCCATTGCAGGTGATTCTCTGGCTACGATTAGATAGATAAGAATGGAACCAGGCGAGTACAATCCCATCCAGCTGGACGGCGGCGGAGAGACATTGGAGAAGGATGGATTGGTCAATCGTGTCAAAGGCTGCAGACAAGTCAAGAAGGACAAGGAGGGATAATTTACCTTTGTCACAGTCACAAAAGATATCATTTGTGACTTTGATGAGAGCCATTTTGGTACTGTGGCAAGGAAACTTGACTGGAGGGATTCAAACATGGAGTTGAAGGAAAGATAGGCATAGATTTGGGAGGCAACAACACATTCAAGGTCTTTGGAGAGGAAAGGGACATTGGAGATGGAGTGGTAGTTTGCAAGGATGGAGTGGTCAAGGGTTGTTTTTTTTGAGGAGAAGGGTGATGACTGCAGATTTGAGGGAGAGAGGGACAGTACCTGAAGAGAGAGAACCGTTAACAATGTCAGGTAACATGGAAGCCAGAAAAGGAAGATGGGTGATCAATAGGGTCGAGGGAGCGGGAAGTGGGTCTCATGGACAACATGAGCATAGAGAGGTCATGAGGGGGGATCGCTGATCATGATAAGATGTTGCTAAGTGCATTGCCAGCACAGATTTAGCTTGCTAGAGGCTGCAAGTGTTTCCAGCAAACTTGCCATCCAGTGTCACCTCATTGGTAGAACCTATCATATCATTGACAGATTGCTTCTATCATTTCTACTTCATCTGCCATCTATTCCATCAGCCATTTATACTGTCTCATCTTGGTCCTCAGAATCAGACCACGATGATCCCCAACACCAACAGCACCAGGCACACCAGCAGCAACAACAACACCACCAACCTTCTCTGCAACCACCTGATGCTGCACAGAACACAGAGGGCGCATTGCTGCCCAGGAGGCCAGGGATGGCTGCATCATGGCCAGATTTACTTCATTTGATGTCGTACACCCATATGGCTGCCACATGATGCACCAGATTAGCACCACCTCACAGCAACACCAACAATCTATCAGTGGTGAGAGAGGTTCTTCCAATGAGGTGACACTGGATGGAGACTTTGCTGGAAAGAATCTGTGCTGGGAATGCTGTGAGAAACAGCTTCTGCCTGAGGAAAGTGATCATCTGTCAGGTGGAAGCTTTTGTAATACATTTGATGCTGTCAACTAATCAGCTGGAGCAATGGCCACTGAACTCCAGCCTGAGGTTGACAGATGTGGTTCCCAAGCAGAATGTTTCCAGTGGCCATCCAGTTAAATTTAAAAGGCAAGGTTAAAACCACTCTTAAGGGTCTGACAACAAGTTACTAATGCTTTAAATTGGGTCGCCTGCCTCTGCCGGTCGGGTCGGGTTGGGTCCCCTGGGGGAAAGGCGCATGGAAGCAGGATGACTGTGGGTTCCCGACCTGCTCCCAAAAATAACTTTCCCACCCGACCTGCTCTGATCGTGCCCGCTACCACCCCGGGAAATTCCAGCCAGAGAGTGGGAATAATAGGTATGTACTCGAATTGGAAGAAAGTGACTAGCAGTATCCCACAAGGATCTGTGCTGGGGCCTCAACTATTCACTATACTTATTAATGACTTAGATAGCACAATAGAGAGCCATGTATCTAAGTTTGCCAATGACACAAAGATTGGTGGCATAGTAAGTAATGTAGATGGAAGCATAAAATTATAACGAGATCGATAGATTAAGTGAGTGAGCAAAACTGTGGCAAATGGATTTCAACACAGGTAAGTGTGAGGTCATCCACTTTGGACAAAAAAGGTTGGATCCAAGTATTTTTTTAAATTGTGGAGACCTAGGAACAGTGGAGGTCCAAAGAGATTCAGGGGTCCATCTACACAGATCACTAAAATGTAGTGGTTAGGTATAAAAATGAATCAAAAAGGCTAATGGAATGTTAGCCTTTATATCTAGAGGGCTAGAATATAAAGAGCAGGATGTTCCCATAGAGGGAATGCAACGAAGGATCACGAGATTGATTCCTGGGATGGTGGGACTGTCGTATGAGAAGAGATTGAGTAAGCTAGGCCTGTATTCTCTTGAATTCAGAAGAATGAGAGGGGATCTCATTGAAGCATACAAAATTATTACAGGGCTTGATAGGGTGGATGTTGGGAGAATGATTCCCTTGGCTGGGGAGTCTAGAACCAGGGGCCACAGCCTCAAGATAAAGGGTAGGCCATTCAGGACTGAGATGAGAAGAAATTTCTTCACACAGAGGGTGGTGAATCTTTGGAATACTCTACCCCAGAGGGCTGTGGAGGCTCAGTCATTGGGTATATTCAAAACAGAAGTCAATGGCCTAGAAATTCAGTCTGGACACTTTTGGGGCGCTAAAGTCGGGCGTTCGCTAAAGTTAGCGCCCGCCGGAAAGTGTAGGTCACATCGCCGAAATTCAGTAGAGTTGGCCAAGAGTTTGGGCGAGCGCTGAAACTGGCGTTGCAATGCTCTCTTCAGGCGCTAAGCCGGTGATGCGGCCTGATAACGCCGAGGCCGGGCGCAGCGCAGGTGCGGTCATGTTTTGATTGACAGCAGACACCCTGACGCCGGCCAGCTCTTAAAGGGGGAAGGGTCGACTTTGACTGCTGCCACGCCCTGCATACTGGAGCCCTGCAGCTAGGCCTCAACACTGCTGGTGGGCCAAAATAGCGCCTGGAGCCATGGAGAGGGCCCGTGAACGAGCGCAGCGCTTCTCAGAGCATGCTCTGAGGGTGCTGATTAATGGTGTCGAAAACAAAAGAGAGATCTTGTGCCCGGACAGTGGCAAGAAGGCTCCCAGGAGCCAGTACAGGAAAGCCTGGAGGAAAATTGCCCGCAGGGTGTCATCCACCTGCGATGTCCCCAGGAGTGCGGACCAATACCGCAAGAAGTACAACGACCTCACTCGGATGGTGAAGGTGAGTACCCTTTCCAGTGTCCTCCTCATCCTTGCATGTGCACCTCACATTATGGGCAAAGGGACCTCAAAGGACTAATGGGCAGCCCTCCTCCCGCAGCAATGGCACTGGCATGATCATCAATAGCACTTTCTGCACTTAACACACTGGCCAAGCTATTCGACCATGGGAGGCAGTGCACACAGCAACAGGGCACCACACTGGCCAAGCTATTTGACCATGGGAGGCAGTGCACACAACAACAGGGCACCACACTGGCCAAGCTATTCGACCATTGGAGGCAGTGCACACAGCAACAGGGCACCACACTGTACTTAGAGGCCGTCCTTTCTCTTGCAGGCCAAGCTGGCACGGAATTTGAGGAGCCAGTCTGACACCGGTGGAGGCCGTCCCGAGTACCAGGCGCTCAGTGAGCTGGAGGAGAGCATGGCTCGACTCATGCGTGCCCGGGTGACTGGCCCTGTTGCGATCGGAGATGCGGACCCTGTACTGGGACCCACTGGTAAGGACATGACCGGTTGGACCTCTGTCGTTGCCCTTGCGCTTCAGATCTACATCCTTTCGCACTGACCGTCAAATGCGCATAATGCCACCACTCAGGCCTCCCTCGCTGACGCCCTGTCCTCACTCTAAAGCTACTCTTGTGCCTTCCTGCTTTCAGCTGGTGAGGAGGAGGTGGTCCCTGAAGCTCAGAGTGCCAGGCCCTTGGAGGAGGAGGACGACGAGGACCAGGAGGAAGGCGGCACATCGGGGGAACCCTCATCCGCGCCAGGGGATGGCAATGGAGGGGAGACGTCTGGCCTGCAGGAGAGCCAGGGGGAAGTGTTGCAGGGGAGGGCAGATCCTGGGCCCAGTGGGCTCAAGGCACGCGGGAAGGGTCCGGCAGCACGCCGGCCTTCTCCCCAGAGGGGGGAGGTGTTGCAGGGGAGGGCAGATCCTGGGTCCAGTGGGCTCGAGGCACGCGGGAAGGGTCGGCCAGCTCGGCGGCCTTCTCCCCAGAGGGAGAGTCCGCCCTCCAGTCCGGAGACGGTCCTCGCCCAGGAGGTGCGCCTCCTCGATGAGATGTCGGCGGCGTCTGAGCGGCGCCACCAGGAGTTCATGGGGGTTGTGCAACAGATGCCTCAGGCCATTGAGTCCCTGGCTCATAGTGTGGTCGCTTTCGGGGAATCACAGGCCAGGGGGGTCGAACAACTCGCGGCAGCGCACGACAGGGGTGTCCATCAACTCGCGGCAGCCCAGGACGCGACTCGCGAGATGAGTGGTGCCGTCCAGACACTGGCAGAGCTGATGCGGGCACATACCAGGGCAGTTCGGGCACTCACTTCTGCCACACTCGCTGTGGCGCGGAAGCATCGCCAGGGCACCCGCCGCCCTGCTGCAGCACAGCGGTCTGGCCTCCACCAGATTGCTGCGCTTGCTGCACTGCCAGCCCGGCCGAGTGCCAGTGTCTCTGGCGAGCAGCGCGCGCCTGCCATCAGCCAGCTTGCCCCCATTGGTGCAGCCGACACTGCCACTCCCCCAGCCAAGGTGCGACGAGCTGCTGCTGAGACTGATGCTGGCCAGCCACAGCTGCAGCAGTCAGCAGCCGGCCCCTCCCGGGCCGGGCCTCGTCTAGGCCGACCACCAAGGGCATCTGGCGACACGCATTGTGGCCCTCATGAGCCTTCCCCCAGCCTTGCCACACGCGCAGGGCCCAGGTTGAGGCGGAGCAGCAGGTCGGGCAGGGGCCAGAGAAGCCTGTCTAAGGACTCGCCCTCTCGGCACACCCATTAGAGTGTGGTGATAGCGGTTTTTTTTATATTGGGGGGCTTGTGTTCTGGGGGGGCATTATTTTGGTAAGTCCGAGGATCAAGGCATTTTTTGTTTTTATGGGGGTGTTTGTGTTGTGGAGGGGGGGGCTTATTTTTGTAAGGCCGATGATGAAGGCCATTTGGATGGCCAAGTTTTGTTAGTCCTCCCCAGGTTTTGGGAGTGACAGGTGTTTTTGACTGTTTTTTGGGGGTCTTGTCTGTTTTTCTGTTTCATGTGGGAAGGGCCCTGAGTTTGTGAAATAAAGCTTTTTATTTATTCAGCATGTCCACATCTCAGGTTTCAAGTGGTTGTTGCGTTAACCGGCTGAGGGCTTGCGGTGCGGCTGCCTTCAGGTGCGTTCATTGCCACAGCCCATTCCCTGACAGGGGGGCCTAGAAGTGTCGATCAATAAGCCCCCGGCGGACGGCCCTTGGACCTTGTGGCTCCCTCCTGGGCTGGTACTCCTCCTCCTCCTCCTCCTCCTCATGGTCCTCCTGCTCATCCTCCTGAGGTGGTGGTGCAATGTCAGGTGGCAGTGCCTGAGTCCTGCGGATAGCCAGGTTGTGCAGCATGCAGCAGACGACGACGAACTGGGAGACTCTATCCGGCGAATACTGTAGAGATCCGCCGGAACGATCCAGGCAGCGGAACCGTTGCTTGAGGACGCCTATCGTTTGCTCTATGATGTTCCTTGTGGCTTGATGGCTTTCGTTGTATGCCTCCTCCGCTGGGGTCCTGGGCGCGCGGAGCGGGGTCATGAGCCATGTACACAAAGGGTAGCCCTTGTCCCCGATAAGCCATCCCCTTGGTGGAGGCTGTGCCTCGAACATGTCAGCCACAGTAGTCTGGCGCAGGATAAATGCATCGTGGCTGCTTCCTGGGAAGCGGGCATTGACAGCTAGGATGCGCTGCCTGTGGTCACACACCAGCTGTACATTTAGGGAATGGTAGCCCTCCCGGTTGCGGTAATCCTCGGCATTGTGGATAGGTGCCCACATAGCCACATGCGTGCAGTCAATGGCGCCCTGCACCATGGGGAAGCGCGCGATCCTGGCAAATCCGACTGCACGCTGCTCCTGCCTCTGTCGGGTCATGGGGAAGGAGATGAATTGGTGTCTCCTCGCGAAGAGTGCATCGGTGACCTGCCGGATGCAGCGATGCGCGGCGAACTGGGAGATGTTCGCTATGTCCCCAGCAGCGGCTTGGAAGGAGCCGCTTGCATAAAAGTTCAGAGCCACCGTGACCTTCACTTCCACCGAGAGAGACGTCCTGCACATCAGCTGTGGACGCAGATCTCTGTGAAGCAGCTGGCAGATCTCTGCAACCACCTCCCTTCTGAAGCGCAGCCTCTTAACACAATGCGCCGCAGTCATGGTGAGATAGGACACCTGCTGCCGGTATTGCCTGAGTGGGTAAGCCCTACGTTGCCGACGCCTGATGGCCCCTCTGCGTCTAGGCATGGCTGGCCCTCTCTCACAGCGTCTGCGAGCCCTTCGCACATAATGCTGCAACTGAGGGTTGGACCCCCATACAGCCCCCATAATAAAGTTGAAAACAGTGAAATCAAATGAATCAAGTGTCAAAGCACTGGCCAGAAGCCAAAAATACCTCTCCTATGTTGTCCCAAATCAGTAAGCTCTGTCCCTTGGTCTCTGTCCAGAAATCCAAAGCAGTAAAGTCATTGCAGCAAAATGGCTGGGCTTTATAGGTCAGTGTAAGTGCCCTTTAATTAGGGCTCCCCGAGGCCCACAGGGCCTCTGTTGCGTTCCACTTCACAGTTCTTAGCAGCGCCACGCCCACATTGGGCGGGCGCCACTGAATTTCCGGTTTGGGGCGCACAAACAGCGTTGCACGACGAAATGACGTCATAAGCTGCGCGCGCAGCTGAGCGGGCGCAGGCACTTTGCGCCGGCGCTAAGTGTCAACTGAATTTGGGCGTTGGCGCAGGTCGGTCTGCGCCCGGGCGCTAAGTGCCTAGCACTGGAAATATACCCCTCTTATGGCGTTACCGGCTGGCGCAACCAACTGAATTTCTAGGCCAATAGATTTCTGACTAGTAAGGGCATCAAGGGATATGGCGATAGGGCCGGTGAATGGAGTTGAGGCAGAAGATCAGCCCTGATCTCATTGAATGGCGGAGCAGGCTCGAAGGGCCGAATGGCCTACTCTTGCTCCTATTTCTTATGTTCTTATGTTCTTATGTTTTGCTACAGCTATACAAAGCCCTGGTTAGACTACATCTGGAGTACTATGTTCAGTTCTGGGCACCACATCTTAGAAAGGATATATTGGCCTTGGAAGGAGTGCAGCGCAAATTTATCTATGTTAAAGTTTGTTTGCCACGTAACTGCCCAGTCTGCAAGTTTTAATGTCTTCTTGTATTATGTTGCCTTCTTCCTCAGTGTTAGGTATACTCCCCATTTTTTGATATTGAATTACTTGTTCCCGAGTCCAAATCATTAATCTAAATCTAAATAACAGTTGGACTAGCACTGATCCTAATGGAACACCACTTTCTATCTTCCTGCAATCTGAATAACTACCCTTTATCCCTACTCTCTGCTTTCGATTTTTTAAATCAAATTTGATTTCCATTCAGTTATTTGTCCCCTGACTCCACATGCCCTAACCTTTGTCATGAGCCTATCATGCGGTACCTTATTGAAGGCCTTTTATAAATCCAAGTGTATGACATTTACTGCATTACCCTTGTCTACTCTTTCCATTTCCTCGCCAAAGAATTCTATCAGGTTAGTTAAGTATGACTTAGCCTTTCGGAATCCATACTGACAATTTTTTGTTATATTTTCTGTCTCTAAATGCTCTTCCAGTACTTTTAGTATAGATTCCAGTGTCTTTCCTACCACTGATATTAAGCTGACTGGTCTATAGTTCCCAGGTTGTGTTCTATATCCGATTTTATATATAGGAACTACATTGGTTGTCCACCAATCCCCTTCTATGAAATGTTTAGATATGGCCTAGAAATTCGGTAGGCTTAGCACCGCTTTTGAGGCGCTAGAGGGCCTAGCGCCGGAGTTATGGCCAGTTTAGAAATTGAGTGGGTCCCTAAATCGGCGTTAGGCCGTTAGCGCTGCGCCGGCACCGATGACGTCATCGGTGTGCGCAGCGTCCCGGTTGCCATGGTAACCCGCCCGAACTCCGAAATTGACTTGCGGCCGCCTCGCCCGTGGCAGCCGCAAGCAACGTTCTGGCAGAGGTGCCTTACTGGACTTTGCGCCGGTGCATTAAAGGCCCCGCGGCGGCCGGCCGCTTTCCCGCCGGCCGCCTGGCCGCAGCTCCCTCCCCGGACTTCTCCCCCCCCCCCGGGACAGATGCAAGCCCGGCACTTGTCCGAGGTGCCGGGCTCATTTTTACAATGATTTTCGCGGGCCGCGGCCGGGTGCAGGCAGCTCCTCCTTAAGGGAAGGAGGAGGCCTGCACTTCCCGAACCTGCCGCACCGCAGCGGGCGCCGCAGCGCCGGAATAGCACCGCAATTCAGCGCGTAGCGCCAGTTTTCAGGCGCAAACAGCTTTCAGCAGCACCGGCAGCCGTTTGGGCGCAGAACTAGTGAATTTTTGGCCCGCCCAGCGCGACTTAGCTCCGGCACTAACTTCCGGCGCTAAAGCCGTCGCTGCGCCAAAACCCAATTTCTAGGCCTAATGCCGCTGCTATCTCCTCCCTATTTTCCTTGATTATGCGTGGGTACACAACATCCAGACTTGGGGTTTTATCCGCTTTTAGTTTTGCTCATTGGTCAATTATTTTCTCCTTTTCTATCCCAACTGTATTAATATTCTTTTTAAACTCATCCTCTAGTGAAGTGTCTATTTCATTATTTTCTTTAGAAAAAACTGAGGTGAAGTAATTATTCAATACTTCTTCCATTTCTCTATCATTACCTGTGAGTTCAACTTGCTCATCCTTTAGTGGCCCTATCCCTACTTTAATTTTCCTTTTGTTATTTATGTGTCTATCGAACACTTTATTATTTCCTTTTATATTCTTTGGTAATTTGATTTCATAACTTTCTTTGCCTTACTGATTTTTTTTTACTTCTCTCTTAAGTTCTTTGTATTCCCTTTTGTCCTCCTCTCCTTTAATATCTATATACTTCTTTTAAGTCTTTGGCCTAGAAATTCAGTTGGCTGCGCCAGCCGTTAGCGCCTTAGGAAGAGCAGATCTCGAGCGCTAGGCGCTTAGCGCCCGGGCGCAGCGCGATCTGCACCTCGCCCCAACTTCAGTAGACATTTAGCGCCGGCGCAAAGTCTTTGCGCGCGCTCATCTGCGCGCGCAGATCATGACGTCATTTCGTTGTGCAACGCCCTTTGTGCGCCCGGAACCGGAACTTCACTCGCGCCGCCCCATTGTGCGCCGGGCGGCCCTAACGACTGTTGAGTGGAATGGTACACAGCCGAGGCGGGCCGCGGGGAGCGCAAATTAAAGGGCACTTACCCTGCACTATAAAGGGCAGCCATTTTGCAGCATTCACTCTTGTGCAACGGATTTTTGGAGAGAGACCAAGGAAGAGAGCTTACTGCTTTGGCCCAACACTAGGACAGGTATTTTTGGCTTCAGGCCAGAGCTTTGCAATTATCTTTGTCTTCATTGAGATCTCAGTGTTTGCCAGCATATTATGGGGGCTGCATTGGGTGCCAACGCTGAATTTCAGCATAATGTCGGAAGGGCTTACAGACGCCGTGAGAGAGTGGCAGCCCTGGCTAGACGCAGAGGGGGCAACAGGCGTTGCCAAGTGAGGCCTTACCCACCCAGGGTATACCGCCAGCAGGTCTCCTATCTCAACATGTCTGCCGCGCAGTGTGTTAGGAGGCTGCGATTCAGAAGGGAGGTGGTTGCAGACATCTGCCAGCTGCTTCACAGAGATCTGCGTCCACAGCTGAGGCGCAGGACGTCTCTGTCGGTGGCAGTGAAGGTGACGGTGGCTCTCAACTTCTATGCCACCGGCTCCTTCCAATCCGCTGCTGGGGACATCGCTAACATCTCCCAGTTCGCCGTGCATTGCTGCATCCGCCAGGTGACCAATGCCCTTTTCAGAAGGAGACGTCAATTCATCTCCTTCCCCATGACCCTGGACAAGCAGCAGCAGCGTGCAGTGGGATTTGCAAGAATAACGGGCTTCCCCATGGTGCAGGGCGCCATTGACTGCACGCATGTGGCTTTGCGGGCACCTCTGGAGCATGCCGAGGATTACCGCAACCGGAAGGGCTACCATTCCCTCAACGTACAGCTGGTGTGTGACCACAGGCAGCGCATCCTAGCTGTCAATGCCCGCTTTCCAGGCAGCAGCCACGATGCCTTTATCCTGCGACAGACAACTGTGGCTGACATGTTCCAGGCACAGCCTCACCCAAGAGGATGGCTTATCGGGGACAAAGGCTATCCTTTGTGTACCTGGCTCATGACTCCGCTCCACGCGCCCACGACCCCTGCTGAAGAGGCATACAACGAGAGCCATCAAGCGACCAGGAACCTCATCGAACAAACAATCGGCGTCCTGAAGCAATGGTTCCGCTGTCTGGATCGCTCCGGGGGAGCCCTCCAGTATTCGCAGGAGCGAGTCTCCCAATTCGTCGTCATTTGCTGCATGCTGCACAACCTGGCTATTCGCAGGACTCAGGCACTGCCACCTCACATTGGACCACAACCTCAGGAGGAGGAGCAGGAGGAGCATGAGGAGGAGGAGGAGGAGGAGTACCAGCCCAGGAGGGAGGCAGAAGGTCCAAGGGCCGCCCGTCGGCGGCTTATTGAACGTCACTTCTAGGCCCCTGTCAGGGAATGGCTTGTGCCAATGAAAGAACATGATTGCAGCCGCTCCGCAAGCCCTCAGCCGGTTAAGGCAACAAACACTTCAAAGATCAAACATGGACAATGTGAATAAATAAAATGGTTTATTGTACAAACTCAGGGCCCTTCCCACATGAAAACCAAAAACACACGAACCCCCCAAAAAACACTCACACACATGACTCACTCCCACAACCTGGGGAGGATTAACAAAAGATGTAAACAAAAATGGCCTTCATCCTCGGCCTTCACAAAACACCCATTCCAAAAAACAAAACATTTGGACACACCCTCTACTTTGTGGCCCGCGAGGGCGATGCCTTCTGCAAACTTTGGCGGCCCCTGCACGCCCTGCTGCTCCTCCTCAAAGTGAGGCCAGTGGCTGCTGCAAGGCTGGGGGAAGGCTCCTGAGGGGCACATGTTGTGATGGCAGATGCCCTTGGGGGTTGGCCTAGACGAGGTCTGGCCCTCGAGGGGCCGGCTGGTGAATGCTGCAGCTGTGGCTGGGCAGCATCAGTCGCTGCAGCAGCTCGTGGCAGCTCCACTGGGGGAGTGGCAGTGGCGGCTGGAGGAATGGGGGCAAGCTTGCGGATGGCAGGCGCTCGCTGGTCGCCTGAGACACTGGCACTTGCCCGGGCCAGCACTGCAGCATGCGCAGCAATCTGCCGAGGGACAGACCGCTGTGCTGCTGCAGCGCGGCGGGTGCCCTGGCGATGCCTGGCTGACACAGCGAGTGTGGCAGCAGTGAGTGCCCGTGTTGCCCTGTTCTGTGACCGCATCAGAGCAGCCAGTGACTGCACGGCACCACTGATCACCTGGCCAGTCGCTGCCTGAGCTGCCCCGAATTCCGCCAAACTGGTGGCCTGTGAGGCCCCGAATTCGGTCACACTCTGAGACAGGGACTCGATGGCCTCAGGCATCCGTGCCACTACCCCCATGATCTCCGTGTGCTGGCGCTCCGAGTCCGCGGACATGTCCTCGAGGCGGCGCAGCTCCTCGGCGTTGACCGTCTCCGGACTGGAGGCCGGACTCTCCCTCTGGGGAGAAGGCCGCCGAGCTGGCCGACCCTTCCTGTGTTGCTGGACGCCGCTGGGCCCAGCAATTGGACTCCCCTCCGACCCTTCCCCCCTCTGGGGAGAAGGCCGCTGAGCTTCCACCCCCTCCCGCGTTTCTACAGGCCGCTGGTCCCAGGAGCTACACTCCCCTCCGACACTTCCCCCAGGCTCCCCTCCAGGGAAGACGTCTCCCCTACATTGGCATGGCTTGCCGCGGCTGAGGGTTCCCCTGATGGGCCGCCTTCCTCTTGCTCCTCCTCCTCCTCCTCTTCTGAGGGGCTGTCACTGGCAACTTCAGGGACCTCCTCCTCACCATCTGAAAGCAGGAAGGCACAAGAGTAGCTTTAGAGTGAGGAGAGGGCGTCAGCGAGGGATGCATGAGTGGTGGCATTCAGCGCATTGGTCGGACAGTGGCAAAGGATGTAGATCTGATGCGCAAGTGGGACGAGAGAGGTCCAAAAGGTGATGTCCTTACCATTGGTGCCCAGAACAGGGTCGGCATCTCCAGATGCAATGGGGCCAATCACCCAGGCACCCATGATGCGCTCCACGTGCTGTTGCAGCTCGGTGAGCGGCTGGATCTGGGGTCCGCCTCCCCCGGTCTCAGTCCGGCTCCTCTTATTATTGGCCAGCTTGGCCTGCAAGAGAAAGGACGGCCTCTAAGTACAGTGTGTAGCCCTGATCTTGTGTGCACTGCCTCCCATGGTGGAATAGCCTGGCCAGTGTGTAGCCCTGAGCTTGTGTGCACTGCCACCCATGGTGGAATAGCCTGGCCAGTGTGTTAAGTGCACAATGTGCAATTGATGTTCATGACTGTCCCATAGCTGCTGCATGAGGGCTGGCCATTAGGGCTTTCAGGTCCCTTTGCTCATAATGTCAGGTGCACATGCAAGGATGAGGAGGACACTGGAAAGGGTACTCACCCTGACAATCCTGGCGAGGTCATTTAGATTTTTGCGGAATTGTACAGCGCTCCTGGGGACCTCACTGTTGGATGTCACCCTGGTGGCGACATGCCTCCAGGCTTTCCGGTAGACGCGGGCCGGCGGCTTCTTCCCATTGTCCGGAAACAAAATATGGCGTCTCTTCTCCACAGCGCCAACCAGCACCCTCAGATCATGCTCTGAGAAGCGCTGCGCTCGTTCACGGGCCTTCTCCATCCTTTCAGGCGCTATTTGGGTCCAGCAGCAGTGTTCAGGCCTAGCTGGAGGGCTGCAGTGTCCAGGGCGTGGCAGCAGACCAACTCGACCCTTCCCCCTTAAGAGCTGGCCGGCGCCAGGGTGTCTGCTGTCAATCAAGAAATGGCCGCACCTGCGCTGCGCCCGGCCTCGGCGGTATCGCTCAGCACCGCCGGCTTAGCGCCTAAAGAGAGCCGTGCATCGCCAGTTTTAGCACTCGAGCAAACTCTTAGGGCGAAGCTAATGAATATCGGCGAAGTGGCCTCGAATTTGCGCCGGGCGCAAACTTTAGCGGCCGCCCGACTTTACCGCCCCAAAAGTGGCTATAATGAATTTCTAGGCCTTTGTCTTTAGAATCAATTATCTCTTCAGTTCTTTATTTATCCTTGGTGCCCCATAATTAGCTTGCTTGTTTTCAACTTTTAGTGGAATACATTTCTCTTGAACTCTATTGATTACCCTTTTAAAATTTCCCACTGTTTTTCTGTCTCTTCGTTTTTCAAGATTTTCTCCCAGTCTTTAGTTCCACCCTCATTTCCTCATAAGTTGCTTTTTTCCAAACTATTACCTTACTCTTTGTCCTACTTATTTCACTCTTTATCCTAATCTTGAACCTTATTGTGTTGTGATCACCACTACTAAGATGCTCCCCTACTCTTACTTCTCCTATCTATTCTGGTTCATTACCCAAAGCAGTGATTCTTTTCTTGTTGGACTCCTTGTGTACTGAGTGAGAAAGGAGTCCTGTATACACTGTACAAACTCCATGTAAATGAATATGCACCACATGCATTTAGTTTTTTATTTGGAAACATCTTTTTGGAGCACATTTTTATAAAGGTAAGTTTCAGCTAGAACCTTTACCCTGCTGCAGTATAGGTATGCACGTAAAGCTAGAAAAGAAATGTAAGGTTGTCAAAGTGCTTTGCATGTGGTCAAAGTCAAGATTTAACAGGTTGAGAGGAAGCTCTTTGTGGCATGCATTCTTTTCTCTTTTCCTGTCATCTTTGTATGGAGAAATGCTTTTGCAGATTTTCTGAGCCTAGCAAAATTTAACTTCATCTGCTCCCAAGTCCTCTGAATGTTGGACATTGTCTGCCTCCTCTTTCTGCACAGTCTAGCCCACCAGTGGGGAAGATGCCATTCAGTGCCAAACAGGACAACCCTCATTTGTCCCACTTCATGAAAGAGCAACTCTGCAGCTGCATCATTGTTGTGCACTCATTTCCTGAATCTGAAGTTCTTGCTGTAGAGAAAAGAAAAATCACCCTTTAAATGCCTGCTGTAGCTTTTTAGAGTGGCAATGGATATTCTACAACCACTTGCCCCACCTTTGGCAAGAGGCTCAATCCAAGCTGGGAGCTCTACCTGAATACATAAGTAAGGCTAATCCAGAATGTTGTTGCAGGATCGGATAAGCGCAAATCTCAGTTTTGCAGCCCAAGCACCAGGACTGGGAAATATTCTTCATGGGGTGTTTGGTAAACATGTCACAGACATGATGCTATGATTAAAAGAGGCTACCTGTACTTAACAGAATAGAGCGGCCTGAAAATAGCATTCAAGATATTCTCGACTACCATATTCACACACTCACACTTTTATATATTTTATCATAGAGTGTACAGTAATAAGAAAAATCACACAATGGTTAAGTTAATAATGATAAACATTCCTTTTAAATTACTGCCACAGATCTGACGCAAATTGAATAATACAGCGTTTTAAATTCCTTACTTAGTCAAGTAATTACCATCACATGTTGCCTTGATATGTAAGCTTGAACAGCAGCGTGGGAGTGCAGATTTACAAAGGAGGAAGTATCCACCCAATTTTAAAATGTCAACATTTCTGGAAATGTAATTAAGGATGGAATATAATGAAAAGAGAAATGGGAATACCGATGAGAATACTTCCGACAAAGTTCAACAAAACAGCATGAATCATTCACTGAGGTAGAATATGTTATCAAATAACCTCTTTGCTTGGGTGTGTGGAACTATGGTACATCACCAGCTGGATCTCAACTCAGCGAAAATTATTTCTCAAGTGCTCGCCTGGGAGACACCCATAGGCCAGCCACAGATAATGATTGAGCACAATAATTGTATCCTGCATCCATAATTCTACAGACCAAGTTATAGGCTTTCTCTCTTCCAGATGCCATGTCATCAGATTTACTATTACATCGACATGTAATATACTGGCCTCTCAATCTTTCACTAAGTTTTTCTTACTGACAGTAATGACACTGCTAAAGTGAAGCCAAGGATGGCCATTGAGCATTTTCCTGATTTTCCACTTTGGGAAAGTTACCGGAGATAGTTGAAACAATGGCAAATAGAAAAAGGAATCTACCTCCCACACATGCTGTAATCTCTCCACTCGAGAGACAAGTCCTTAGCAATAGCAAAATACAGAAGCCACTGTTCCCCACAACAGACAATCTTCTTCAGTCACATTATTCATGAGTTCTTTTCCTTCAGGGGTAGTTCCTTCATACCTCATTGACCTGCAGATTTGCAGAAGCTGCTGTCTTAACTCAGGTGCTTCACTGTACAATCCATTTCTCACAAACAGCAGCTTCACATGAGCACACACCCCCTCTCAAAGCAGGGCCATTGCGTAAACTGCTATTTTTCTTAAGGCTCTGGTGCCCCATGATAGCGGCTTCCTCTTTCCCAGGATTAAGTTTTCACAAGAACAACTGAGCCTTTTACACCTTAGTGTTCTCCAATCATCAGCAGCTTATGGTTGCTGCTTCCCAGTATGCAACTTCTCATCACAATATTAACTTTAGTGGCACACATTAACTGAGGCAATTACTAGAAATACCTTGCCTGTCATGACCACACTTTTTTAGATGCCATTGTTATGATTCAGGCTTTTACCAGATACCTTTATCAAGCCCAGCATAAGAGTCGACTCGCATAGGAAAGCACTCCCTATGAACCAAAGTGTTACCTTACCTCGTGCACAAGGTAATCTGGAATAGGATGTCCTGGAAAACAATAGACTTGTAATAGCTTTACACATTGAATTACCACCACACACCCGTCACTTCAGTGGATTAATAATATTGTTCCCTCCAAATGTCTTCGTAACCAAACAGGTTTATTCACGTATTGTGATTGCGGCAAAAAGGGGCCAAAAATCCAGAACCCATTCATTGGGAGAAATGCGACAGTGCGAGCTCTTGGCCCCCACCAGAGTATCCGGGAACTGGGCGGGCTCACTTAACCAACATGGGTTTGGTGGTGCACCATGATGTGGGCATACCGTGGATGCTAATGAGATGTAGGACATGGGGAATTTGGTGCCGGATGGATCCTTGGGAGTGTCATTGGCAGTTTTGCCAAAAGTGCTGATAGACAAGCAGGTCAGCCCACCTAATAGACCAATCTAAGCAGGATATAAAGCATTTCAGGAGTCTTTCAGGCCATGACCCCAACCTGGAGACAACAGTTGGCCACACTTCTTCACCCCTACTGTTCAATTCACTTTGCTTAACATAAGCAACAGTCTCGGCATACCTTGGCGATTCCTCTTGCACTCAGGAAGATAGAGGATGCAGAGTAATTATTCAGCCAAGAGCAGAGGCAAGTTTGCATGCATTGGAGGAGGGCTCAGCAGATCCGTGCCTATATAAGGAGTCACTTGTATAGGTTCTCTGCAGCCCTGGATAATGGTATTGGTGTGGAATCCCAAAACATTAGCTAAATGAAAATATAATGAAGCATATGCCTTTACAAGGAGTCAAATAGAACACAGTACAGACTGCTCAGCCAATAATTCTTCTGCCTGGATTTGTCTGGTGGAATGCTGGTGTAAAACTTCAAAAGGGCATTAACGTTATAGCTTTGTGCTGCATGCTGCATAATTTTTCTGTCCGGAACTGAATCATTGTGCCGCAATGGCAGAAGTAGGATTATGAAGGAGCCAAAGAGAATCAGCTGCTCTGCAGTCAATGTCTTGAAATTTGGGGCACTGATCCAGTTTTCACCCTCTCACCTCTATTCTGGGTTTCCTTAGCCTTCAGTCATGATATTGATGAAGTAACAGCTGTTTCCTGAGACCTGCCATAGAACAAAAATGCATGAACATGCAGCACGCAAGTGGGTTTTTGGGAACTGTGACATGATCCCACCCTCTATTAGTGAGAACAGAGAGGTTTCTAGGGAAGATAAAAGTAGTGTCATGTCTGAATTTGTTTTGCCTGTTAGAAAGAGAAAAAGATAAAGAAAGGTAGCATCTCATGTACTTATGTAATAAAAACAGAAAATGCTGGAAATACTCAGCAGGTCAGGCAGCATCTGTGGAGAGAGAAACAGAGTTAATGGCCCTGAATTTGCAGTCAGAGGCTTCCCGCGGAGAAATGCCTCCGATCCACAAATAAAATGCCTTCGTACCTGGTGGTTCGGGAGGCACGGAGATTCGCGGTCCTGGGCCTCTCTGGGTACCCGCGGGTAGGGGCACACTTATCTCAGGGGTGCAGGCGGATCGCAAGCCGGCTCAAGTGAGCCGGCCCAACGAATGAAAGAAGGGGGATCCACATTCATGCTTATGGGGATTCCGTATGTACGGAAACCCCATAAGCATGAATAGGAAAACCCCCAAAAAATACATCTACACATCAAATAAATAAAACAAATTACATATTAAATATTGAAAACAAAAATTTATTTTTTTGAAAAATAAATTTAAATGTTTTAAAGGGGCTAAAAATAAACTTACCTTATTGTACAGGGTTTTTAATGCATAAATGATGGATAAAAATTTATTTTTATGTTTTTTTAAACTCTGACGCTTACTGCTTTTACCAGGCGTAAGAATTTCACAGGCATTGGCTGGGCAGAAGTTGGACAAATAGCCCAACCCTCTGCCCGCAGATGCCCTTTTCCTGGGGATGCGGATGATCTGTCAAGAAAATTCTTGACAGATTACAAGTTCCGGGTTTTCGCGCATGCGCTTCGCCTGCCTGAACCCGGAACTTGAGTGGCCCTGACGGGTGCCAATGCACCTCATACGCAAATTATGGCCCATTGTTTCAGGTCGATGACCTTTCGTTATGAGTCATAGTAGAGTTGAACATGCCACGTGAATTTGACGATGCATAACTAGGCCAGTTGTGTGCCAGGTGCTCTTGAGTTTACATCCCTCAGACTTCCCTCATAGAAAAGATAGGAACCATACTAGAGGAACAAAAGGAGTGCTTGAGTGATATTGCAGGACAAGGATTTTGAAGGCAGATATGAGGAGCAGTCAAGCAGATCAACAGCAGAACAGTTATTGTGGCTGGTAGAAGGCCAGAGGTAAAGGAGTTGGAAGTTACTGAGGAAGCTGAGGTTAATTTTTTTGGGGTGGTGGGTGAGGTCAGTGGGGTTCAACAATGCAAGGAAATGCGGGCGATAAAGAAGATGAAGAAATAGTCACTTCAGTGATCTAGATCTCAGAGGTGCAAAGGAAAGGTTGAAGTTAAGGGTGTGGCCGTGGGTATAGGTGGGAAAATTTATGTAGGAGGTGAGATTCAGTAAAGACAGAATGGAAGAGAAGTCAAGGGTATGTGGGCTAGAGGATAGAGGACTTTAGCTGTATATAGAAATCACAAAGGAAGAGGAATCAATCGCTGCAAAGGCAGGAGGAGAGAAGAGAGGAGATCTTAGTGAAGACATTGCGATGGAGCACAGGCACTAGTAGGCATGTTTTAAAAGTTTTTTCAGATCAAAAAATATCTAATTTACTAAGAAACTGACTAGTTTACACCAATGAAACAATTAAATGGTTCAGTATGGGTTTTTATAAGCCATTTCCAGTTATTTTAAATTAGGTTATTCACAAGTGGAGGACTGGTCACACATTAAAAATGCTTATTTTTTGTGATAAACCCGTTTTCAGCTGTATTAATAAAGGTGGACCAGATTACCACTCTTAAATACATCAAGGAATACTTTTTAGTGGAAAGAAAAAAAAATTATGTTTTATTACGCTGCACAATTGCTCTGGTTTGTGGAAGGTTTTACGTTTGTGACTATGCAAATGATTTTTAACAGAAACTTGATCTATAACCTAACCAGTTTCAAGCACATTTTGGGTGCAATTTCCCAATTACCTTAACTGTCACTGTTATCTAATTAAGAATGAGATGAGAAAATATTGGCAAAGCTAGCATAAACATCAAAATATCCTGGTATAAACACAACATATGCTGCCCATGATTTCAGCATATAACTCCCTGCTGGGTGTCATCAGTAACATATTTGACATTATCATGATAGTATATGTATGAAAGTGACACTGCTGGCTAAGACAATTAGCCATTTCACGTTATCTTGGGTTCTAATCATGACAATGGGAAAATGCTTTCTCCATCTTTCATGATGTTACGCATCACAGATGACAGAACAGTTTTGCCCAACAGCTATAGTCAAAATCTGAATAAGTAAAACCAAATGCTATTCAATAGTAAGATTCAAACATGTAAAGCCTTTGGGTTAGAAATCCAAAATGTGTTCTATTGGAGCTACCTTTAAACATAAATATGTTTGTTTCTTCTGTAAAGAGCCTAGGATTGAGAGAATAGGAAATGGAAGTGTAATGTGGTACAATTGAGATATTTTTCTATCTCAAGATTGTTGACAAATATATTTGAGAGATATCTTGATGATACAATTGTCTATTGTCATATTTCTCTTTTACCTCTGAAGACCTAAATTCAAATCTGCCCCCCCCCCCAAATATTTTTTCTTGAAAATAATGGTTAACTGTGATCTTAGTTCTTTGGGTCTTAGACAAGTTTCACTGGGCTTATTATAAACTGTTCTTGGACTACACTTTAACAACATGTTTAGATGTCATCTGTGTATTGTCCTTTTAGGTCAGCTAGTGGACAACATTACTGCTTAAAAAATGGCAATTATTTCCACTCCTCTATAGTTGCTGGGATACAGTTCCATAGTTACTGTGGGCCCTCCAATAACTCAGCTCGTTTTACACCTCGCCCAATTTTCTTATCCACTTTGGATAAGAAAACTTTAATGGATAAGAATGGATAAGAAAAGCGGGTGAAGTATAAAACTATCTGGCAATTCCCTTGCACCCATTTTTTGCCCGGTGATATAAGTTAAAATTACCCCCAGTATTTTAGTTAACTACCGAGGGCATCGCAGCGGAGTCCAATCCTGTCCTCACCTAAGATCCGCACAACTGTTTTCAGAAGGAGTCACCAGATAGTTTCAGGATTGGGAACACTGCTAGCTTTCCCCACACTAACCCAGGGCATATATCCCTACTGACTCAGAATTAATCCTGGGACCTTTTGGTACATATCATTTAATAGTAGGCCAAGTGGTGTTTTTCTCACTAAGTTATATTGGGAGCTCCATCATTTTCTATGTTGGTAAGTGATTGCGCCCCCTGCCACCTCCACCCCCGCCGCATGTTGCCATCATTTGTTTCCTATGGTTACCAGTTATAGCTCTCAAATTTTGGTTCAAAACTGTGCCTTTAGCACAGCACCATCGGAAAAAATGTAATATTTTTCTCAGCTGCTCTATTTAGCTGAAAGAGTGATGATAGGTTATCGGAGGATTGCAGCAAAGATGATGGAATTGTTTGTTCATCCAGACAATGAAACTGAAGATGGTAGCTCAGGGAAAGAAATTACTAACAGAGAAAAGAAAGATATATGATTGTGTGAGGAAATTTCCTTTGTTGTAGAAGGAAAGGAGGATTTTCAAGCTGAGATTAATGATAGCTCTCTAGGTGATTAGGACCAAATGGATTTCAAAAGTAGAGAAAAAACTCAGGAATTCATAGAAAATTTCCTGAGGGAAGCTCAGACAGTGGAAAAAAATGGCTTAATGGGGTTAATGTATTGGCATGTTCAACTACACATGCATGTTTTATGACGATTCTCTGCCTGGTTAGTTCCAGAAATCAAGCAGACTAGTTAGAATGGTACAAGGGAGAGAGAGTTGAGACATTACAAGCTTGAAATTATGCTAGTGATAGTAACAATGAATTGGTTAATGCACTTATGTAAACAGTCTCTTTGCTTTTTTAATGCAGTCATTACTAATGCTGCACTGTGATATTTTAGTTTTTAAAGGTCATATTTTCCTATTTTTCTGAATGAACAATCAGGGGGCAATTTTCGGCAGCACGTTCAGGCACTAAAGATCCTTCGGATGGGGTCTTGAGCTGGAACACCTGCGTTTAACGCAAGACACCATCTTAGTAAAGGAGTTGAAGCCTGCGCTAGGTACGGCTGACCAGAGGCTCGTTAAGGAGCTGATTGCCACTTAAAATGCCTGTTATCACTCATTAAGGAGGCTGCACAGCATTTTGGTGGCTAGCATTTGTCCTAACAGCAACCAGCTGTTTTGGAGTAAAAAAAAGCATTGATATGGATTTAAAGCGCTACTTAAAGGGATACTCACCATTTCATGTTCACTTGCTGCTGGAGCTGTGAAGATGACCTCTGAAGCACATCGGGAGACTTTCTAGGAGACTTTGTCAAGATGTCACCAACACTTTAGCAACATTTACTCTGCAAATTTTCTGAGGACTTCACCTAAAAAGACTAAGTGCTGTGCTACTCCACCTTATTGGACACCTTATAGTAGTCACCTGGAGAAAGGGAGTTCTTGGTCATGGGCATCTTGCTAAGGGTCCCCCTTGGTCTGGACGAAGAATGGGAGGAGGACATGAGGCCAGACCAGCTGCTGCAGGAGAGAGGGACAGGAGGGCGAGGTGGGTGAAGTGGTGTCCTTTCCCCTGCGGGTACAGGATGTCCCTCCTCCTCTGGACCTCATCCAGTAGGACCTCCAGTCCTGCATCTGAGAATCTGTTCACCCTCACCCTCGGTCCCTGAGCCATCCTGCAACATGCTGCTGTGTGCCAGCCAGAGCAATCCACACCTTCAGTGGGAGTGGGTGCACCACAAAAATTGCACCTAATCAGCACTTGAGTGCGAAACCTGCAGGTGTCTGGTTTAGCACCTCCAGGCAAGTTCAAATTATGGTAATTAGCAATTGGATTCAAAATTGTGTGCTAAATCCAGACTTTCGAACAGGTGTATCTTATTAGCACTGTACCCATTTAGTGGCTGTTTTCACTCTTCAGCCAAAATAACCCCTTCAATGTCCCATCTGCATTGTGTTTAAAAAGACCAAAAAAAAGGCACTTTTTCCTCATGCTGGGGTAGAGCCAGTGGAATCAAATCACCTTGCCTTATCTGCCAAATTCCTATCTCACACTATATTTCAAGTTCAGATCATTTGTACAATAACCGCAAGCTCTCAGCCTAGTTTATTGCCTGTAGGGCTACAGCAAAGATTTAACGGGATGTGGCCACTTCAAAGTAAGTGGCTGCATATGGAGTTAAAAATTGTTTCAGCCTTTCTAAACTGATATTGCAATTGATTTCTGAGTTAGGCTGTGTAATGTTATCTTATATCGTAGTATTAAGAGGCTTACGAGTAGATATCGTTGAGTACTCTTTATTAGGTCTTGAGTCAGTGCCAGCTCGTGTAGTACTGCCGTATGGCCAAGATGGCTTCCTATTTATCCAACTGCCGTCAAGCAGCTGTCTTTACTACAGCTACCATCAACATAAGAACATAAGAACATAAGAAATAGGAGCAGGAGTAGGCCATACGGCCCCTCAGGCCTGCTCCGCCATTCAATAGGATCATGGCTGATCTGAATCTAGACTCACGTCCACTTCCCTGCCCTCTCCCCGTAACCCCTAATTCCCTTATCTGCTAGGAAAATGTCTATCTCCATTTTAAATGTATTTAATGTTGCAGCTTCCACAGCTCTCTGGGGTAGCAAATTCCATAGATTTACTACCCTCTGAGTGAAGAAGTTTCTCCTCATCTCAGTTTTGAAAGGGCAGCCCCTTATTCTAAGATTATGCCCCCTAGTAGTTCTAGTCTCACCCATCAGTGGAAACATCCTCAATGCATCCACCTGATCAAGCCCCCTCACAATCTTATATGTTTCGATAAGATCGCCTCTCATTCTTCTGAACTCCAATGAGTAGAGTCCCATACGTCAACCCCCTCATCTCTGGAATCAACCGAGTGAACCTTCTCTGAACCGCCTCGAGAGCAAGTATATCTTTTCTTAAATATGGAAACCAAAACTGCACGCAGTATTCCAGGTGTGGCCTCACCAATACCCTGTATAGCTGCAGCAAGACTTCCCTGTTTTTATACTCCATCCCCCTTGCAATAAAAGCCAAGATTCCATTGGCCTTCCTGATCACCTGCTGCACCTGCATACTAACTTTTTGTGTTTCATGCACCAGGACCCCCAGATCCCTTTGTACTGTAGCACTTTGCAGTTTCTCTCCATTTAGATAATAACTTGCTCTTTGATTTTTTCTGCCAAAGTGCATAACCTCACACTTTCCAACATTATATTGCACCTGCCAAATCACTGCCCACTCACTTAGCCTGTCTATGTCCTTTTGCAGGTTTTTTATGTCCTCCTCACTCACTGCTTTCCCTCCCATCTTTGTATTGTCGGCAAACTTGGATATGTTGCACTCGGTCCCTTCCTCCAAATCGTTAATATAGATTGTAAAGAGTTGGGGCCCCAGCACTGACCCCTGCGGAACACCACTAGTTACTGATTGCCAGCCCGAGAACGAATCATTTATCCCAACTCTTTGTTTTCTGTTAGATAGCCAATCTTCCACCCATGCCAGTATATTACCCCCAATCCCGTGATTTTTTACCTTGATCAGTAATCTTTTGTGTGGAACCTTGTCAAATGCCTTTGGGAAATCCAAATACACTACATCCACTCGTTCCCCTTTATCCACCCTGTATGTTACATCCTCAAAGAATTCGAGCAAATTTGTCAAACATGACTTCCCCTTCGTAAAACCATGCTAACTCTGTCCTATTAAATTATGTTTATCCAAATGCTCTGTTACTGTTTCCTTAATAATGGACTCCAACATTTTGCCAACCACAGATGATAGGCTAACTAGTCTATAGTTTCCAGCTTTTTGTCTACTTCCCTTCTTAAATAAGGGTGTTACATTAGCAGTTTTCCAATGTGCCGGGACCTTTCCTGATTCCAGGGAGTTCTGGAAAATGATCACCAATGCATCCACAATCCCTACCGCCACTTCTCTCAAGACCCTAGGATGTAGGCCATCAGGTCCGGGGGATTTATCCGCCTTAAGTCCCATTATTTTATTGAGTACCATCTCCTTAGTGATTTTAATCGTGTTTAGCTCCTCCCCCCCCCCCCCCCATTGCCCCCTGTTTGTCCAGTGTTGGGATATTTTTAGTGTCCTCTACTGTAAAGACTGATACAAAATATTTGTTCAGCGTCTTTGCCATCTCCATGTTCCCCACCACTAGTTTCCCAGTCCCATCCTCTAAGGGACCAACATTCACTTTAGCCACCCTTTTTCTTTTTATATAGCTGTAGAAACTCTTGCTATCTGTTTTTATATTTTTTGCTAGTTTACTTTCATAATCTATCTTCCCTTTCTTAATTAATCTTTTAGTTATTGTTTGCTGGCTTTTAAATGCTTCCCAATCTTCCATCCTCCCATTAGATTTGGCTACCTTATATGCCCTGGTTTTCAGTCGAATACTATTCTTTATTACTTTACTAAGCCACGGATGGCTGTCTTCTTTTACTCCCCTTTTTCCTCAGTGGAATATATTTATCTTGAAAGATGTGAAATATCTCCTTGAATGTAGACCACTGCTCTTGTACCGTCTTACACTTTAATCTGTTTTCCCAGTCCACTTTAGTCAATTCTACTCTCATACCTTCATAGTCTCCTTTATTTAAGCTTAGTACGCTGGTTTGAGATCCAACTCGCTCACCCTCAAACTGAATTTGGAATTCAACCATATTATGGTCACTCATTCCAAGGGGATCCTTTACTAGGACATTTTTTATTAATCCTGTCTCATTACACAGGACCAGATCTAAGATTGCCTGCCCCCTGGTTGGTTCAGTTACATACTGCTCAAGAAACCTGTCTCTAATACACTCTATGAACCCTTCCTCAAGGCTGCCATGCCCAATTTGATTAGTCCAGTCAATATGAAAGTTAAAATCCCCCATGATTATAGCTGTTCCCTTATTACAAGCCCCAACTATTTCCTGATTTATACTCCGACCAACAGAGTTGCAACTGTTAGGAGGCCGATAGACTACGCCCGCTAGTGACTTTTTCCCCTTATTATTCCTTATCTCCACCCAAACCGTTTCACTATCCTGATCCTTTGACCCAATATCATTTCTGACTATTGCAGTGATTCCATCCTTGATTAACATAGCAACCCCACCTCCCTTTCCTTCCTGCCTGTCCTTCCTAATTGTGAAATACCCTTGTATGTTTAGTTCCCAGTCATGATTATCTTGCAGCCATGTTTCCGTAATGGCCACCAGATCATACCCATGTGTAATTATTTGTACCGTCAACTCGTCAATTTTGTTGCGAATGCTGCGTGCATTCAGATAAAGAACTTTATCTGACAATTGTTTTCTGACAATTTATTCCTGCTTTTACCCCTTTTACTACTTTACCTTTATCATTATACATTCTGTTCCTTCCTGACACGCTCTGGTTTTTAATTCCCCCACTGCTACCTTGCTCTATTGCCTTCTCCGCTGTCATTTTTATTTTTCGCTCTCTTAAAACCTCCTCCCCACTAATTAGTTTAAAGCCCTCTCTACAGCCCTAGTTATTCGATTCGCCAGGTTTCTAGTCCCAGCACTGGCCAAGTGAAGTCCTGTCGAAGTCTCGACACCCGAGTAAGACTCTTAAACACAAAGTATCGTCAAAGACAGGCTTTATTTGCTTGCAAGGGAAGGGTTGTGTAGTCAAAGGCTACATCAGACCTCTTCAAAGTAATACAGAATTTGTAACATATTTATACAGTACAGAAACAAAACAGGCTTTCTATGCCACATGACATAGTATTGAATCATACCTGATTACAAAGGCACAGACCTTGCAAATTATTGGAACAACGTATTCCAGGCTTCGTTAGAATAACGAACAGAAATACCTTGAGATAAGATTAATTAATCCTTTATTATGGGATCCTTCTGTTCTCCCACTGTACCAACTGAGCCTGTGGGCCGATGTTTACCTTATCCTGTCCTTGGCTATTTGTTTGGTAAATGAGGCTCCTTGTTAAGTTAGTCACAGATAAGGAGTACGTATGTAGCATTCCTAAATTGTCTCATCCCCTTGAAACTGATTAGTGAATCATGCTGTCGGCCATTTGAGTTTTTATTCTATGCCTAGGAAGCCATTTTGTGTCTAAGTGAGAAACTGTACTTCCACATTCTTCCCTTTTGTCCTTACTAGGACAACATAACTGAAATTAACCTCTTCCTATCAGTCCTCATACCAAATTTAGATTTTAGCCAAGGATACCGACTTCTTTGCCGTTTTGAACCATCCCCGGGATTTACCTGTATTGATGGTTGACCTTGTCTAAGATCGTCTTTCTTCTCTGTCTATTCTTAGTGTTTGGGCGTGTGTTCTTGTAGGGTTTAATTATGTTTGATTTGATTTCAGGTTTATGTCTTTGTATAGTTCTGCAGCTTATGTTAGCCTGCAGTGTTCTAATTTCCCTGCAGCTTATATTAACCTGCAGTTCTCATTTGAGTGGAAAAATATGTTTTACAGAAAGAGGAGAGCATGTGGAATATACATGTATATATTTTGTCTAAGTCTTCTAATCCTTATAATTGTATTTTATTCAATCATCTCAGTTCCTCATCTAGGGGACCATTCTTTTCCTCTACTGACTTTACTTCTCTCTGTATCATCATATTCATTGCAGGCAAGACTGCCTTGCCTAACCTATTGCAACAACACTTAATCATTGTGACAAACAGAGCAATGCATACAATCAGGGCTATTACTACTACCAGTCCATGCAATAATATTTGCCATACTGATCCCAGCCATCCTCCCAATATCCAGTCAGCCCAGCCTTGGTTCTTTGGGTTTTCATACTGACTTACTGCGTCTAGCATATTCGTAAGACATGTACAAAAAAGTATTCATGTGTAATTCTCGTTTCTTTCGGGATCTTTCCCCATCTCCTTGGCATATTAGACTCAGTAGTCCGATTAGTATACAAAATATAAGTAACGTCTTCATTGTTAGAGTCTTTCAAAATTCAATTGTCTCTATTCGGTGCCTTCTTGCAGTGGGATGCGTGAATCCAGGAAGATCTTTCCTTGACTTTTACGGCTGTGTTTGTAGTCAGGAGCACTTGATATGGTCCTTCGAAGCGTGGTTGCAGACCGTTCTTCCTTTTAAAAACCTTCACGTAGCCGTCATCTCCAGGTTCTAAGTTGTGGCACTTTCCCTCTGCTGGACTTGTTTGAGCTTCCTTTACCTGTTGGTGAAAGCTGGAAATACATTTAGTTAATGCGATGCAATAGTTTAGCATAGCCTCGTCCATTTTATGAATGTCCATTTGTTTCACCGTAAATGGTGCCGAAAATGGCAGTCTTAGGGGTCGTCCCATAACAATCTCATGTGGAGACAGTCCATTTGTCCTGTTAGTTGCTGCTCGCATTATCATCAATGCTAAGGGTAATAGTTCGACCCATTTAAGTCCAGTTTCATTGCAAAGTTTAGAAAGTTTATTCTTCAGCACTCCATTATGTCTTTCCACCAGTCCTGTGGATTGTGGATGATAACTGGAGTGAAAATGCTGGTTAATCTGCAAAGCTTTACATAGTTCTTTTATAATTGCTCCAGTGAAGTGCGATCCTCTGTCGCTTGAAAGCTGCATAGGTATTCCAAACCTTGGTATGATTTCTTTTAACAAGCACTTTGCTACTGTTACAGCATCATTCTTTTTACATGGGAAAGCTTCGACCCATCTTGAAAACATATCTATAATTACTAACACATACTTAAATCCTAAACATGGAGGTAATTCAATAAAATCCATTTGCAAATTTACAAAAGGGCCTGATGGATTCGGGTGGGAGGCAGGCTGTACTTTCTCTGTTTTACCTGGATTCATTTCCTGGCATGTGGTGCACCTTTCACTGATTTGTTTTGCAATTGCCGAAATACCTGGTGCATACCATGTTTGATTAATATAGTCTGCCATCCCCCCTTTGCCCGCATGCGTGAACACATGAACACATCGGACAATCCATGGGAGTAAAGATTTAGGCGCCACCATGCGGCCGTCATGGTGAACCCATACCCCTTCAGGCGTTTTAAAGCAAGAATCCCTTGCCCAAGCTAACACTTCGTCCGGGTTAGCCTGTGACTGAAAGGCTAAAACATCATTAATAGAAGGTGGGTCATTATCTGATTTTTGTTGACGCAAAACAAAGGCTGAGACCTGTGGCCCTGTATCTGACAGAGCGGCTGATTTAGCAGCTCTATCTGATCGCTCGTTACCCAAGGATATCTGATCCTGACTGCCTGTATGAGCCTGACATTTAATAACTGAAATCTTAGTGGGACACACTAGAGCCTTTAAAAGATTATTGATTTGCTCAGCATTCTCAATAGTTGATCCTGAGGAAGTTAGAAACCCCCTTAATTTCCAGATCTGTCCATAATCGTGAGCAACTCCAAAAGCATACCTGGAGTCGGTATAAATGTTAACAGTTTGATCAGTAGCCAATATACAAGCTCTGGTAAGAGCGAAGAGTTCTGCTTGTTGTGCTGAAAATGACTGAGGTAGTGAGAGCGCTTCCATAACTGAATGATCATCTGAAACGGCATACCCAGCCCTAGGTGATCCCTTGTCATCCCTAAGGGCCGATTCATCTACGTAGAATACCAAGTCACTATTAGGAACAGGAGTTTCAGATAGATCTGTTCGGGGCTTGGTAGCTAACTGGGTAACCGTGTCACAGCAGTGCGGGATTCCGTCCTCTTCTGTTGGTAGCAGTGTGGCTGGATTCAAAACTGAACATCTTTGAATTAGGAGATTGGAGTTGGATAACAGTTCAACCTCATATTTGCTGCTACGGGCTGATGTTAGATGCTGAGTGGCGTATTTTGATAACAGAACTTCCACTGAATGTGGTACAAACAAAACGGTTCGGTGATTAAGCGTGATGCCTTGAGCCCGTTGTACAGCGTAATAGGCAGCAGCTAGAATTGGCAGGCATCCAGGCAGGCCGCATGCAACGGGATCCAATTGAGTAACTGTCTTTTATAGTCGTGTCTTTTCCCGTGCCTTCATAAAAGACAGTGCAATGCAGATTCATGTGCCAGCTGTCTAATTTCAAATCCTTCTGGTACTCTGAGACTGTTCTTGAGGCACAGTGTAGTGCTTCTACAATTATCATTAGTTTATGGCTTATTTCTTGGTTTTCATTTGCCCACTGGTAGACAATGGGAGGGGAGCATTCTTGTAAAAGGCACATAGTACATCTATCGGTCGGAACGTGTATCTGCAGTCCCTTTTCTGAACAAATTATTGTTGCCTGCATTTTGCACAACAAGTCTCTCCCTAAAAGATTCATGGGGGCGTCGTCTGATAACAAAAAAGCATGTTGGCCAGTAAAATGATCTGCTCGTATTTGTAACGGTTGTGACCATGTAAGAGTCTGTGAGACACCAGAAAGTCCTATGCAGGTAACATCCTTGTCAGTGCATGGAATTCCTGTAGCGTATTGTTTTGTCAATAGTGAGGTTGTGGCTCCTGTGTCGACGAGAAAAGGGACTTTCTTGCCTTGCATATTTATGGATAGATATGGCTCATCTCTAGAATTTAGCGATACTAGTGGTAATTGGAGAGTGTGGGTATTGTTCGGGGCCGTTTCTCCGTGTCATGCTGAATAATTTTGCCCTGGGGGTCCGAATTGTCCTTCCATAATCTGACCTCCCCAAGGATCCCCTGTTGTAAAGCCTGCTTGTGGACGAGTGTGAACCTGGGCTTGGGTATTTGTATTTACTGGGGCACCTCCCCAGCCTTGATTTTGCTGTTTGGGGAATGGGCAATTGGACTTCCAGTGTCCGATCTGACCACAGTTAAAACACGGAGAGTTTGCGCCTCTTCCGTTCCACTGGCCTCTGCCAGTCCCTCCTCTACTATTTCCTCTAAATCCGCCTCTGTTATACCCTCTACCTCGTCCCCTGTTTTGACCCTGGTAGTAAATAGTAGTCTGGGCGGTCGGGGCTGGAGAAGCTGCTTGCTCCATTAACAAGGAAACTTTACTCTTTTGATCTTTATTCCTTTCCTGTATTCCTTTCAAGATTTGTGTCAATTCAGGAATGGTTTTATGTCTCCAGTCAAGGCAAACTAAAGTCAACGGTTCCTTAAGTTCTGTTCTGAGGCCGTTTACAAGGGCGTTAATTAAAGGGATTTGGTAATTTTCTTTTGTCATACCCGAATGCTGTCCCATAACTGCTTCCATTCTTTCTATATAATCCTCAACGTCTTCATCCCTTTTCTGAGTTGTCTCAATTATCTTATCTAGTGTTGATTATATTCTCCTGACTTACAGCACTGGGGTCGGGTGATTCACCACCCGCTGCGCCTTGTTGTTGCACTTCGTATTCAGGAGGCGGGGCTGGTCTTCTGACCCATCCCTGATCCTCGTCATCACTGGAATGAGTCGTGGGCGTGGGAGGATATTCACAGGGAGGAGCGGTAGGCTTCGGGTTTTGTCTTAAAGGCATTAGCGTAACCTTTTCTTGTTTAATCAATTTATTCATTAGATCTCTTTTCTTATTTTTGTTCTCAATTTTACTAGCTAATATGCTGCGTGCCTTACGTTTTTCTGCTTCCCTTTTCCAATCTGAGAAGGCAGACCAATTTACTGACTTTGCACCCCTTCTCCTTGGGTCTCTGCCTGCTAGGCAGTTTTCTAGACATGTGATTCTATCTAGATTAAATGTACCATCCACGGGGAAAGGGTGTCTGTCTTTCTTGGTCCATCTAGCCCACTTAGGTAAATCATTTATGGATATCTGACCATAGTAGGTAAAGACATAAGAAGCGGGAGTTCCTTTTTTTTCTGGGATCTTGCTCTGTGCAGCTCCCATCTTAGTTTGTATGTTTTTTTTTTAACTAGGCTCTCTTCTTCTAGATTGCAAGTTTCACCCCTTACCCCCTTACGACTATTACTGACTGTCCAAAGGACCATAAGTGATGAAAAATAACAAGTAATAACAACAGTCAAAGAAATGACAAGTAATGCAGCCGCCCAAACAGGCAAACAGACCAAATATTCAGACATTTATCTTATACTCTAAACTAAACAAATAGTCAATTCTCAGTTTGCGTTGTACGCCACGACAAGCTGAGTCCTTAACATTTAACTTATACTTTGTGAGAGTCTTCTGTCTTAACGTTGTCAATAATCAACAAACAAAACGGAAAACAATGGTTGCGATAATTCTTAACCTCTATATTCATATAAAATCCTTATGCTTTAATGCGAGGGGCTTGAACCCTCATAGAAGTTTTCTCAACGGAGAATAGTCCCGAGCCTGGTAATACAGGTCATTAAAACACAGTGACAATCCTCAAACGATACTTTCTGCTGTTGGTCTCTCACCCCGGCTCAAGGGACCCACCCTTGATACTGCAGTTTTAACTTGGTACCTTATCTGTCTGGGACTCAGCCCTGTCGACTTTCCTCTTGCCTTCTTTGCCTGATACTTTTTTTTTTAAAGACTTGAGTTGTCAGTATTCTCCTCCTTTCAGTGGTCAACAATAAAAGAAGCAAAAGTTACAGGATTCAACTCAAGTCTGAAACACGAGTCTTAACTTGATCGCAGTACTCCCGTCGGAAGAAACAGACCACACCAATTCAATATCTAATGAGAAATCATTTATGTGATAAAACATCACTGTGGCCATTCAGGATCTGTCATTAGAGATTCACAATGCCCTTGTCCGTGACTTACCGAAAGGCAGCAAGCGATCTCGGTGGAACCTCCAAGTAATACTGTCGAAGTCTCGGCTCCCGAGTAAGATTCTTAAACACAAAGTATCGTCAAAGACAGGCTTTATTTGCTTGCAAGGGAAGGGTTGTGTAGTCAAAGGCTACATCAGACCTCTTCAAAGTAATACAGAATTTGTAACATATTTATACAGTACAGAAACAAAACAGGCTTTCTATGCCACATGACATAGTATTGAATCACACCTGATTACAAAGGCACAGACCTTGCGAATTATTGGAACAACGTATTCCAGGCTTCGTTAGAATAACGAACAGAAATACCTTGAGATAAGATTAATTAATCCTTTATTATGGGATCCTTCTGTTCTCCCACTGTACCAACTGAGCCTGTGGGCTGATGTTTACCTTATCCTGTCCTTGGCTATTTGTTTGGTAAACGAGGCTCCTTGTTAAGTTTGTCACAGATAAGGAGTACGTATGTAGCATTCCTAAATTGTCTCATCCCCTTGAAACTGATTAGTGAATCATGCTGTTGGCCATTGGAGTTTTTATTCTATGCCTAGGAAGCCATTTTGTGTCTAAGTGAGAAACTGTACTTCCACAGTCCGCCCCAATGGAACAGCTCTCTCCTGTCCCAGTACTGATGCCAGTGTCCCAGGAAGCAAAACCCATTTCTCCCACACCAGTCTTTGAACCATGCATTTAACTCTCTAATTTTATTTACCCTAGCCAAATTTGCACGTGGCTCAGGTAGTAATCCAGAGATTATTACCCTTGTGGTTCTGCTTTTTAATTTGGCCCCTAGCTGCTCAAACTCCCTCAGCAGAACCTCCTTCCTTGTCCTATCTATGTCGTTGGTACCAACATGGACCACAACAACTGGATCCTCCCCCTCCCACTCCAAGTTTCTCTCCAGCCCAGAGGAGATGTCCTTAACCCTGGCACCGGGCAGGCAACACAGCCTTCAGGACTCTCGCTCTCGGCTGCAAAGAACTCTATCTATCCCCCTAATGATACTATCCCCTACCACTACAACATTTCTTTTAACTCCCCCCACTTGAATGGCCCCCCGCTCCACGGTGCTGTGGCCAGGTTGCTCATCCTCCCCGCAGTCCCTGTTCCCATCCTCACAGAGAGAAGAGCCTCAAACCTGTTGGACAAGAGCAAGGGCTGCGGCTCCTCCAACACTACCTCCTGGATCCCCGTACCTGCCTCACTTCTAGTCACACCATCCTGACCCTGGCCACAGACTACATCTGAATTAATTAATCTAATTGGTGTGACTACCTCCTGATACACAGAGTCCAGGTAACTCTCCCCCTCCCTGATGTGTCTCTGTGTTTGAAGCTCGGACTCCAGCTCTTCAACACGGAGCCGGAATTCCTCGAGCAGCCAACACTTACTGCAAATGTGATCACTGTGAGCATCAATGGTGTCCACCAGCTCCCACATATTGCAGCAGCAACACATCACCTGATCTCCCAATCTATGTAATTAATTAAATGTATTAATATTATTTTTAAATACCCTCTGCTCCAATTCTAGATGATGAATATCGCACCTTAGAAACTGTAAACCACAGAGTTTAAGCTTAAAAAAGAGAGAAATACTTACCAATCACTTACCCGCTTTCTGGTGACGTCACACTTGGATTACTTTTGACCTCTCTCCTTCCCTCCAAGTTTGGAGACTGGTACGCCTTACCTGGTCTCTGGGGCCTTTTATAGCCCCACTCTGCCGCTCGCGATTCCTGCCGACGCTGTGAGGCCTTACCTGGTCTCTGGGGCCTTTTATAGCCCCACTCTGCCGCTCGAGATTCCCGCCGATGCTGTGAGGCCTCACCTGGTCTCTGGGGCCTTTTATAGCCCTGCTCTGCCACTCTAGATTCCCGCCGATGCTGTGAGGCCTCACCTGGTCTCTGGGGCCTTTTATAGCCCTGCTCTGCCATTCTAGATTCCCGTCGACGCTGTGAGGCCTTACCTGGTCTCTGGGGCCTTTTATAGCCCCGCTCTGCCGCTCGAGATTCCCGCCGACGCTGTGAGACCTTACCTGGTCTCTGGGGCCTTTTATAGCCCCGCTCTGCCGCTCGAGATTCCCACCGATGCTGTGAGGCCTTACCTGGTCTCTGGGGCCTTTTATAGCCCTGCTCTGCCGCTCGAGATTCCCGCCGATGCTCTGAGGCCTTACCTGGTCTCTGGGGCCTTTTATAGCCCCGCTCTACCGCTCAAGATTCCCGCCGACGCTGTGAGGCCTTACCTGGTCTCTGGGGCCTTTTATAGCCCCGCTCTGCCGCTCGAGATTCCCGCCGAAGCAGCTGTCTTTACTACAGCTACAGTTTTCTGTACATCTTTCCCCCTCAATGATGACATAAACAGTAAACACCATAACATAACATAACACATAGAACACATATTAACAACATATAAAAAGTCAGTGTAACTACTATTAATTACTATTAACAACATGTAAAAACTGTCAGTGTAACTATACCTTGCAATAACTGCTGGTACATATAAACACTACCCACACCCAGAAGTCCATTAGCTGTTTACAGTCTTTCCCTTGTCTACAGGTCGAGTCTAACGACAGGCTTTCTGGTGTGCTGTGACCCGCGTAGCTGAGCGGGTATTTGCTGGGCCAACCCAGTTGTGTCCATTAAGTTCATGTCTGTACCACACGGATCCCTTGTCTCATTGTCACCCCTGTGTACTTCATCACTTTGTGGCATTGCCCTCGTCTCCTCATCACTATCAGATTTCCAACATCAGCTCATCCTCTCTGTCCTCCTGCGGCTGATAGGTCTCGGTGGTTTTCAATAGGTGCCTCCTCTTTCTGCGATACACATTGCCATTTTCTGTCATGACACTGTATGACCTGGGGGCAACCTGTTGTAGAACGGTGGCTCTTTGATTCCATGACCCAGGCCCTTCAATGCGAACTACATCCTTCTGTAGAGGCACTAGTGCAGTGGCTGTGCGGTCATGGAGCGTTTTTTGTTTCCGCTGAAGTTTCCGGGCCTTGTCTGCCCATACCTCATCTCTGTGATCAGGTGTGACATGCCTGGGAAGTCAAGTACGGATTTTGCGACCCAGTAAGAGCTCAGCTGGAGACTTGCCACTTTCCAGCAGGGCTGCCCTGTATGACACCATGGCCAGATATGGGTCAGTGTTGCTGTGTGCTGCTTTCTTTAATAGTCTTTTCACAATCTGCACCCCCTTCTCCGCTTTTCCATTGGCTTAAGGGTAGAGCGGGCTGGAGGTTACATGCTTAAACTCATACTCTGTAGCAAATGACAAACTCATGACTGGCATAGGGAGAGCCATTATCAGAGACCAGAGTTAGAGGGAGGCCCTGCCTGGAAAAGATTGACTTCAGGTGAGTTATCACAGCTCTTGATGTGGTGCTGGGTAGGAGAGCAATCTCAGGATAATTAGAGTAATAATCAATAACTAACAAATAGTCTTTTCCTTCATAGTGAAAAATATCAGTTCCTACCTTTTCCCAAGGTTGTAATGGGAGCTCTGTGGTAATGAGGGGCTCTTTTGTTTGCTTGTAGTGATACTCCTGACATGTAGCACACTCACTGATCATCAGGTCAATATCAGAGTTCATGTTTGGCCAGTAGAGTGCCTCATGTGCTCTCCTTTTTGACTTTTCCACACCCAGGTGCCCTTCATGTATCCTGTTAAGCATTTCTCGTCGCATAGGGATGGGCACTACAATCCTGTCACACTTAAGCAGTAGTCCATTGACCACAGAAAGCTCAGACTGAATATGATGATATTGTTTACATGACCCTTTCTTTCAACCCTCTTGAAGATTTCTCATCACTTTCCTCAGAACAGGGTCCTTTGATGTCTCTATGGCTATCTTTGATAGTTGTTCCTGTGAGGCGGGCAATGCTGCATAGACCATATCCACATGAAGGTCCACACCCTCTTCTGTTTCACTGTTTTGTGTGGCACGAGGCGCAGCCCTGGATAGTGTATCTGCAATGAACATTTGTGTCCCTGGCACATATGTGAGCTCAAAATCATAACATTGTAGTCTCATCATTAGGCGCTGTATCCATGATGACATGTCACACAGATTCTTTTTTGCCATTCCTAGCAGTGGCTTATGGTCAGTTTCTAGGATAACCTTGGGAAGTCCATAGATGTAGGTATGAAATTTTTCACACCCAAATGCCAAGCCCAGGCACTCCTTCTCTATATTTGCGCATACCGGCACTCTGTAGCCATCATGGAGCGTGACGCATATGCCACTGGTCGCCATTCTCCTTCATCTACCTGTAGAAGGACAGCCCCTAATCCATCCTTAGAGGCATCTGTGGACACTTTTGTCCTCTTTTCAGGGCAGAAGAACTTCAGTAGGGGTTCACTTGCTAGAATGTGTAGCAGCCCCTTCCATTCATTCTCATGTTCATGTCCCCATTGGAACTCTGTCTCTTGGTGCAGCAGTTTTCTCAAGTGAGCGGTTTTCACTGCCAGATTTGGAATGAATTTCCCTAGGTAATTAACCATGCCAAGGGCCCGCTGAACCCCTTTCTTGTCCTTCGGTTTTTCCATGTCATGTATGGCCTTTACCTTTGACTTGTCTGGCTGAATCCCTTCTGCAGAAATCTTGTCCCCGAGGAATGTGATTTCATTGACGCTGAATTGACATTTGTCTTTATTTAGTTTGAGTCCATACTGCCGTATCCTCTGAAGTGTTTTTTCCAGTCTGGTGTCGTGCTCTCCCTGAGTGGAGCCCCATACTACCAGATCATCCACGTACACCCGCACACCATCCAGGCCCTCGCTGATTTGCTCCATTGCTCTGTGGAAGATTTCTGGGGCAGAGCTAATGCCGAAGGGCAGGCGCTGGTAAGAGTATCGACCAAATGGGGTGTTAAAGGTGCACAGCTTAGTACTCTCTTCATCAAGTTTCAGCTGCCAGAATCCATGCGAGGCGTCCATCTTGGAGAAGAATTTTGCTCCTGTCATTTCGCTGACTATTTCCTCTCTCTTTGGGATTTGATAGTGCTCTCTTTTTATATTAGCGTTAAGGTCCTTGGGATCCATGCAGACACACAATTTATCAGTCTTTTTTGAATTGACGTAAACCATGGAATTTACCCAGTCAGTCGGTTCCTCAGTCTTCTTTATGACATCTAGACCCTCCATGCGGTCTAGCTCTTTCCACAGTTTCTCACGGAGGGCCACCAGAACTCTCCTGGGTGCGTGAATCACAGGTTGTGCATCATCTCTCAGTTTGATGGAGTATGTAAAGGGCAGTGCTCCAAAATCCTGAAATACATCCGCGTACTTGTGTGTTATAGCATCATGCTTTATATTTGTACTGTCTTGGGGGGCACTCTGCACACAGTTCAGTTCATTAATAGTATAGACTCGTTTTACCAAGCCCAAATCCACACATGCCTTATCCCCCAACAGTGGCTCATGTCCTTCATGTGAGGACTGGAACTTGGTGAACCCAACTGCAGTAAGGCAAACTGAGGCAGAGGTTAGGTTGCAAAAACAAAGATAGACTTTACTTGAAATAAACAAAATAACAACAGCACAAATACAGGCTAGCAGGCCGGCAAGAGGTATCACAAGGCAGTGAAACTCAAGACTGAGCAATGAACATAAACTGAGCACCACTTAAATAGTAGGCATATAACAATGCACAGGTGAGTACAATAAGGAATAAAGAAGGACACAATTAAGAGTTCATGGTGCCCTCTGGTGGCGAGGCGAGGCAGAATCTGGGTCATTCCTGACAGGACCCCCCCCCCTAGGAACGGCCCCTGACGTTCCCCCAGAAGGTCCATGGTGATGACGAAGAAAGTTCTGCACTAAATCACGATCCAGGATGTTCCGGTCCGGGACCCAGGAGCATTCCTCCGGACCATATCCTCCCAGTCCACCAGGAACTGGAGGCCCCCACGAACCCGGCGAGAGTCCATCAGGCGACGGACCGTGTAGGCAGGCTGGCCTTCGATGATGCGGGGAGCAGGAGGAGGCCTCGTGGCGGGCGCCAGGGAGCTAATGGCCACTGGCCGGAGCACATGGAAGGTAGGATGAATCCGCATGGCGCGGGGCAGCTGGAGATGGTAGGACACCGGGTTGACCTTCCTCAACACCGTGAAGGGACCGATGAAATGGGGCGCCAGCTTGCGGGACTCCACTCGCAGCGGGAGATCCTGCGTAGAAAGCCAGACCCTCTGACCAGGACGGAATGAAGGAGCCGGTCTGCGCCGCTTGTTGGCCTGGATCTGTCGTTGCCGAGAAGCCCGTTGTAAGGTCAGCCGCACTCTCCTCCAGGTCCGTCGACAGCGCTGGACAAAGTTCTCCGCGGAAGGAACCCCCACCTCGAGCTCCTGCTCCTGGAACAGTGGAGGCTGAAAACCGAACTGGCACTCGAACGGCGACATTCCTGTGGGGGAGCAGCGCAAGGTGTTATGCGCGTACTCAGCCCAGACAATGTGACGACTCCAGGTCGCAGGATTAGTGGACACGAGACACCTCAGGGTCGTCTCCAGGTCTTGGTTGATCTGTTCTGTTTGACCGTTAGACTGAGGGTGGAAACCCGAGGAAAGGCTGACAGTAGCTCCAATGAGCTTGTAGAAAGCTCTCCAAAACCGGGAGGCGAATTGTGGACCACGGTCAGAGACGATGTCAAGAGGCAAACCGAACAACCTGAAAACATGCTGGACCATGAGCTCGGCTGTCTCTTGGGCTGAGGGAAGCTTGGGCAAGGGCAGAAAGCGACAGGCTTTGGAGAAGCGATCTACGATGACCAGAATGACAGTGTTGCCTTGAGATGGTGGAAGGCCTGTGATGAAATCCACAGAGAGGTGTGACCGAGGGCGGGTGGGAATGGGGAGAGGATGCAGCAAACCCTGGGGGCGAGATCGAGGGTTCTTGTTTCGTGCACAAATGGCACAAGCTGCCACAAACGCCTTTACGTCCTTCTCCATGGTGGGCCACCAGAACCTTCTGCGAAGGAACTCCAGCGTCCTGGATGTGCCTGGATGACCGGTGAGTCGCGACGAATGCCCCCACTGCAGGACTTGTGAGCGTGCCGTGTTGGGAACAAAAAGGCAACCGGGTGGGCCGTTGCCAGGGTCTGCCTCCCTCTGTTGCACCTTTCTGACCAGCGTCTCGATCCCCCAGCGAACCGGTGCTACAATTCGAGAAGTAGGAAGAATAGGTTCTGGTTGTCTCTCCCGCTCGGGTGGATCAAATTGCCTGGAGAGAGCATCAGGCTTGAGATTCTTGGATCCTGGACGATATGACAGGACAAAGTCAAAACGATTGAAAAACAGTGCCCAGCGAGCTTGACGAGAGTTAAGCCGTTTGGCCCCCTGGATATAGGCCAGATTCTTATGGTCTGTCCAGACAATGAACGGGTGTTTAGACCCCTCCAACCAATGTCTCCACTCCTCCAATGCCAACTTAACTGCTAGTAGTTCCCTGTTCCCAATATCGTAGTTTTGTTCTGCCGGAGTGAGTCGGTGAGAAAAGAAGGCGCAAGGGTGCAGTTTGTTGTCGTTAGACCGCTGGGACAAAACGGCACCCACTCCAATATCCGAGGCATCCACCTCGACAATGAAGGGGAGTGAGGGATCCGGAATCACGAGGACAGGAGCAGACGTGAAGCGCCGCTTGAGATCCTCGAAAGCCTGCGCAGCCTCAGCGGACCAACTGAACTGGGTGGAAGCGGTTTTGGTGAGGGCGTTGAGAGGGGCAGCAATGGTGCCGAAGTTCCTGATGAATCTCCGATAGAAATGAGCAAACCCCAAGAAACGTTGCACCTGTTTGAGAGAGGTGGGTGGTGGCCAATCTCGGACAGCTTGGGTCTTGCCAGGGTCCATTTGGATGTTGCCGCTGGAGATGATGAAGCCCAGAAATGAAACCGTGGAAACGTGAAACTAACACTTCTCAGCCTTGACAAACAAGAGGTTGTTAAGCAGACATTGCAGGACTTGCCTTACATGCTGGACATGATCGTGAAGAGTTTTGGAGAAAATGAGAATGTCATCCAGGTAGACAAAGACAAAGCGATTCAGCATGTCTCGGAGGACGTCATTGATGAGCACCTGGAACACAGCAGGGGCGTTGGTCAATCCAAAGGGCATGACCAGGTTCTCATAGTGCCCAGTAGGTGTGTTGAATGCCGTCTTCCACTCGTCCCCTTCGCGGACGCGGATGAGGTTGTAGGCATTGCGGAGATCCAATTTTGTGAAGACTGTGGCTCCCTGTAGTAGCTCGAAGGCAGTCGACATGAGGGGAAGAGGATAACGGTTTTTTATAGTAATCCTGTTAAGGCCACGGTAGTCGATGCAGGGGCGGAGACCTCCATCTTTCTTACTCACGAAGAAAAAACCAGCACCAGCAGGAGAGGTGGACGGACGGATGAAGCCAGCGGCAAGGGCGTCACGGACGTAATCCTCCATGGCGGCGGTCTCTGGAGCAGAAAGGGAGAAGATCCTACCCCTAGGTGGGCATGTCCCAGGCAGGAGGTCAATGGCACAGTCATATGGCCTATGAGGGGGAAGTGATGTGGCTCGAACCTTACTGAAGACCTCTTTTAAATCCTCATACTCGGGAGGCACTCGGGACAATTCAGAGTGCAATGGGGACTCCTGGGACTGGGAAGGAGACTTGGAGCGAAGACAGGTGGTATGGCAGGCGGAGCCCCATTCCGTAAGCCGGCCGGCGGCCCAATCCATGCAAGGATTATGGCAGGCCAACCAAGGGTAACCCAGAACTAATGGAAACACGGGAGAGTGGATAAGGGAGAATTGGATGGTCTCGAAATGTTGTCCTTCCACGCCCAAACACAGGGGGGCAGTAAGATGGTGAATAGTTCCAGAGCCCAGGGGTCTTCCATCCAGGGCGACAACAGTGAGGGGGTGATCAGGATGGGCCAGGGGAATCTTGAGCTGTTTGGCTAAACCTAGATCCATGAAGTTACCATCAGACCCAGAATCCACCAGGGCCTTAAGATCATGTTGTTGATTGCCCCAGAAAAGGGAAGATGCCAGCAGGACCCTAGAAACAGTGGGGCCGGGAGGGATGGTTACGCTCATCTCAGGTCCCACCGTCCTGGACGAGCCCTGGCTTTTCCCACCAACTTTGGGCAGGAAGAGCGAAAGTGGCCCGGTTCCCCACAATAGAGGCAAGATCCCTCTCTCATTCGGCAATCACGTTCAGGCTGCGAGAGACGAGTTACTCCCAACTGCATGGGCTCTTCTGGATCAGTCAAAGATGGACTCGGGATGGCTCGGAGGTTCTCGGATGGCTTCAAAGCAGGGAAGGCTCTTGTCTCCGGAAGTGGGGTGAAAAAGGAGTGGCGTTCTCTTCGCCTCTCACGGAGACGATTATCCACTCGAATGGTGATATCAAAGAGAGACTCCAAATCACTCACCGGATCTCTGGAAGCCAGTTCGTCCTTGATTTCATCCGTGAGACAGTGGCGAAAGGTGGCGATGAGTGCCTCTGAATTCCATTGGCTCTCTGCAGCGAGAGTGTGAAACTCAATAGTGTAGTCCGCAACACTACGAGCCCCCTGGCGAAGCCAAAGTAGTTTGTTAGATGCCACTCTCCCACTGACAGGATGATCAAAGACCCTTTTCATCTCCTCAGAGAAAAGTTGGTAGTTTGAACATGCCAGAGTTTACTGTTACCAGACAGCCGTAGCCCAGGTAAGTGCTTTGCCGGTGAGTAGCGAAATGATGTAGGCTACCCGGGAACAGTCACTGGGAAATAATGAACCTTGTAGTTGGAAAGCCAGGGAACACTGGGTTAGAAAACCTCGACATCCTCCTGGGTTACCGTCATAGCGCTCGGGTGCAGGTAATCGGGGTTCTTTCAAAGGGGGAGGCGAAACCGGAGGAGCGGGTAATGGTGCTGGAGTAGCTTGGATCACCTGACTCTGGCTCTGATGGAAAGCAATGACAAGGGCCTCCAGCTGTTTCAGGCTTCGGGAGAATGACATGGCGAGGCACCGCAGTTCGTCCAAGATCAGTTGTAACTGTTCAAAGATTTGTCATAGCCATTGGTCCTTCTCTGCTGGGTCCATTGTTTGGCTCAGTCTTGCTGTGAGGACTGGAACTTGGTGAACCCAACTGCAGTAAGGCAAACTGAGGCAGAGGTTAGGTTGCAAAAACAAAGATAGACTTTACTTGAAATAAACAAAATAACAACAGCACAAATACAGGCTAGCAGGCCGGCAAGAGGTATCACAAGGCAGTGAAACTCAAGACTGAGCAATGAACATAAACTGAGCACCACTTAAATAGTAGGCATATAACAATGCACAGGTGAGTACAATAAGGAATAAAGAAGGACACAATTAAGAGTTCATGGTGCCCTCTGGTGGCGAGGCGAGGCAGAATCTGGGTCATTCCTGACACTTCAGGCACTATAACAAACATCAATGGGTGAATGCGATCTTTTACCTTAACATTCAGCCTACATGTTCCTTTTGTTTCAATACTTTGTCCATTGTACGCCTTCAAAGCCACTGTCTTGTTCAGTATTTTTGGTCTCACTTTGAGATTCCGTGCATTACTCCAGCTTATGAGGTTTGCCTTAGCACCTGTATCTAGCTTGAAGGGAACAATGGTGCCATTTACCAGCAAGGGGGCTATCCAAACTTCAGTCTTTAGTCCTACGGAATGTACTTCCTTTTCCATATCTTTACCCTGTTTTAAGTCATTTTGCATCATTCCAACATACAAAGTCTCCGATTCCGTGTCTTCAGTCTCAATAGCATGCACTGTCTTTTTACCTTCGGTTTTCTCTTTCCAAAAGCACATTTTAGCAAAGTGATTCCTGCCTTTACATTTTGCGCAGTTCTTCCCATAAGCCGGACACTGTCTTGCCACGTGTCTATTGCCGCACCGTCTGCAATCGTATGGCATCATAGTCCTGAACTCTGTGCGCCCTCTTGTGTCCCTTCTGTGTACTACATCCTGGTAGGTTGTCCAGTCCCAGCGCTCTCACGCCCGTTGCTGTAGTTTTCCCATCGAATTTTTGCGTGTGCATGGCTGAAAGTTCACTAGCATGACATATTTTTACTGCAGCATCCAAAGTTAAGTCATTGTCCCTAAGCATTCTCTCCCTCACCTTCTTGTCAAGTATTCCAAAAATGATCTGATCGCATATCATCGATTCCTTCAAGTCTCCAAAGTTACATGTTTGTGCTTTTGTTTTTAAGTCCGTCAGAAAAACATCAAAGGATTCTCCTTGCTTTTGCCCGCGGGAGCGAAAATCAAATCTCTCAAACGTTTCATTCTTTTTAGGTGTGCAGTATTTATCGAACAAATTTATCACCTTGTCCAGATCATTTTTGTCACCTTCACCTGCGAACGTAAATGTATTATACAGCTCGATTGCCTGCGAGCCAGCCACTGTTAGCAACAAAGCTACCTTACGTGTTCCAGAGCTAGTTGTGGCGTCGATCGCTGTGAGGTAGAGAAGAAAGCGTTGTTTGAATTTGCGCCAATTTTCGTCCAGATTTCCTTCAAGTTGCAGGCTAGTCAGTGGTTTTATCCCTTCCATTGTTGTGGTAAGCCCATATCGTGCGTTCTATAAATCCTGGTACCATGTAATGTTATCTTATATCGTAGTATTAAGAGGCTTATGAGTAGATATCGTTGAGTACTCTTTATTAGGTCTTGTGTTAGTGCCAGCTCGTGTAGTACTGCCGCATGGCCAAGATAAACATAAGAACATAAGAACATAAGAAATAGGAGCAGGCGTAGGCCAATCGGCCCCTCGAGCCTGCTCCGCCATTCAATAAGATCATGGCTGATCTGATCCTAACCGCCAATCTACTATCACTGAACCATCTCCTGAATCTAACAGAATTAGACACACGAAATAGGAGCAGGATCAGGCTACATGGCCCCTGGGCCCGCTCCGCTACCCACAGGGCCATGACCGATCCGAACCTAGACTCATGTCCAAATTCCTGCCCGTTCCCCATAACCCTTTATTCCCTTTACTTCTAGGAAACTGTCTATTTCTGTTTTAAATTTATGTAATGATGTAGCTTCTACAGCTTTTTGGGGCAGCATATTCCATGGACCTACCACTCTCTGAGTGAAGTAGTTCCTCCTCATCTCAGTTTTGAAAGAGCAGCCCCTTATTCTAAGACTATGCCCCCTAGTTCTAGTTTCACCCATCATCGGGAACATCCTCCCCGCATCCACCCGATCCAGCCCCTTCACAATCTTATATGTTTCAATAAGATCACCTCTCATTCTTCTGAACTCCAATGAGTAGAGTCCCAATCTACTCAACCTCTCCTCATATGTCCATCCCCTCATCCGCGGGATTAACCGAGTGAACCTTCTTTGTACTGACTCTAGAGCAAGTATGTCTTTTCTTAAGTATGGACACCAAAACTATATGCAGTATTCCAGGTGTAGTCTCACCAATACCTTGTACAACTGAAGCAATACCTCCCTATTTTTATATTCTATCCCCCTAGCAATGAAAGCCAACATTCCATTGGCCTTCTTAATCACTTGCTGCACCTGCATACTAACCTTTTGAGTTTCGTGCACCAGGACCCCCAGATCCCTTTGTACTTCAGTACTTTCCAGTTTCTTGCCATTAAGATAATAACTTGCTCTACGATTTTTCCTGCCAAAGTGCATAACCTCACACTTTCCAGTATTGTATTCCATCTGCCAAATCTCTGCCCACTTACTTAGCCTGTCTATGTCTCCTTGCAGGTTTTTTATGTCCTCCTCACTCACTACTTTCCCTCCCATCTTAGTATCATCTGCAAACTTTGATATGTTACACTCGGTCCCCTCCTCCAAATCGTTAATATAGATTGTAAAGAGTTGGGGACCCAGCACTGACCCCTGTGGAACACCACTAGTTACTGATTGCCAGTCTGAGAATGAACCATTTATCCCAACTCTCTGCTTTCTGTTAGATAGTCAATCCTCTATCCATGCCAGAATATTACACCCAATCCCATGATTTTTTATCTTAAGCAATAACCTTTTGTGTGGCACCTTGTCAAATGCCTTTTGGAAGTCTAAATACACTACGTCCACTGGTTCCCCTTTATCCACCCTATATGTTACTTCCTCAAAGAACTCCAGCAAATTTGTCAAACATGACTTCCCCTTCATAAAACCATGCTGACTTTGTCCTATTAAATTATGATTATCCAAATGTCCTGTTACTGTCTCCTTAATAATGGACTCCAATATTTTACCTACCACAGATGTTAGGCTAACCGGTCTATAGTTTCCAGCCTTCTGTCTACTGCCCTTTTTAAATAAGGGCGTTACATTAGCAGTTTTCCAGTCTGCCGGGACCTTTGCTGATTCCAGGGAGTTTTGGAAAATTATTACCAATGCATCCACAATCCCTACCGCCACTTCCCTCAAGACCCTAGGATGTAAGCCATCAGGTCCAGGTGATTTATCTGCCTTGAGTCCCATTATTTTACCGAGTACCACTTCCTTAGTGATTTTGATCATGTTTAGCTCCTCCCCCCCTATAGCCCCCTGTTTGTCCAGTGTTGGGATATTCTTAGTGTCTTCTACTGTAAAGACTGATACAAAATATTCATTCAGTGTTTTTGCCATCTCCATATTTCCCACCATTAATTTCCCAGTCTCATCCTCTAAGGGACCAACATTTACTTTTGCCACCCTTTTTCTTTTTATATAACTATAAAAACTCTTGCTATCTGTTTTTATATTTTTTGCTAATTTACTTTCATAATCAATCTTTTTGTTACTTTTTGCTGTCTTTTGAAGTTTTCCCAATCCTCTATCCTCCCACTAGATTTGGCTACCTTATATGCCCTTGTTTTTAGTCGAATACTATCCTTAATTTCTTTACTTAGCCACGGATGGCTCTTTTCTTTTACACCCTTTTCTTCTCAGTGGAATGTATATTTTTTGGAAATTGTAAAATAACTCCTTAAATGTACACCACTGATCATGTATCGTCTTACCCTTTAATCTAGTTTCCCAATCCACTCTACTCAATTCCGCTCTCATACCTTCATAGTCTCCTTTATTCAAGCTTAGCACGCTTGTTTGAGATCCAACCTTCTCACCCTCTAATTGAATATGGAATTCAACCATGTTATGGTCACTCATTCCAAGGGGATCCTTTACTAGGACATTTTTAATTAATCCTGTCTCGTTACACAGGACCAGATCTAAGGTTGCTTTCCCCCTGGTCGGTTCAGTTACATACTGCTCAAGAAACCCATCCCTAATACACTCAATGAACTCATCCTCAAGGCAGCCCTGCCCAATTTGATTTGTCCAATTAATATGATAGTTAAAATCCCCCATAATTATAGATGTTCCCTTATTACAAGCCTCAACTATTTCCTGATTGATACTCCGTCCAACAGAGTTGCAACTGTTCGGAGGCCTACAGACTACGCCCACTAGTGTTTTTTTCCCCTTATTATTCTTTACCTCCACCCAAACTGTTTCATTATCCTGATCTTTTGACCCAATATCATTTCTCTGTATTACAGTGATTCCTTCCTTTATTAACATAGGCACCCCACCTCCCCTTCCTTCCTGCCTGTCCTTCCTGATCGTTAAATAACCTGGTATGTTTAATTCCCAGGCATTGTCACCCTGCAGCCATGTTTCTGTAATGGCCACAAGATCATACCCATATGTAGTTATTTGTGCCATTAACTCGTCTATTTTGTTACGAATGCTACGTGCATTCAGATAGAGAACTTTCAAATATGTTTTGTGACACTTAGTTCCTGCTTTTGCCCTTTTTATTACTTTACCTTTTACTCCATACCTTCTGCCCCTTCCTGACACGCTCTGGTTTTTAATTTCCCCACTGCTACCTAAGTCTATGACCTTCTCTGTTGTCATGTTTATTATTTGCTTTCTAGGAACCTTCCCCCCACTAGTTAGTTTAAAGCCCTCTCTACAGCCCTAGTTATATGATCCGCCAGGACTCTAGTCCCAGCACTGGCCAAGTGAAGCCCGTCCCAACGGAACAGCTTCCTCCTGCCCCAGTACTGGTGCCAGTGTCCCAGGAAGCAAAACCCATTTCTCCCACACCAGTCTTTGAGCCACGCATTTAATTCTCTAATTTTATTTGTCCTAGCCAAATTCGCTCGTGGCTCAGGTAATAATCCAGAGATTATTACCCTTGAGGTTCTGTTTTTTAATTTGACCCCTAGCTGCTCATACTCCTTTAACAGAACCGGCTTCCTAGTCCTATCTACGTCGTTTGCACCAACATGGACCACGACAACTGGATCCACCCCCTCCCACTGCAAGTTTCTTTCCAGCCCAGAGGCGATGTCCTTAACCCTGGCACCGGGTAGGCAACACAGCCTTCGGGACTCTCGCTCTCGGCTGCAGAGAACTCTATCTATCCCCCTAATAATACTATCCCCTACCACTACAACATTTCTATTTACTCCCCCCTCTTGAATGGCCCCCCATTCCACGGTGCTGTGACCAGGTTGCTCATCCTCCCTGCAGTCCCTGCTCCTGTCCCCACAGGGAGTAAGAACCTCGAACCTGTTGGACAAGAACAAGGGCTGCGGCTCCTCCAGCTCTACCTCCTGGATCCCTGTACCTGCCTCACTCGTAGTCACACCGTCCTGTCCCTGACCATGGGCTACATCTGAATTACTTAACTTCATAGGTGTGACCACCTCCTGATACACAGAGTCCAGGTACTTCTCCCCCTCCCTGATGTGTCGCAGTGTCTGAAGCTCAGACTCCAGCTCATCAACACGGAGCTGGAGTTCCTGTAGCAGCAGACACTTGTCACAGACGTAATCACCGTGAGCCTCAATGGGGTTCAGTGGCTCCCACATCTCGCAACAGTAACACATCACCTGCTCCATTCTATTTAATTAATTAAATTTTTTATTTCTTCCTATTTATCCGACTGCCATCAAGCAGCTGTCTTTACTACAGTGTGTAAGGAAATACAGGCATAAATTTTGAGGACATTGGTGACCTTGATTGCCACTTGTGGTAGATGGCACATATGGCAGACAGCACAGCTTTGCAACTGCTGAGATGGAGCCTGTGAAGACAGTTCTTGTGGTCCCAATTCCTGTGGATCCAGTTCCCCTCTTTGCCATAATGGTCTGCCAAGGCCTGCAGGTATAATAAGTGGTGTACTGACAAGTGCTGGCAATACACTTGCATTTTTCATATTGTACCATTTTAACCATGAACTACTGTCATTGTCACCTTTGCTTCTTAATTTATTTAGAATGTTTGGTCTTCCTGAAAACCAAAATTAAAATAAATATTATTTCCAGAAAACGAAGAGTTAATTGCCACAAAACCGAGTGTACAAGTCACTGCTTTATTCCAAATTGTCACTTTAATTTAAAAAATCTAATTTGTACCACCATATACATGGTGCCCTGATTTTACAGAATTTAAAAACATGCATGAGGTGCTGATCCCTCTTACATTTCTAACTATCACTCTATTGTCCTCACACTGGTATTTTCTAATGATACTAAAGCTGCTTAACACTCTCAAATTATCAATCTTCTTTAAAGTTCTTGGCTAATCCATGATCACCACTGTGGCTTTCCACGTGAAAATTACACAGGAGATCTTATAGTTCATCTTATGTATCTCTGGAACTCTGCTCTTGAGCACTATGCTGATTAATCTATAATTATCATAACCGGCCTTTGACAGCGCTTGGAATCTTCCACTTCTGAACAATTTATCATATTATAGTCTCCCAACAAAAGGAATGTTTCTCTGATTCATTTCTATTAACTCAGTGGTTCCTCAGCACTCTTCTTACTTCCACTTTGTTCCTTTTTCATATCCATTCTTATTTTTCTTATTATTCACTTGCAGAAGATGGGCATTATTGGCAAAGGCAACTTTTATTGCCCATACCTACTTGCCTTTGAGAAGGTGGTGATGGACCTTCTTCTTGAACCGTTGATATCCATGTGGTGAAGGTAATCTCACAACGCTGTTAGGTAGGGAGTTCCAGGATTTTGACCCAGCAGCGATGAAGAAATGCTGGGATGGTGTGTGACTTGGCGTGGAACTTGGAGATAATTGTGTTCCCATGTGGCAATGATAATGCCAAAGAATTTCAAGAGGAGGTGGTTAGATTCTCTCTTGTTGGAGATGGTCATTGCCTGTCACTTGTGTAGAAAGATACATGCCACTTATCAGCCCAAGCCTGGATGTTGTCCAAGTCTTGCTGCATGTGGGCATCGACTGCTTCATTATGTGAGGAATTATGAATGTAGCTGAATATTCTGCAATCATCAACAAACAGCTTCACTCTGACCTTATGATGGAAGGAAGGCCATTGATGAAGGAGCTGAAGTTTGTTCTCGGATGTTGCCCTAAGGAACTCCTGCAATGATGCCTGAGATTGAGGCGATTGGCTTCCAACAACCGCAACCACCTTCCTTTGTGCCAAGTATGACTCCAGCCACTCGGAAGTTTTCCCCATAATCCCCATTGACTTCAGTTTTACTAGGACTTCTTGTTGCCGCACTTGTGAAAGGCAGTCACTCTCGCCTCTGGAATTCAGCTCTTGTGCCCATGTTTGGACCAAGGCTGTAATGAGGTATGGAGCTGAGTGGTCCTGGTGGAACCCAAACTGAGCATCAGTGAGTAGGTTATTGGTGAGTAAGTTTTGCATGATAGCACTGTTGATGACACCTTCCTTCGCTTTGCTGATGATTGAAAGTAGACTGATTGGGCGGTTTGGATTTGTCCTGCTTTTTGATGGTTCCATTTTGCTTTTGTTAACTTCCTTCAGATCACATCCCCTGAATGTGCACAATGTTCATTTCTCTCACAGTGCAGTGGTTGAATCATTAATTTTGCCCACTATCTTCTGTAACCTCAAATGGAATTCTTACATTTCCTCCATTGCTAAAGCTGCCTCCAAGAAGCTTGCTTTGCTTTTTTGTGGGAAGCATTTATTTCCTCTTCAATTACATTTAACTTTCCATAAAGGCCAAATCTACATAAAAACTCATGAAAGGCATCCTGATATGAATGCGTTATATGCATTCTCAGTATTTTTATCAAATGACTCAGATTTCACGGCTGTTTAATGAATTACAAAGATGATTTTAGCAATTTATCCAAACATCTATTCTCAAACACGCAAGGGTTAATATTCAATATTCTGGATGTAAAGCTCTAACGGTTCCACACAATCCCTCACAATAAACAGATCACACACTGACAGTATTAGTCAACTTCTGCCTCTAGCATCAGATGTTCTAAAGAGTTTACATCAATGACATTGAAATGAAACAAGTTTAAGTTCTTTTGAAAGCTTTTGAATGCAACATTAGCTTTGAACATTTTTCTGTGTTTGATCCTTCATGCTGCTTTTACCAACTGTTTAACATCTGTGAATCTCTCAATATATTTTGATCTGCTCTTATCTAGCTATTGATTAGATTTCTAAAATTATACTCTTTCCCCCTTTACTTTTGTCCAGTTTGATATACATGATAAAAATACAGAATATAGCAATTCAAAATGATACTTATTACATTATAAGTTAAAACCAGGCTAGTTAGGGACTAGATGACGTGGTTTGCCTAACCTGTGAGAAGTATAAAAATGTTCCATTCCCCAGCACTATTAAGACATCTTCCACATTGCAAAAAAAAATCAGCACAAAATTAAAGAAAAGGAAGAAATGAAAGATAGAACAGATTGTGATTTGTTTTCCAATGGATGAGATAACTTTGCAGACCCTAATAATGGCCCAGAAATTCAGGTTGGGGGCTTCCCGTGGGTGTAAGCCCCCGACGTGCACTTACCTTGCGCGCCGGCCGTTGTGCTGTGGGCCCACGTGGAATTCCGATCCTGGGCCTGCTCCAACTGCCGGCACGCAGTGTTTGTGTATCCCAGGGGCGCAGTTAGTTCGACGGGTCCCCTGGGATCACGTGGGCCATGGAGAGCCAATCGGAGCAGGGAATGCTTCATTCATAAGTTTGCCAGGAAGGGCTGTCAAAACTTATAAATACTGCAGACCCAAAACATCACTAAATCTTCAAATAAATTTTTTAAAAAGCACATTTTTTAAATAAACTATCAATTACATGAAATAGCTATTTTAAACAATAATTTAAATTTTTGCAAAAAATAATTTTATTTTCTAACGGGGCTAAAAATAATCTTATCTTGCTTTAAAGTATTTAAAAATAATAAACCTGTGGAAAAAATGTTTTAATTTTAATTAATTCACCACTTACCTTGTAAAAAGCAGGCCTTGTGCCTGCTTTTTATATGTCTAACTTCTGGAGACTTACCCTCCCGGGAAAACCTGCAAAAAAACTGCAAGTTCGATGCACACGCGCAGCCCCTCCTGCGCACGCGTTCGAACTCTGAACCCCTTCTTTCAGGGGAACGGAAGTGCCGGTTTCCCACGCATGCGCAGTGCATGCAGGAAACCAGCACTTCCATTGGGCCCACGGGTGAGTACCCAGCGCGTACTCACCTGTGGAGACCCGAATCTCTGGGCCATTGATTCTGCAGCATTGAGCATCAGCTTGACTTGCTTAGCAGCACTGTCAACTATAGAAGTTTGTGGGCTTCCAATGCAGCATTGTTAAAGGTGCTGTCCTTTGGACAAGATGTTAAACCAAGATCCCATCTGCCTCTTCAGGAAGATGTTAACATGTGTGGAGCTAGGAAGGTATTAGGATTGATATTCTGTAAGGATGAGATAAAATAGACAGAAGGGGCTTCTTCATTCGAGCCCCCCTTATGGTGGGAATTAGACTTGTGAAAAGTTCTTGATTATCAATATCTTCTGCAGTCTTTACACAGTCTTTATTAAAGCAGAGCTACAAAAGTTTACAATGTGGTAAATTTAATAATTTTGTTCTCGCAGTGCAGAGCTTAAAGCAACCATGAATTTGTAGAAGTCAGCGTGCCCCACACGATTCTCATTCCATTTATTTTAATGACTAATATTCTCCTCACCCAAGTTCCTGATATGCACTCTGATCACACAAAGCTTTGTACGTGGAGTGCTGATTTGTAACGTCTATCCAATATTGTTTGAATAAATGAAATAATTCTAGTTTTGTTAAATTTTTATTATAATAATGCAGCCTATGTTTTGCTGTAGTGATTTTGGGCTAAAAATTGGATAACCCCCGAAAACCGGTGCGGGGATCACGATGCATGATCACCCCGTGCCCGTTGAAAGGAATGCATGCCGCTCGCGACCTTTGTGCTGCCTGCCAAATATAATGATTGTGGCATTCAGTCCAGTGCTGAATGTGCTGCTGAGTGGCTGAACGTTCACCAGGGGGGCAAGTTCGTGCGAGACTAGCACCAATGAAAGCTAGCCTGCACTTCTTAAAGGCAGACTGCGCCTCTTAAAGGGGAGATGCATTCTGCCTGCAGCACCTCATTGAGCTGGCCGGGGAAGACAATGAAAAACAACTACTAATGTCAGAACAGGGGAGCGAGCGTGCAACAAGGTTCTTGGATACAGCACTGGAGGCTTTGGTGCAGGAGGTAGATAGGAGGAGAGAGGTCCTATTTCCACAGGGGGCCAGGAGGCCCTCCAGACAAAATCAAAAATGCCAATGGGAACAGATAGCCATAATTGTCAATGTCAGCAGTGTCACCCCAAGGACCTGGCTGCAGTGCAGGAAGAAGTTCACACGAGTGGGCAAGATTAGTGCATTCATCTTCAAGTGTCATATCCCAACATCTGCACCACTATCCTCACATACTGCTCAATGCACCACACCCCCATCACTCACCTACCAACAATCTCTACCAAACACGACTCATACCTCACATTCATGGCTTCACCTCACCCTCATGCACTTATCACTGCTGCAAGCCTTACCCACATCTCACAGCTTGTATACACTGTCAGCTATTCAACCATGACAGGCACATCACCCAAACACATTGCACCACACTCACTGACACACTTCTCTTTCTCTTGGATATTAAGGGAATCAAGGAATATGGGGATAGTGCAGGAAAGTGGAGTTGAGTTAGAAGGTCAGCCATGATGTTATTGAATGGCAGAGCAGGCTCAAGGGGCTGAATGGCCTACTCCTGCTCGTATTTCTTATGTTCTCATGTTCTTATATTTTTGCAGAACAAGGTGGCTCAAATTCGGAACCAGCAAGGGCTACCTGAAGTGACACAGGTGTGCCGGCATAATCTCACCCCCATGGAGGAGACAGTGCTGACCATTCTTGGGAGGGAAATCATTGAGCCTATGGCCAGCGGCGGGGCTGAAGCAATCCAAGATGACGGTATCCTCAAACCTAATCCTCCTTCTCATATCCCACTTGCCCCTCATCCCGCAATTTCTTCTGACTTAGAAGCTGCAGATAGTGTATGCATGCACCTCTTGCTTTGCCCCCTCCCCTCACCACAACCATACCATTGTGCCTTTCTCCTTTCAGATAGCCAAGAACTGCAATCTGCTCACACACTGGTGGAGGAGCAGGAAGACAGTGATCACGAAGACACAGCATCACTCGATTTCACACTCCCAGCCACCAGCTCAGATACTGACATTCCGCATATGTTAGAGGATAGCTTAGATGTGGGATCTGCAGGTGATGAGTGGCCTGCAGCCAGGGCAGGGGGAAAGGGTAGTGTAGGTGCCAGCTCCCAGAGGGCGAGGTCACACACGAGTTCTGCTGCAGAGGTTGGGTGGCTGCTGCTTGTGCTGCAATGGAAGCTGAGACATTGGTTATCAGACGTTGCATCATGGTTGGGTTCACCACCCCTTGCATGCTGGAAAGGATGGGCTCGTAGCTCTGCACAAAGCCCTGTGCAAGGTTGGTGCTGGACTCCTCCATGCTCCTTGACATTGCACGCAGGCTTTCTGGCAGGCTTGTCAATACACTAAGCATTTCATCGTGCACACCCATCAACTTTCTTCTGTAGCCAGCTCCATCGAAGTGCTCATCTGAGTCCTTTGCAGCAGAACTCATGTGTGACCTCGCTCTCCGGGGAGCTGGCACCTGCGCTACCCCTGCCCCCTGCCCTGGCTGCAGGCCACTAGTGTCCCATATCTCACCACGTGCAGATCCCACCTCTATGCTATCCTCTAAATTACACGCAGTGTCAGTACCTAAGCTGATGGCTGCGAGTGTAAAGTCAAGTGACATTGCTTCTTCATTATCAGTGCCTTGTGCTTCCACCTGTTGCTCCTCCACCACTCTCTGGCCAGGTTGCAGTTCTTGGCTATCTGATAAGAGAAAGGCACAAGGGTTAGGTTGTAGTGAGGAGAGTGCGGGGTGGGGGGAAGCAAGAGCTGCTTGCACACACCATCTACAACTTGTAAATCAGAAGAAATAGTGGGATGAGGGGTAAGTGGGATGTGAGAAGGAGGATTTGGTATGAGGATACTGTCATCTTCTATGAGTTCAGCTCTGCTGCTGGCCACGACCCCAGCAATGGCCATTCCAATGATGGAGAGCACTTTCTCTTCCGTGGTGTAAGGATATACAGGTGCGCCTCTGGTTGTGCACCACCTTGTCCTGCAAGAGAGAGGGAGGTGTGTCAGTGAGTGTGGTGCAATCTGTTTGGGTGATGTGGCTGTCAGGGATGAATAGCTGACAGTATGTGCAAGCTGTGAGATGTGGGTGTGAGGATGTCAGGTATGAGTCGTGATTAATAGAAATTATTGGTAGGTGAGTGATGGGGGTGTGGTGGATTGAGCAGTGTGTGAGGCTAGTGGTGCAGTTGGTGGGATATGGCATTTGAAGATTAATGCAACAACCTGACAACTCATTTTCTTTTTATTCATTCATGGGAGGTGGGCGTCGCTGGCAAGGCCACCATTTATTGCCCACCCCTAATTGCCCTTGAGAAGGCAGTGGTGAGCCACTTTCTTGAACCGCTGCAGTCCTTCATAGAATCATAGAATGGTTACAGCATTGAAGCAAGCCATTCGGCCCGTCGAGCCCATGCTGTTCTCTGCAAGAGCACATCAGCTAGTCTCACACCCCCGCCTTTTCCCCGTAGCCCTGTAGATTTCTTTCCTTCAGATACTTATCCAACTCCCTTTTGAAAGCCGTGATTGAATCTGCCTCCACCACCCTTCCAGGCAGTGCATTCCAGATCTAAACCACTCCCTGCCTAAAAAAGTTTTTTCTTATGTCGCCTTTGGTTCTTTTGCCAATCACCTTAAATCTGTGTTCTCTGTATCTCGACCCTTCTGTCAATGGGAACAGTTTCTCTCTATCTACTCTGTCCAGACCCCTCATGATTTTGACACCTCTCTCAAATCTCCTCTCAATCTTCTATGTTCCAATGAGAACAACCCCAGTTTCTCCAGTCTATCAACTTAACTGCAGTTCCTCATACCTGGAATCATTCTCGTAAATCTTTTCTGCACCCTCTCTAAGGCCTTCACATCCTTCCTAAAGTGTGGTGCCCAGAATTGGACACAGTACTCCAGTTGGGGCCGAACCAGTGTTTTATACAGGTTCATCATAATTCCGCTTTTGTACTCTATACCTCTATTCATGAAGCCCAAGATCCCGTAAGCCTTTTTAACTGCTTTCTCAACCTGCCTTGCCACCTTCAACGATTTGTGCACATATACCCCAGGCCTCTCTGTTCCTGCACCCCCTCAGGACTGTACCATTTAGTTTATATGTCCACTCCTCCTTCTTTCTACCAAAATGTATCACTTCACACTTTTCTGCGTTAAATTTCATCTGCCACGTGTCTGCCCATTTCACCAGCCTGCCCATGCAATACTGCAAATTTTGAAATTGTGCCCTGTACACCCACACCCAAGTCATTAATATATATCAAGAAAAGCAGTGGTCCTAGAACTGACCCCTGGGGAACACCACTGTATACCATCCTCCAGTCCGAAAAACAACCATTCACCGCTGCTCTCGGTTTCCTGTCACTTAGCCAATTCCATATCCATGCTGCCACTCTCCCTTTTTTTCCATGGGCTTCAACTTTGCTGGCAAGCCTATTATGTGGCACTTTGACGAACATCTTTTGGAAATCCATGTACACTATGTCAACTGCATTACCCTCATCAACCCTCTCTGTTACCTCATCAAAAAACTTGATCAAGTTAGTTAAATATGATTTGCCTTTAACAAATCTGTGCTGGCTTTCCTTAATTGATCCACACTTGTCCAAGTGACTGTTAGTTTTGTCCCTGATTATTGTTTCTAAAAGCTTCCCCACTACTGAGGTCAAACTGACTGGACTGTAGTTGTTGGGTTTTATCTTTACACCATTTTTTGAACAATGGTGTAACATTTACAATTCTCCAGTCCTCTGGCACCAACCGTGTATCTAAGGAGGATTGGAATATAGTGGCCAGTACCTCCGCGATTTCCGCCCTCAATTCAATCAGCATCCTAGGGTGCATCCCATCCGCTCCTGGTGACTTATCTACTTTAAGTACAACCAGCCTTTCCAATACCTCGGCCTAGAAATTCAGTTGCGTGCGCCAGCCGTTAGCGCCTTAGGAGGAGTAGATCTCGAGCGCTAGGCACTTAGCGGCCGGGCGCAGGGCGATCTGCACCTACGCCCAACTTCAGTAGACATTTAGCGCCGGCGCAAAGTGTTTGCGCATGCTCAGCTGCGCGCGCAGCTTATGACGTCATTTCGTCGTGCAACGCCCTTTGTGCGCCCCAAACCGGAACTTCAGTCACGCCCGCCCAATGTGGGCGTGGTGGTGCTAAGAACTGTGAAGTGGAACGCAGCAGAGGCCCTGCGGGCCTCGGGGAGCGCTAATTAAAGGGCACTTACACTGAACTATAAAGGCCAGCCATTTTGCTGCAATGACTTTTGTGCAACGGATTTCTGGACAGAGACCAAGGAAGAGACCTTACTGATTTGGCCCAACATAGGAGAGGTATTTTTGGCTTCTGGCCAGAGCTTGGAAATTTGCCTCATTGTGATTTCATTGTTTGCAAGTATATTATGGGGGCTGCATGGGGTTCCAACCCTCAGTTCCAGCATTATGTGCGAAGGGCTCGCAGACGCTGTGTGAGAGGGGCAGCCATGCCTAGACGCAGAGGGGGCATCAGGCGTCGGCAACGTAGGCCTTACCCACTCAGGGAATACCGCCAGCAGGTGTCCTATCTCACCATGACTGCCGCGCAGTGTGTTAAGAGGCTGCGCTTCAGAAGGGAGGTGGTTGCAGAGATCTGCCAGCTGCTTCACAGAGATCTGCGTCCACAGCTGATGTGCAGGACGTCTCTGTCAGTGGAAGTGAAGGTCACGGTGGCTCTGAACTTTTATGCAAGCGGCTCCTTCCAAGCCGCTGCTGGGGACATAGCTAACATATCCCAGTTCGGCGTGCATCACTGCATCCGGCAGGTCACCGATGCCCTTTTCACAAGGAGACACCAATTCATCGCCTTCCCCATGACCCTGGAGAGGCAGGAGCAGCATGCAGTCGGATTTGCGAGGATCGCGGACTTCCCCATGGTGCAGGGCGCCATTGACTGCACGCATGTGGCTTTGCGGGCACCTATCGACAATGCCGAGGATTACCGCAACCGGAAGGGCTACCATTCCCTCAATGTACAGCTGGTGTGTGACAACAGGCAGCGCATCCTAGCTGTCAATGCCCGCTTTCCAGGCAGCAGCCACGATGCATTTATCCTGCGCCAGACTACTGTGGCTGACATGTTCCAGGCACAGCCTCCCCCAAGAGGATGGCTTATCGGGGACAAAGGCTATCCTTTGTGTACATGGCTCATGACCCTGCTCCGCGCGCCCAGGACCCCTGCTGAGGAGGCATACAACGAAAGCCATCAAGCCACAAGGAACATCATAGAGCAAACGATTGGCGTCCTCAAGCAACGGTTCCGCTGCCTGGATCGCTCCGGCGGATCTCTGCAGTATTCGCCGGATAGAGTCTCCCAGTTTGTCGTCGTTTGCTGCATGCTGCACAACCTGGCTATCCACAGGACTCAGGCACTGCCACCTCACGTTGGACCACCACCTCAGGAGGAGGAGCAGGAGGACCATGAGGAGGAGGAGGAGGAGGAGGAGGAGTACCAGCCCAGGAGGGAGCCACAAGGTCCAAGGGCCGTCCGTCGGCGGCTTATTGAACGACACTTCTAGGCCCCCTGTCAGGGAATGGCTTGTGGCAATGAAGGGACATGAATGCAGCCGCTCCGCAAGCCCTCAGCCGGTTAACGCAACAGCCACTTCAAACATCACACATGGACAAGCTGAATAAAGAAAAAGCTTTATTGAACAAACTCAGGGCCCTTCCCACATGAAACCCAAAAACAGACAACACCCCCAAAAAACAGTCAAAGACATGACTCACTCCCACAACCTGGGGAGGAATAACAAAACTTTTCCATCCAAATGGCCTTCATCCTCGGCCTTACCAAAACAACCCCCCCCATAGACAACACAACCACCCCCATATAAAAAAACATTTGGCAACACACTCTACTTTGTGTGCCGAGAGGGCGAGTCCTTGTCCAGCCTTTTCTGGCCCCTGGCCGACCTGCTGCTCCGCCTCAACCTGGGCCCTGTGGGTGCTGCAAGGCTGGGGGAAGGCTCCTGAGGGGCACATTGCGTGACGGCAGATGCCCTTGGGGGTCGGCCTAGACGAGCTCTGGCCCTCGAGGGGCCGGCTGCTGACTGCTGCAGCTGTGGCTGGGCAGCATCAGTCTCTCCAGCAGCTCGTGGCAGCTTCGCTGGGGGAGTGGCAGTGGCGGCTGCAGCAATGGGGGCAAGCTGGCTGATGCCAGGCGCTCGCTGCTCGCCTGAGACACTGGCACTCGGCCGGGCTGGCACTGCAGCAAGTGCAACAATCTGCTGAAGGCCAGACCGCTGTGCTGCTGCAGCACGGCGGGTGCCCTGGCGATGCCTGCCTGACACAGCGAGTGTGGCAGCAGTGAGTGCCCGTACTGCCCTGGTCTGTGCCCGCATCAGACCAGCCAGTGACTGCACGGCACCACTGATCAACTGGCCACTCGCTGCCTGTGCTGCCCTGAAGTCGTCCCGACTCGCGTCCTGTGCTGCCCTGAATTCGGCCCGACTCGTGTCCTGTGCTGCCCTCAATTCGGCGCGACTCGCGTCCTGTGCTGCCCCGAATTGTTCGAGACCCCTGGCCTGTGCTGCCCCGAGTTGTTCGAAACCCCTGGCCTGTGAGGCCCCGAAATCGGACACACTATGAGCCAGGGACTCGATGGCCTCAGGCAACCGTGCCACAACCCCCATGAACTCGGTGTGCCGGCGATCCGAGTCCGCGGACATTTGATCGAGGAGGCGCACCTCCTGGGCGAGGACCGTCTCCGGACTGGAGGCCGGACTCTCCCTCTGGGGAGAAGGCCGCTGAGCTGGCCGACCCTTCCCGCGTGGCTGGACGCCACTGGGCCCAGCAACTACACTCCCCTGCAACACTTCCCCCCTCTGGGGAGAAGGCAGCCGAGCTGCCCGACCCTTCCCGCGTGGCTGGACGCCACTGGGCACAGGAGCTACACTCTCCTGCAACACTTCCCCCCTCTGGGGAGAAGGCCGCCGAGCTGCCCGACCCTCCCCGCATGGCTCGACGCCACTGGGCACAGGAGCTACACTCCCCTGCAACACTTCCCCCCTCTGGGGAGAAGGCCGCCGAGCTGCCCGACCCTTCCCGCGTGGCTCAACACCACTGGGCACAGGAGCTACACCCCCCTGCAACACTTCCCCCTGCCTCTCCTCCAGGGAAGACGTGTCCCCTCCATTGCCATCCCCTGGCGCGGATGAGGGTTCCCCCGATGGGCCGCCTTCCTCTTGCTCCTCCTCGTCCTCCTCTTCCGAGGGACTGTCACTGGCAGCTTCAGGGACCTCCTCCTCACCAGCTGAAAGCAGGAAGGCACAAGAGTAGCTTTAGAGTGAGGACAGGGCGTCAGCGAGGGAGGCATGAGTGGTGGCATTCAGCGCATTGGTCGGACAGTGGCAAAGGATGTAGATCTGAAGCGCAAGGGGAACGAGAGAGGTCCAAAAGGTCATGTCCTTACCATTGGGGCCCAGCACAGGGTCGGCATCTCCACATGCAACGGGGCCAATCAGCCGGCCACCCATGAGTCGACCCACGCGCTCCTCCAGGTCACTGAACTGCTGGAACTGGGGACGGCCTCCCCCGGTGACAGTCCGGCTCCTCAGGTTCTGGGCCAGCTTGGCCTGCAAGAGAAAGGATGGCCTCTAAGTACAGTGTGGTGCCCTGTTGTTGTGTGCACTGCCTCCCATGGTCGAATAGCTTGGCCAGTGTGGTGCCCTGTTGTTGTGTGCACTGCCTCCCATGGTCGAATAGCTTGGCCAGTGTGGTGCCCTGTTGCTGTGTGCACTGCCTCCCATGGTGGAATAGCTTGTGTAAAGTGCAGAAAGTGCAATTGATGTTCATGCCAGTGCCATCGCTGCTGGATGAGGGCTGGCCATTAGGGCTTTGAGGTCCCTTTGCCCATAATGTGAGGTGCACATGCAAGGATGAGGAGGACACTGGAAAGGGTACTCACCCTGACAATCCGAGTGAGGTCGTTAAACTTTTTCCGGCATTGGACACCAGTCCTGGGGACATCGCAGGTGGCTGTGACCCTCTGGGCGATATCCCTCCAGGCTCTCCTGTACACCCTGGTGGCAGGCTTCTTGCCACTGTCCGGGAACAAGATATGGTGTCTCCTCTCCAAAGCCCTAACCAGCACCTTTAAATCATGGGCAGAGAAGCGCTGCGCTCGCTCACGGGCCCTCTGCATCCTTCCTGGCGCTATTTCTCTCCAGCAGCAGTGTTTAGGCCTAGCTGGAGGGCTGCAGTATCCAGGGCGTGGCAGCAGACCAAGTCGACCCTTCCCCCTTTAAGAGCTGGCCGGCGCCAGGGTGTCTGCTGTCAATCAAGACATGACCGCACCTGCGCTGCGCCCGGCCTCGGCGGTATCAGTCTGCACCGCCGGCTTAGCGCCTAAAGATAGCCGTTCATCGCCAGTTTTAGCGCTCGAGCAAACTCCTTGGCCAAAGCTACTGAATATCGGCGAAGTGGCCTCCACTTTGCGCCGGGCGCAAACTTTAGCGGCCGCCCGACTTAACGCTCCAAAAGTGGCTATACTGAATTTCTAGGCCCTCCTCTTTATCAATTTTTATCCCATCAAGTATCTCCACTACCTCCTCCTTCACTATGTCTATGGCAGCATTCTCTTCCTTGGTGAAGACAGATGCAAAGTTCTCATTTAGTACCTCAGCCATACCCTTTACCTCCATGCATAGGTCTCCTTTTTGGTCCCTAATTGGCCTCACCCCTCTTCTTACTACCCTTTTACTATTTATATGCCTATAGAAGACTTTTGGATTACCTTTTATGTTGGCTGCCATTCTATTCTCATACCCTCTCTTTGCCCCTCTTATTTTCTTTTTCACTTCTCCTCTGACCTTTCTATATATCGCCTGATTCTCAGATGTATTTGCAACCTGACCTCTGTTATACGTGCTCTTTTTCTGCTTCATCATATTCTCTATCTCTTTGGTCATCCAGGGAGCCCTGACTTTAGTTGCCCTGCCCTTCCCCCTCGTGGGAATGTACCTCAACTATACCTGAACTATTTCCTCTTTAAAGGCAGCCCATTGTTCCATTACAGTTTTGCCTGCCAATCTTTGATTCCAGTTTACCCGGGCCAGATCCGTTCTCATCCCACTGAAATTGGCCTTCCCTTCCCCCCCCCCCGTTAAACATTTTTACTCTAGATTGCTCCCTGTCCTTTTCCATAGCTAATCTAACCTTTATGATACCATGATCACTGTTCCCTAAATGTTCACCTGCTGATACTTGCTCCACTTGATCCAGATCCAGCAATGCCTCCTCCCTCATCGGGCCAGAAACATACTGATCAAGAAAGTTCTCCTGAACACACTTCAGAAATTCTTCCCCTTCTCTGCCGTTAACACTATTACGATCCCAGTCTATATTAGGATAATTGAAGTCCCCCATTACTACTACTTTATAGCTCTTGAACCCCTCTGTAATTTCTCTGCAAATTTGCTCCTCCATATCTTTCCCACTATTTGGTGGTCTATGGAATACACCCAGTAGTGTAATGGCACCTCTATTATTTCTTATCTCTAGCCATATAGATTCTGTCCTTGACCCCTCCAGGACATCCTCCCTCTCCAGCACTGTAACATTCTCCTTGACCAATACTGCCACACCACCTCCTGTCTTCCCTTCCCTATCTTTCCTGAACACTTTATAACCAGGAATATTTAATACCCAATCTTGCCCTTTTTTGAACCAGGTCTCAGTTATTGCCACAACATCATATTCCCATGTGGCTATTTGTGCCTGCAGCTCACTTACCTTGTTTACTATGCTTCATGCATTCACATACATACACTGTAAACCCATCTTAGACCATCCTGGATTCTCTCTTAGATTGACCCCCCACCCCCCCCCCCCCCCCGCAATTCTTACTATTTCTTACTTTAGTGCTCTCTGCCTCTCCCAATCCTTTAAGCACTTTATTTCTCCTTTCTAATGTTACATCCTGGTGCCCATCCCCCTGCCAAATTAGTTTAAACCCTCCCCAACAGGTCCTTGTGGTGAAGGTACTCCCACAGTGCTGTTAGGTAGGGAGTTCCAGGATTTTGACCCAGCGTGTGAGGTCATTGAACTTTTTGCGGCTTGGGGCTTGACTCCTGGCATTGACTACCACGGCTATCTGGTCTCACTGCCTTCTGAGGCACGATTGGAGCTTAAACATCGGCATGGACTGATTGGGCCGAATGGCCTGTTTCTGTGCTGTATATTCTATGTCATTCTGTGTAACTTCAGGAGGACATGGAGAGACTGGTGAAATGGGTAGACACATGACAGCTGAAATTTAATGTAGAGAAGTGTGAAATGATACATTTTAGTAGGAAGAATGAGGAGAAGCAATATAAACTAAATGATACAATTTTAAAGGGTGACCAGGAACAGAGACACCTTTGATGGTGGCAAGACAAGTTGCGATGGCTGTTAAGTAAGCACATGGGATCCTTGGCTTTATTAATAGAGGCATAGAGTACAAAACCTTTATAAAACACGGTTAGGTCTTAGGTCCGCAGCATAACAAAGACCGCCTACTTCCACCTTCGTAACATCACCCGTCTCCGCCCTTACCTCAGCTCATCTGCTGCTGAAAACCTCATCCATGCCTTTGTTACCTCTAGAGTTGATTAATCCAACACACTCCTGGCTGGCCTCCCACATTCCACCCTACGTAAACTTGAGGACATCCAAAACTCGGTTGTCCGTGTCCTAACTCACACCAAGTCCCGTTTGCCCATCACTCCTGTGCTCGCTGACCTACATTGGCTCCTGGTTAAACAGCGCCTCGATTTCAAAATTATCATCCTTGTTTTCAAATCCGTCCATGGCCTCGCCCCTTCCTATCTCTGTAATTTCTTTCAGCCCCACAACCCCCCGAGATGTCTGCGCTCCTCTAATTCTGCCCTCTTGAGCATCCCTGATTATAATTGCTCAGCCTTTGGTGGCCGTGCCTTCTGTTGCCTAGGCCCTAAGCTCTGGAATTCCCTGCCTAAACCTCTCCACCTCGCTACCTCTCTTTCCTCCTTTAAGACGCTCCTTAAAACCTACCTCTTTGAACAAGCTTCTGGTCACCTGCCCTAATTTATCCTTATGTGGATCGGTGTCAAATTTTTTGTCTTTTAATACTCCTGTGAAGCGCTTTGGGACATTTTACTACATTAAAGGTGCTATATAAATAAAAGTTGTTATTGTTGTTGTAGGTGGTGTATTGTGCTTAATTTTGGGCACCACACTTTAGAAAGGATGTCAGAGCCTTAGAGGGGATGCAGAAGAGATTTACGAGAATGGGCCCTGGGATGAGGGACTTCAGTTATGTGGAGCGACTGGAGAAGCTAGGGTTGCTCTCCTTAGAGCTGAGAAGGTTAAGACGAGATTTGATAGAGGTGATCAAAATCATGAATGGTAAATAAGGAGAAACTGTTTCCAGTGGCAGAAGGGTCAGCAACCAACAATAACAACAGCAACGAGCGATTATAATCAGGGATGCTCAAGAGGGCAGAATTAGAGGAGCGCAGATATCTCAGGGGGTTGTGGGGCTGAAGGAGATTACAGAGATGGGAAGGGGCGAGGCCATTGAGGGATTTGAAAACAAGGATGAGAATTTTGAAATTGAGGCGCTGCTTAACCGGGAGCCAATGTAGGTCAGCGAGCATGGGAGAAGGGTGAACGGGACTTGGTGCGAGTTAGGACACAGGCAGCCGAGTTTTGAATGACCTCAAGTTTACGTAGGGTGGATTGTGGGAGGCCAGCCAAGAGTGCAACCAGAAGATACAGATTTAAGGTGATTGGCAAAAGAACCAGAGACAACATGAGGAAATATTTTTTTACACAGCGAGTTGTTATGATCTGGAATACACTGCCTGAAAGGGTGTCGGAAGCAGATTCAATAGTAACTTTCAAAAGGGAATTGGATAAATACTTGGAGGGAAAAAAATTACAGGTCTATGGAAACAGAGCAGGAGAATGGGACTAATAGCTCTATCTATGAGCTTGCCCAGGTACAATGGGTGAATGGCCTCCTTCTGTGGTCTATCATTCTATGATTCTATGAATGCAGAATCACCTCTTTTGGTTCATTCCCATGGCAACAAAAAAATTGGGAAATACTATAAGATAACAACCTCAGCCATTACTATAAAACAGATTTAATATACTTTAGTCATCTGTCTCAAGTTATAACACTCAAAAGTTTTGAAAGATTAATACAATTTTACACATATTACTGATGCATTATATCTTCTTATTCAGTCTAGCCATTGTTTTTAACACCCCGTTACTGTGAAGAGATTTTAAAATAATCAGGTTGATGAAGATGACGGCTATTAGCACGCTTTGACTGCTAAATCTCTTCTTTGCTTATAGATGATGGCAAGCTGTCCTTTGATGAATTCAAGGCTTATTTTACAGATGAAGTCCTGAATGCAGAAGAGATGCATGAATTGTTTCGTACCATTGATAGCAACCACACTGAGTAAGAATATTTATACTTCACCTTTATTCCCGTTGTAACAGTACAAAACTGCGTTAATTTATTCTATAAATTGTTAAGATCTTAGTTAACATTCCAAAATGTAGGAAGTGCAACTTTTCACAATTATAAAAAGAAATCATGGGGGTGATTTTCTGACGTCCGAGGAGGCGGGTTTGGAGGCGGGAAAATCAGAAACAATGAGGGCGGGTTTAGAACCCACCTCCGATCCGCATCCGCGGGATTTTGCCGGTGCCGGTTTTGGAGGTCGGGACACGGTCCCACCTTCAGCTGGCCATAGCGCTAGTTAAGATCATTAAATGCTCGTTAAGGGCCTCAGTAAGCCTATTTTTGAGGCCCTTGTGATTTTTTGACCATTTTGACGTGTTCCACGACCCTTCTAAACCACGCCAGCTAAACCTGGCGGGTTGACAAGTGGGTTGCCTCCTCAGAGCTGCAAGTCCAACATTAAATCATTTATTTCATCAGGGATTAGTTGCACGTGGCAGAACTTTGCTTTAAAAGGTCTTTGAGCACTTTTAGAAGACCTTCTGAAGTCGGAGGTGCTGCAGCTTGAAGCTATCAACTGTGGGACCTACTTGGAAGACTCTCTCCCCGTTTGCTGTAAGCGCTTCCCCAATGGAAGCATCTGTAAGCAGCATGGAAACTGTTATAAATCTCGTAATTTATCAAGAAACTACTCGTGAAATAACGCTGGACGGCCAGTTGGTGGCACTGTCCAAGGAGTATAAATACTCGGGTGTGGGCCCAGCTTCCAGGGACATTTTGTAAGACAAGGAACTAGTGAAGTACAACTAGACCTCCATGTTCTGAAACAAGTTGATTAAAGCCTTGCTTTATACTCAAACCAAGTGCGTAGTGAGTTTTATTACGTCAATGTAATCAACTTGATATCGACTCCACGCTCTGAGTGATTTCAGGAACAGCCAGCTACGACTTCAAATGCAGAAGGGAACTCCGGCGTAGAAATCAATCCATCATGGACAGACTACTCAGACCCGCCCGTCTTGACTTGGACCCAAATTCACCTACAACTGCTAAGGTATGGAAACACTGGTATCGTACCTTCAGCAACTTCCTCAGGGTGTGTGGTGAGAATGTTCCTGATAAATTAGAGATACTTGCCAATTATGTATCTCCTCATGTGTTTGACTATATCGAAGACTCTGTAGACTATGACTCCGCTATCCTAACATTGCAGTGACTGTATGTTAAGGCCCCAAACAACATTTTTGCTCGGCATCTATTGGCCACAACTTGACAACAACCCGGGGAATCACTTGACTAATTCCTTCAAAAGCTTCACAGGCTCAGCAAGGATTGTAACCTTAAAGCTGTCACAGCTGAGCAGTACCAGAAGAAGCTAATTCACGATTCCTTTATTAATGGAATTACGTCTCCCTTCATACGCCAGCGTCTGTTGGAGAATAAAACCCTCGAGTTACAGGCTGCCTATGACCAGGCGTGTTCCCTGGAATTAGCAAAGAGGAATGCAGATACCTATCTTTTACCTCATGCACGGGCTGCTGCTATCACTTTTAATGACTCCTTCGATAGGTCTCGGGCGGAAGCCCTCACCGATGATGACTCAAACTTAGCGGATGACAAACCCTACCCTAGAAGCCTTCACTGATGATGACCCCACCCTAGTGGCATCTTGGCAATCTGGAAGGAAGTGTTTCTTCTGTGGAGGTGCGTTCCATTATAGGAAATTCTGTCCTGCTCGTAACGCAACCTGCAATCATTGCAGCAAGAAAGGTCACTTTTCTAAGGTATGCCAGTCAAGAGCCGCTGTTAGTAAGAAAGGCCACCTTTCTAAGGTATACCGGTCGAGAGCTCCTATTAGTTTTGCAGCTACTATCTATAAAACTGCTCCTCCCTCAAGAGCCATTACTAAGGTTACAGCTACAACCTATAAAACTGCTCCTCCCCCAAGAACCACTACTAAGGTTACAGCTGTCAAGGGTAAAACTGCCCCTCCTCCCATCACAGCTGTTTTTCCCCAAAGTCTGTCCCATGCAGCCACGAAGGTTTCAGTAAATGGACACATTTTGAGTGCACTAATCGACTCATGCAGCTCTGACAGCTTCATTAGTAAGCGGGCTGTCAGTAAGTTAAAACTGCGTATTTACCCCTCGGACAGGGAAATTGCAATGGCTCTGACGACACTGACCACCAATTCTTTCGGCTTTTGTCTTGTCGACCTTATTCTCAATGGCCGCACTTATTTCTCCACCTGGCTCGGGGTGCTCAAGAACCTATGCAGTGATGTGCTCCTGGGACAGGATTTCCAGAAACAACTCAAAAGACTCACTTTCGAGTTTGGAGGGTCAAAGCCGGAGCTTACTATTTCCAAAATACCGTTTTGTGCGCTTTTGGCGGCTTCGCTCGACGAGCCCTCCTTGTTTGCCAATCTTTCCCCCCGATGTAAGCCCATAGTCACAAAATCACGACGTTTCAGCCAAGATGATCGATCCTTCATCGAGGCAGAAATCTCTCGCCTTCTAGCTGATGGTATCATTGAGCCATGTTCATCTTCCTGGAGGGCTCAAGTCGTCGTTGTTAAAAATCCTCTGAAGCAACACAAGAAATGTCTTTGCATCGATTACTCACAAACTATTAACCAGTATACCGACCTGGATGCCTACCCACTACCACGCATCGATGACATGGTCATTAACCTTGCCAACTACAAGGTATTTTCAACTTTTGATTTAAAGAGCGCATATCATCAAGTATTTTTAAAGGACTCTGACAAAAAGTATATGTCCTTTGAGGCCAATGGTCGGCTTTACCAGTTTTGTCGCCTTCCATTTGGGGTCACCAATGGGGTGGCCATCTTTCAACAGGCAATGGATAGCCTAGTCAAACAGGAGAACTTAACGGACACTTTTCCATATCTGGATAATATCACCATTGCTGGTCATTGTTACGTCCGTGTAATAATAAGAATAGGACTGCAGAGAACGGTACAACAGGTGTTTACTCAACATGGTTCAAACTGCAACTGAACTGTACAGATTACTACTCAACGTTATATACAGGTGTGGCCACTGCCGGTACTACAGTATACATGAGCTGTAAAAAGTAGTTCTCCCCTTAAAGGTACATACATTACAATTCCCTTTTAGATTAACAGTACCATAACACTCATTTAACAATTAAATATCAAACTAATTACAATTAACACTTTTAACATGCAACATTAGCTGAAAATAGTCTATTTATAAATTCAGTCTTTGGGGAGGCTTCCTGATCCTTTCTGGATAGCGCCTTTCCCGAATATCTTGCTCTTGGTGCGGAGGCGATTCTGGCCCCCTGTCGTCGGTTGGTTCATCAGCTTCCAATGCTACTGTTTCTGGGGTAGATGCTACCTGTACGTCGGGTTCATCACCAGGTACGTATGGGCGAGGCATGGGGTTGACTCGTTCCTGTGACTCTAGGAACTGGTCAGCATGGCATCTCACGATGCTCTCCCCAACGTCCACTGTGTACATTAGTGGCCCCTGCCGTGTGCATATCGTTCCTGGTTGCCATTTCTCTGTTCGGTAGTCGCGGGCCAAGACTGGTTGCCCTACATTGAAGCTCCTTGTCGGCTTCTCATTGATGTGCTGGAATTGCTTACTCTCAACATCTCTTCGTACATTTGGTCTGAGCAAATCCAGACGTGATCTCAACCTTTGGTTAAAGAACATCATGGCCGGGGCCTGGTTGGTGACTGCATGTGTCGCATTTCTGTAGGCTAACAGGAAATTGTCCACCTTATGCTGCAGTGGAATGTCGTCATCGCACATGGCCTTTACTGCTTTTTTAAAGGTTTGTACGAACCTCTCAGCCAATCCATTTGTGGCTAGATGATACGGGGCGGATGTGTAATACCTTACCCCATTCCTTTTCATAAATCTTCGAAACTCTTCAGACACAAACTGTGGTCCGTTATCAGAGCAAATCTGCTCTGTCAAGCCGTTCCTGGCAAAAATGGTCCGTAGGACTGCAATAGTTTTCTCCGTGGTGGTGGAGGACATTTTGATCACCTCAGGCCATTTCGAGTGCGCATCCACGGCTATTAAAAACATTGAGTCCATGAATGGACCAGCAAAATCAACATGCACCCGTTGCCATGGAGATGAGGGCCACTCCCATGGGTGTAGAGGGGCATGTGGTGGTGCATTTTGGGCCTTATGGCATCCTGAACAGCTCTTTGTCAGGTCCTCGATTTGCTGATCGATCCCCGGCCACCACACATAAGCCCTAGCAAGGCTTTTCATTTTCACCCCTCCCAGATGACCTTCGTGAAGCTCATTGAGCACTCTCTCCCTTAACTTGGGTGGAATTACCACTCGGGAGCCACACATCAAGGTCCCCTGGCATACTGACAGCTGTTCTCTTCTGGATGAGAATGCTGGCAACAGTGAGTCGCCATGTGCTGGCCATCCCTCACCGTCAAATCATATACCCGAGACAGTGTCGTGTCATTTCGGGTCTCCTTCTCTATACCAGCGTTAGTTATTGGCAAGCATTCAATTATAGTCGAATGAAATATTTTGACAGGATCCACTGCTGGTGCTTCCTCCGCATTAGGCACTGGCAGGCGTGATAGCCCATCAGTGTTTCCATGCTGTTTCGTGCCCTTATACTCGATTTCATTGGTGCGCCCCTAGAAAAAGGGACCATCTTTGTAGCCGTTGCGCAGTCATCACCAGAACGCCCTTCTTTGGATTAAAGATGGAGACAAGTGGTTGGTGGTCAGTCAGCAAGGTGAACTTCTGCCCGTGCAGATAGTGATTGAACTTTTTCACTCCCCACACTAGGCTGAGGGCCTCCCTGTCAATCTGGGCGTAGTTACGCTCGGCTGAGGTTAGTGACTGAGACGCAAAGGCTACTGGCCTCTCCGAGCCGTCCAGGAATTTGTGCGACAGCACCGCTCCAGTGCCATAGGGTGATGCATCACACGCCAACCGAATTGGTAGTGCTGGGTTGAAATGAGCCAACACCTCTTTTGATGTGATCAATGCTTTGCTCTTCTGGAAAGCTCATTTATATTCGTCACTCCACTTCCATGGTACCCCCATTTGCAGTAGGGTGTTCAGTGGGTGAAGTACGGTAGACAAATTCAGCAAGAACTTATGGTAGTAGTTCACCAGCCCGAGGAACGACCACAGTTGTGACACATTTTCCGGTGCTGGAGCCTTGACTACTGCCTCAATCTTTTCAGGGGACTTATGCAACCCCTCTTTATCAATAACGTGGCCACAATACGAGATCTGCTTTTGGAAAAACTCGCATTTGTGGCGATTAGCTTGGAGCCCATATTCCTTCAATCTAGTGAGCACCTGCTCCAGGTTGGCGAGGTGATCACTGTCATTTTCGTCCGTGACCAGGATGTCATCCAAATAACACTGGGTCCCTGGAATCCCTTGCAGGACTTGTTCCATTGCCCTTTGCCAAATAGCCGGAGCTGATGCTACCCGAACACCAGCCGGTTGTATTGGTAGAGATCTTTATGAGTGTTGATCGTGAGGTACTGTTTCGAGGCTTCTTCTACCTCCATTTGCAGGTACGCCTGGGCCAGATCAATCTTAGTGAAGCGTTTCCCTCCAGATAGCGAGGCGAAAATATCTTCAATCCGCGGAAGCGGATATTGTACAGTGTGAAGGACTTGGTTCACTGTCACCTTAAAGTCCCCACAGATGCGAACCTTCTTTGGTTCCCCAGGCATATTACTCAACGACCTCTTCATTACAGGAACGATGGGTGTAGCCCACTCGCTCCAGTCCACTTTGGACAGTACTCCTGAACGTTTCAAACCTTCCAGCTCTGCTTCGACGGCTGGGCGGATCGCATAAGGTCTTAAAAAACTTTGGGCTTGCATTTTCCTCTATTTTGATCATCGCTGTTATGCCTTTTAGTGTTCCGAGTCCCTGCTGGAACACTTCTTATGCGTCAGTTAGCATTTTTGACAGTTGTCCAGGTGTGACGTCGTCATCCTTTTTGGCATCTACAGTCAGTGCTTGTATGGAATGCCAATCTAGCTGTATCTTCTGGATCCATTCACGTCCTAGTAGTGGTGGCCCTCCATCTGGCAATACATATAGGTCCATTTTTGGTGTTTCCTTGCCGTTATATATAACGTTCACCCTTATTTTTCCTTTGGGGTAGACTTTTTGCCCCGTGTACGTCTTCAAGACAATCTTTGTATCTCTCAAGGGTATATTTGAGAATAGCCGCTTGTAGTCCCTTCGGTTTATGACTGTTAGGGCTGATCCTGTGTCCAATTCCATTTTCACTTGGACTCCTGCTATCTTGAGCGTGACCCAGATAGTTTGGTGATCCTCCGTTTTGATCACATTATGTAGTTTCAGACAACCCAGCTCCTTGCTTCCGGAGTCTGTATCACTCTTCTGTTCATCTGAATTACTCTCCGTCACCTTATGTACCTTCTTGTACTTCTCCTGTGGAGATTTCTTGCTGCTGGTTTTCTTTCCCGACCTGTAGACTCTTGCTATGTGTCCTACTTTTCCACACTGTCTGCACACTTTGTCCTTGAACCAGCAATCATTATGGTCATGTGTTGTTCTGCCGCAGCGATAGCACTTCACTGTTCCGTATGACATTTCAGTTATGCCATATTCTTGCGGTCTCCGTTGTATCTCTGCAGTGCCCCGTGCTGCTGCTTCGTGTGATACTGCAATGCTGAAAGCCTTGTCCAGCGTAAGATCCTTTTCTGATAGAAGCCATTTCTGGGTTCCTTCACTTTGAAGCCCACACACAAACTTGTCCCTTAAAGTATCTGCTAGTCCCATTCCAAACTGGCAGTGTTTCGATAGCTTGCGCAGTTCCGTTAAATACTCAGCATTACTTTCATCTTTATGCTGGTTCCTTTTGTGAAACTTAAATCTTTCTGCTATCAGCAGCGGTGTGGGGTTTAAGTGGTCCTGTAGGATTGACACTATGTTTTCAAAATCCTTTTCTACTGGCTTCTCTGGGGTTACTAGGTTTCGTAGTAAGCCATACGTTTTTGCATCCATTGAATTCAACAATACCAGCGCTTTCTTGTCATCTGGCACTTCATTCACCTTGCAGTATACTTCTATGCGTTTGACATATGTCGTTCCAATCTTTGACTTCATTGTCAAACGCTGTAATACTGCCACTCTTCGGCATTTTTGGGTGTGGTTAGACTGGCTTAAAATGGCGTCTCCCGCGCTTTCCTTTCTTCCCCGCTTCGGCTTAAAATGGCGTCTCCCGCGCTGCTGCCAATGCCGCTCTCGGCGGTCCTCGTGGCAAATGGCGATGCCCTGTGGGTTTTGTGCACTGCTCCTGTGCTGCTGCCAACACCGCTCTCTGCGGTCCTCGTGGCAATGGCAGCGCCTCGCATTTTCCTGCGCGCCTCTCTCCCCCGTTGACGCTGCTCGGCCCTTGACCACCGGCTGCGCTCTGCTCTCTCTCACCTCTCTCCCCCGTTGACGCCGCTCGGTCCTGAACACCGGCTGCGCCCTGTGCGCTCTGCCCTCTCTCTCTCCCCCGTCGACGCTGCTCGGCCTTTTTCTGTGCCGCTCGGTCGGGCTCTAGCCCGTCGCTGTCCGGGAAGGGTCTGCGCAGTACCTGTTGCCAGCCCGTTTCGCTGGACAACCGTGACTGGAAAGCCAAGCCTGGCTCTCGACAGCCTCCCCTGCGATGCTCAAATCTCCGCTGGATGACTGGGCGGTTGCCCGTGGTCGACGCCCGTGCTTCTGGACTCGACCTTCTTCCACTGTTCTCCAGGAGCGAATCCCTGGGAGGTGATGCGGAGTTGCAGGTAGGTTCAAACTTGCTCGTCGCCACTGTTACGTCCGTGTAATAATAAGAAAAGGACTGCAGAGAACGGTACAACAGGTCTTTACTCAACGTGGTTCAAACTGCAACTGAACTGTACAGATTACTACTCAACGTTATATACAGGTGTGGTCACTGCCGGTACTACAATATACATGAGTTGTAAAAAGTAGTTCTCCCCCTTAAAGGTACATACATTACAGTCATGACCAGAAGTAGCATGATGCCAACCTCCAGAAATTTTTTGACGCTCTCCATCGTCGCAACTTAACCTTAAATGAGTCCAAATCTGTGAAATCAGTACCATCAGTCAACATCCTTGGCTATTGGGTGGGCAACGGTATCATCAAACCGGATCCGGAGCGAATTTGTCTGCTTCAGGAGCTCCCTCCCCCTACAAATCTCTGCTCTCTTCGTCGGGCACTCGGCATGTTCGCCTATTATGCGAAGTGGATACCCCATTTCTCCGACAAGATCCAGCCCCTGCTTCACGCAAAGTCATTTCCATTGGAGGCAATGGCTATTTCAGCTTTCAACCTCCTCAAGCGACAACTGGAAAAAGCCACGCTTCGTTCCATCGATGAAAATCTTCCTTTCGTGGTCGAGTGCGATGCATCGGATGTGGCGATCTCTGCTACCTTGAATCAAGGTGGTCGACCCGTTGCATTTCTGTCCAGAACTTTGCAGGGTAGCGAGCTCCATTATCCTCCTGTCGAGAAGGCGGCTACGGCTATCATCGAAGCGGTACGTAAATGGAGTCATTTTCTCGCTCGTCGCCATTTCACACTTATAACCGATCAGCGCTCCATGGCCTTTATGCTGGATAACCGAAAACGCACTAAGATCAAGAATAACAAAATACAACTCTGGAGGATGGAATTGGCCGCCTTTGGATACACCATACATTATCAACCCGGCAAAGAGAATGTGGCCCCAGATACCCTCACGTGGGCATTCTGCTCTTCTGTGTCAACTTTGACTCTTGCGGATCTTCATACTGACTTAAGCCATCCTGGCTGTAAGAGCCATAAAAGCTTAAGAAAATACTTTAACGCAGAAGATCAGCATCTTCATCAGGGATTCTGACTTGGTAGAACATTGATTCTATGTCTGCCATCATGGCAACGAGCTCTTGTCTAAACCTAGTCAAGACGCCAATGAGGGTATTAGTAAGATCAGGACCTTGAAGCAGCTGGTCATTCAGTGAAGTTCCTCTGAATGAGGCGGCGCAGTCAAACACTACACGGATCTTTTTCTTCTTTGGGTGATACACCCCGTGATGAGGAATGTACCAGACCCTTCCATCGTCTCTGTTCAACTGTTCTTCGGGCACTTTTACAGCATAGCCTTTTGCTATGATGTTTCTCATGAAGTCTTTGTAGTCTTCGTGAAAGTCAGGGTTCTTGTTCAGCTTTCTCTTTAGACTGATGGCGCGTTGCTCTGCTATGCAGCGATTGTTCGGCATCTTCGCGGTCTGTCTTCTCAGTGGCAAACCAATGTGATAGTGGCCATCAATGAACTGTGTAGACCTTGTCATCAAATCCATGAACTGATGGTCTTCTTGTGACACCTCTGTCTTTTCCTCACAGCTGCGTTCTGAGAAGTCTGCGTTGAACTGCTGTATCAACAGCTCTTCAATGCTTGCGATAGAGATGCGATTAACTGTGACATTTTGTCGTTCCTCCTTGTTTGACTTGTTGCCATCATCTCTCCTTACCGGTCCATTGACTACCCATCCAAGGGCTGTCCTGACGGCGTAGGGTCCGTCATCCTTGCTGTTTATCACCTGCCATGGCTCCATAGTTTTGTAGGCATTGGTTCCAATTAATAGGCCAATTTCTGCTTCAATGTATGGGAGACGCACCTTTTCTAGGTAAGGCCATCCATCCACATCCTTCTGCAGGGCTAGGTTCCCTATTCTAACAGGAATCTCCCTCTGTGTGAAAACATTAGGCAGGTCTATGAAGTCCTTCTCTTCAAGTCCACACACTTCTAGGTCTGACAGGATATAACTTTGCATTGCCTTCTCATGACCCATGGTGCGTAATAGGATTTCTGTTCTTCTGCCTCTAACGTTCAGCTGTCGCATGAGTGATTCTGTGCAGAACGTTGCTGAACTACCTGGATCCATGAAGGCGTAAGTCTCCACAACCTTCTCACTCCTCTTAGACTTGATCCTTACTGGTACGATGGCAAGAATACAGTCACTGTCACCGGCCCCAGTAAGTCCGCAAGTCTCTGGTTCTAGCGACACCAGAGCACTTGAAACAACCGTCTCGTCGGTATTGTTTTCTTCACTCTTCTTAGGGACTTGTTCTTCTTTATGGATATGCAGCAGACTGGGATGTTTCCGAGTGCACTCTCTGCATGTTGTTCTTTGCTTACAGTTTCTACTCAGGTGCCCCTGAGAGAGACATCCAAAACATAGGCCGTTGCACTTCAGGAATTCGATTCTGTCCTTATGTGGCTGTGCTTTGATGTCGCTGCAGAAATCCAATGTATGATTCTTCTGGCAGAATAGGCATGGCTTCTGAAAGGCATCAGCAGACGTCCCTGTGCTGCTCCTTTTGGTAGAGGAGTTCTGGGGCCTTTCTTCCTCGGCCTGAGTGACGATAGTTGCAAAGCTGCTTCCCCTGGAACCACCTTTCCTGAGAGTCTTTGATTCAACAGGCTTGGCTTTCACTCTTCCATCAGTAGTCGGGCTGACATCCTGGATGTTTCCAAACAATGGGTCCCTAGCAATTTTAGCCTGTTTGTCTATGAAATTCACTAAGTCTGCAAACCTGGCTCTACTTTTCCGTCTCTCCATTATCTCAAAGGCTGTTCTTCTCCATTGTTCTCTCATCCTGTAAGGAAGCTTAGAGATGATGATTCTCATAGTCGTAGGATTGTCCATCTCTTCCATGAATTCAACATCCTCCATGGTGTTGCGACATCCTATGAGGAAAAGAACGTATGCCTTCAATGCCTCTCCGTCCTCCGATCTGATCTGTGGCCACTTGGTAGCCTTTTCAATATATGCAGTGGCTATCTTCAGCTCGTTACCATAGTGCTCCTGCAGCAACTTCCTGGCTTCTATGTATCCCCGGTCCGGTCTCATGTGTTCACAGCTTCTGACCAGGTCTTGTGGTTTACCACTGGTGTACTGTCCCAGGTAGTACAACTTATCACTGCTGCTCTCTGTTTTGGAGTCAATGGCTTGTTCAAAGGATCTGATGAAGGGCTTATACTTGAGTGGGTCACCTTGGAACACTGGTATGTCTCTTTGAGGGAGTCGAACCAGATTCTGTTGTTTTACAAGCATCTCTGTAATTTCGTTCTGACGTTGCATCACTCGGTATAGGCTTCTCCCTGTGTCTTCAGGCCTCTGGTGGTCATCAGCAGGGTCTAGTCTAGACCGTCTGACGTCTGGGGTAGCATCACGTGCTCCTGTTAGTGGAGAGGCCACTCTTCCACGCTGTAATGCCAGGGGATTGCCTTCGGGCTCTGTTGTAACTCTTGAAGGTGCCCTGGATCCAACTCTATGTGACAACGTTGACTGGCAGTGGCTCCCGCCATCCCGTGAGCCTTCATAATCTTCGTACGCACTCAACCTGGCGTCTGAGACCTCGATAGCTGTTTTTATCTCCAGCTGTTCTTTCTTTGCCTGCACCTGGGCCCGTTGGGCCTGCACTTGGGCCTGCAGTTGGGCCTGTTGGGCCTGCAGTTGGGCCTCTTGGACCTGCAGTTGGGCCTCTTCCCATTCAAGAGCTTGCTTCTCTGCTAAAGATGCTGCGCACGCCATCAGCGCCGCCCGTTCAGCCTCCGCTCTCATGCGTCGCGACGAGCTTGTGGTGGAAGCGACTGACCTGCGTCCAGAAACAGAGCTACCTTCTTTTCGATTTTTGCTCGGTCTGGCGGAAGTCTCTGAAATGCTATCGTCTGGTCCGACTTCATCGTCAACTTTATCTTTCTCTGCTGTATCAGCATCTTGTCGAATCTTTAAAATCCACTGTTCCGTGGCCTTGATATAGTCCTTAATGCTGGTTGATTTAAGATCAAACCAGTTGTGCTGATCATCGTTTCCCTCTTCTTCAGACAGAAGTGCTAATACATCTTCATTGAGTACATTAAACTCTTCATGCAGCTTGGAGAAATCGTAATACATTATGTCTTCAGCTTTCTTAATATTAGCATTATCTTCCATGAGGCGATCAATTATCTTCATTTTTCCAGTTATCTGAGCTAATTTAGCCTTCCTTGCACCTATGCTTCTATGTAACTTCTCTTCCATTGCCTTTGGGGTGAGCTTTATTTCCCTCTTTTGGCTAGCAATCCTTCTGGCTGAGGGAAGCTCCTGGCTCCGCAAGGCCTCGGCCATTTTACCCGCAGCTCTTATTTAGCTTCTCAATAGAATGAACAAAGCAAGTAACAGTCACTGTACCTTCGCTTTCTTATATTGTCGTCTGGCTCCGTGACCATTCATGTATACGTTCGCCGACGATTCCGTCCCTTCCTTCTTAGGGGGCAAGTTTTTGACTAATGTAGTGGCGCTTCTTAGTTTCCAAACAGGCAGGCCACTGAGCTGTGGGGCCTTTAACAACGAGTAGACGCGTGTCGAAATAAAACGTTCCCAAACGTAGCTTTGTCTTTTAAACTGTTTACTATAACACTTAACAAACGGAATTACAAAGCAAACACGTATAAACGAACACGGTCAAAAACTGTACTGCTCCAAACCTCACAGCTTCTGCCTCTTTCACCACGTGCAGTTTAAACTGTAAAATGGCTGCACCCATGTGTGGCTTAGGGACTGTTCCATTGTGGCAAGAATGAAGGGGGTGTCGGACTATACTACTGGAGCAAGAAAATAGGGGGTTTCTTGCTCCAGTAGTATAGTCCGACACCCCCTTCATTCTTGCCACAATGGAACAGTCCCTAAGCCACACATGGGTGCAGCCATTTTACAGTTTAAACTGCACGTGGTGAAAGAGGCAGAAGCTGTGAGGTTTGGAGCAGTACAGTTTTTGACCGTGTTCGTTTATACGTGTTTGCTTTGTAATTCCGTTTGTTAAGTGTTATAGTAAACAGTTTAAAAGACAAAGCTACATTTGGGAACGTTTTATTTCGACACGCGTCTACTCGTTGTTAAAGGCCCCACAGCTCAGTGGCCTGCCTGTTTGGAAACTAAGAAGCGCCACTACACTGGCGTTACCCGTATGTTGCACTTTGTGTGTTGTAAAAATCTCCCATTTTCTACGGAAGATGTGAAAAGAACGTGCTCCTCCTGTAGAATTTGTGCGGAATTAAAACCGCAATTCTTCCGTCCATCGGATGGCTCGCTCATACACGCTATGCAGCCTATGCAGTGACTCAGCATTGACTTTAAAGGGCCATTGCCTTTCTCAATGCGAAACACCTACTTACTGACTATGGTGGACGAATATTCATGCTTTCCCTTTGCTTTCCCCGTCCCAATATGCTTACTTCCACAGTGATCAAATGCCTTGATCAAGTCTTTTCCCTTTGCGGTACAGCCAATTTCATCCACTCTGATCGGGGTCCCTCCTTCATGTCAAGCGAACTCAAAAGTGATCTCTCCCAATGGGGAATCGCCACAAGTAAAACGACACTGTACCATCCCATCGGTAACGGACAGGTTGAGAGATACAACGCTATCATTTGGAATGCTGTTCATCTTGTGCTGAGGTCACACAACCTATCAGACCAGCAGTGGGAAACTATGCTCCCTGATGTGTTGCATTCCATCAGGTCTCTCCTTTCTACGTCTACCAATGTCACACCTCACGAGCGATTCTTCAGCTTCCAGCGTCACTCCACCCATGGGACGTCTCTACCGTCATGGTTGGCAGCTCCCGGCCCCGTGCTGCTCCAAAGATTCGTCCGATCATCTAAAAATGATCCTCTCGTCGACGAGGTAGAACTCACAGACGTCAACCCCATGTACGCGCACGTGCGATACCCTGATGGCCGGGAGCCCACCGTTTCGCTCCAGGACCTGGCTCCCTGACCGGCCGGTTCCACGGACCCAACCGATAGAGGGACCCACGGGGATGATGCCGACACGCTGCGCTCCCCCGAAGATGATGCCCTACCTGGGACATCGAAAGATCTTCCAGCTGCCCCACCGGATCCACTCAGGGAGCCGAGCGCTCCCCGTGGGATGGCCACTCAAGGCCAGGACGCCGGTCAATCCCCGACTATCCAACAGGATGAAGCTGGTTCTGCGCCTGTGGGGACCCGCACCCTGAGTCACGATCTCCCCAGCCTCCCTTGGGTCGATCAGAGCAACATGGGCCCTGTCGATCCAGCGGTACGGATCAAGCAGCCTAGGGACCAAGACATGATCCGGGGAGATGTGCCTTCTAGCCATAAACAAATATCTGAAAGACTGCGGCTATTCGTGGTCCACCTAATCCGTTAAGAGGAAGTTGCGGGACTTCCAAATCTTTTAGGCAGGAAGAATGTTATAAATCTCGTCATTTATCAAGAAACTACTCATGAAGTAACGCTGGATGGCCAGCTGGTGGCGCTGTCCAAGGAGTATTGTGGCAAAACCACCAATGGACTCCTGTACAAATGCATAACTGTCTTTAACCCAATGTTACAGCATCTATGTTTGTTTGCTGAGTGTAAATAAGCTTTCTGTAAAAGTCCTGAAACAACGCGATGACGTCATCACGTTGGTCACGTGATGCCCCGAATGGCGGGAAACATGATGATGTCATGACGTCAGAGAGTGGGAGGTCCCTAGATCAGACCTCGTGTAACAAGCTGCTGTAAAGTCCTGTTTGCTGTTGCTCCTGCATGCTTTTGTTTTGTTCGCTTGTTTAATTAAATTCGGTTGATTTATTGAACTGACTCGACCTCAGTGCTTCAGTTAGGGATCGGTCGATTCCTACAGTATAAATACTCGGGCGTGGGCCCAGCTTTCCAGGGACATTTTGTAAGACAAGGAACTAGTGAAGTACAACTAGACCTCCATGTTCTGAAACTAGTTGATTAAAGCCTTGCTTTATGCTCAAACCAAGTGCGTAGTGAGTTTTATTACGTCAGGAACCATTTATTTCCTTTCACCATGGACCTCAGATTCGGATGAGAAGCATCCACGGCAGCAGCAGAACCAGGCAGCTCAGCAGCAACAGCAGCAGGAGCCCCAACCTCCTGCTCACCCACCTGATGCGGCACAGGGCAGAAGGCGTCAGCGCATCGAGGCACCTCGCCGCAGGAGATACCACCAACAGAGGGTTTACAGACAGAGGATGAGCTACCTCAACATGAGTGAGCAGCAGTGCCAAAGCAGGCTGAGACTTTCGCGAGAGGTTGTCCGAGACATCTGCGGACTGCTGCAGCAAGACCTGGTGCCCAAAGGAATGGGTGGACACCCCTTACCAGTGGCTGTCAAAGTCACCACCGCACTCAACTTCTTTGCCTCAGGCTTCTTCCAGGGATCATCAGCGACATCAGTGGCATCTCCCAGTCGGCCGCCCACAGTTGCATCACGCAGGTTACTGATGCCCTTTTCTCAAAGGCCCACAATTACATCCACTTCTCAAGAGATCAAGCAAGTATAACCGCGCATGCGGTTGGCTTTGCAAATATGGCAGGCATGCCAATGGTGCAGGGCGTCATAGACTGCACACATGTGGCCCGTAGGGTACCCCATCACAACCCAGCTATCTTTGTCAACCATAAGGGCTTCCACTCCCTCAACGTACAGCTGGTGTGTAACCGCAAGAAGGAGATTTTGCATGTTTGCGCCAAGTTCTGTGGTAGTTGCCATAACTCTTTCATCCTGCAGCATTCTAGTGTTGCTCTGCTTTTCAATCCACCAAACCAACTTAACGGATGGCTCCTTGGTGACAAAGTGAAGAAGTGGCTAATGACGCCGATCAGGAAGCCAGCTAATGAGGCTGAAGAGCGCTACAACGCCAGCCACACTTCGACCAGGTCCATCATTGAGCAAACTATTGGGTTCTTGAAGATGCGCTTCCGTTGCCTTGACCGATCAGATGGAGCCCTGCAGTATACACCATACAGGGTCTCCAGAATGGTCGTGGTCTGCTGTGCACTGCACAACATCGTACAGCGTTGTGGCTTGCAGCTTCCTGAGGAGCAAGTGGCTCAGTTCCAGCCCTCCTCAGATGAGGAGGAGGAGGAGGCTGAGGAGGAGGAGGATCTGGAGGAGGTGGAGGAGGAGGAGGAGCAGGAAGAGGTCAGAGTGCCGGTGTATCGACCAGCATCAGTGGCAGCACGTGAGCACATAGCTGCCCGGGATGCAAGGGATGAACTTATCATGGCCAGATTTGCATAGGTTGTCCGAGTTGGCACATGTCCTTGGCTCCATCCTAAGACATCATTGACAATGGACATGACTCTCTGGCCTCCTTTCACTCAGGCCACCAACCTGACAACACAAGTGTGGCGGAGCCCGCACTGTGACGCTGCCTAAGGCAAAAGAACAGATGCCATAACGCCATCATTTTGGCATCAAATAATTTTAATGCTTTCCAACAGGGATGGCATTTCATCAAATCCTGTGCAATGATCCAAGGCAGCAAGAAGCCATAAAATCGGACTGAAAAAGTGATGTCAGCAGAGGCGGGTTTCAGTCCCAAAACACTAATTGACCAAGGGCAACCCACACCTCTGAAATCAACTGGCCAATTATGTGAAAATCGCAATTTTTTGAAAACTATCAGTGGAGGCGGGTTTCAAACCCACCCAAACCGAAAACCGCCTCCATCTCCCCTCCAGTGAGAAAATTGCCCCCAAACATTTAACATTACACAGGAATCAGTTGGCATTACACATCTTTGCTTTATCTTTCAGATGGCTCACATGAAATTCAGTATTGTTCAATTGTATAGTGATCAAGTCATCCTTATCTCACAGGCATGCGACATAATACTCCTTTCCCCTCCACAGCAATCAGAGAATATATATGTGGTAAATGAGCTGTGATCTCAGTCAGTGGAAGAGTTATTCTCTCTCCTAATTTTGGTGTATTAAAATGGAAAAGCTGTACTGGTGCATTAGTGAATGATTTTCTGCAGGGTAGAAGGAGTTTTGCTCTATATTTTATTGGGCCTGAATTTACGGTGGGAGGCTTCCTGCGGGCTAATGCCTCCAAACCGGAAGAAAAGTACGAACCTATCTAATGGTCCCGGAAGTTCAAACACTTGCGTTCCTGGGCCTCTGCGCGTATGCATGTATAAAGGCCCACGTATCCCGGGGTGCACGCGGTTCACAAGCGCCTCTGGGATCACGTGGGCCAGGCCAACCAATCAAAAGGGGGGATCCCCATTATGCTTATGGGGATTCCATTTACGTACGGAATCCCCTAAAAAACACAATTACACATCAGTTAAATAAAACTAAATCATTACATGTTCAAAATTAATTAAAATACAATTAAATTAAACATTTAAAACAAAAATTTAATTTTTTGAAAAGTAAATTTAAACGTTTTAAAGGTGCTAAAAATAACCTAAACTAATTTTAAAGATTTTTGTTTAAATAATTTTTAAAAATAATTTTATTATTTATTTAAACTCTTATGCTGGTAAAAGAAGACCCTACGCCTGCTTTTACCAGGCATAAGAGTTTCACGGGCATTCGCTGGGGAGTAGTCCGCCAACCAATGTCCATTTCCTAGGGATGCGGTGGATCTGACAAGCTGAATCTTGACAGATCGCAAGTTCCGGGTTTTCGCGCATGCGCATCGCACACGGAAACCCGGAACTTGCAGGACACTTACAGCCACGTACATGGTCATAGGCCCTGGAAAATCCGGGCCATCGTGTTCTACCTAGCCTATGAGTGCTTGATGCTTATAGGAAGTGATGACGCAAAACTAACCCAAAATGTCTTTTAAAAAGTAGGAAGTTGTTACAAATTGATCACTTGAACCCAGCATATCCAGTCCCAAAAGGTTAGAGACAGATTGACCAAATGAATAAAATTACCAAAATGTTGTTGCTGCAAAGGGGAGATGCATATGATGTTCATGTGATTCAGCAGTGAACTGTCTATTTTGTAAGATGTTGCAATTGGAAGAGATTTTTTTTCTTTTTAAATTAGAAGGCACACACAGGTGCTAGTTCTGGGAATACTGCAAATTAAACACCAGCTTAACAGAAATAAGTAAAAGTGATGTGAGAACTACTTGCAAATAGTGATGCAGGATTCGAAAATTGCAATGGTTCAATTTCACTCAGTGACCTGCTGGATGCAGTTCACGTGGCAAAGGTGTTACATTTGCTATTCTCCAGTTCAAGTCACATAATTAAAGAGGATTGAAACATCGTGTACTATCCCCTCTCTAACTATTTTCAACAGCATAGGGAGCATGTCATGAGGACCTGGTGACATATCCACTTTGAGTTCTGCTTTTCAGAACCAAATTCTTTTCTACAGCTGTCTCTTACAATTGCTCCATATCCTCCTCTAGCACACCTATGTTTTCATTTCTACTATCATTTATGAAAAAACAATGCCGAGTATTACATAGAATTACATAGAATTTACAGCACAGAAACAGGTCATTTGGTCCAACAGATCTATGCCAATTTATGCTTCACACGAGCCTCCTCCCACATTAATTACTTCATCTCACCCTATCAACTTATCAGTATTTATTGAATATCTCTGCCATTCCTTCATCCTCCACAATTAAAGCTTCTTGATAAGCAGCACCTAGAAGGGTAACTAAGGGAATAATTTTGAAGGGTGGACCCTCACATTTGATTTTGAAGATGCATCGAAGCAATGATAGGAGACCTTACAGTCTCCAGACATTCACCTTAATTGTAACAACTCACTGTTCAGTAGACAATACCTACCATTAACAACCTGTCCCTGGCAGCTCACCTCCAACTTCCCCATCTCCCACTACCTTTTCTGTAATCTCCCAAGACTTATGTGTCAGCTGTGGCTCAGATGCTGCACTCTCGCCTGAGTCAGAAGGTTGTGGGTTCAAGACCCACTCCAGAGACGAGCACAAAATCTAGTCTGACACTGAGGGAGTGCTACACTGTCAGAGGTGTCGTCTTTCGGATGAGATGTTAAGCTGAGGCCCCAGCTGCCCTCTCAGATGGATGCAAAAATTCCATGGCACTATTTCGAACAAGAACAGGGGCGTTTTCCCCATGTTCTGGCCAATATTTATCCTTCCAACAACATCGCTAAAACAGATTATCTGGTCATTCTCACGTTGCTGTTTGTGGGAGCTTGCTGTGTGCAAATTGGCTGCTGTGTTTCTTACATTACAACAGTGACTACACTTCAAAAGTATTCATTGGCTGTAAAGTGCTTTGGGATGCCCCGAGGTTGTGAAGGGTGCTGTATAAATGCAAGTCTTTCTTTCTTTCAAGGGGCTTAAGTTGACAGTTGTCATTTCTCCTTCAATGGGACTTCTTTGCTTTTGATTATGGGCAACCTTTTCCTTTGCAGCTATTCCATGGTTAGAATGCTTTTGCATGCAGGAGATCATTAATACTGAGGAGGACTGCAACAAATTACAAGAAGGCATTAATAAACTTGCAGAATGGGCATATAATTGGCAAATGAAATTCAACACAGATAAATGTGAGGTATTACATTTGGGTAGGAAGAATAGGGAGGTCACTTATTACTTGGAGGTGCGAGTCTGGGTAGATCTCAGAGTACAAATACACAATTCACTAAAAGTAGCAACACCGGTTCACAAGGCCATAAAAAAGGCAAACCAGGCACTTGGGTTTATTTCTAGAGGGATAGAATTGAAAAGTAGTGAAATTATGCTAAACTTGTATCAAACCTTGGTTAGGCCAGGAATACTGCATACAATTCTGGTCACCATATTATAAAAAGGATATAGAGGCACTGGAGAGGGAGCAGGGAAAATTTACAAGGATGATACCAGAACTGCGAGGATATACCTATCAGGAAAGGATGAACAGGGTGGGTCTTTTTTCGCTTGAAAAAAAAGGCTGAGGGGTGACCTAATAGAGGTCTTTAAAATTCTAAAAAGTTTTGATAGAGTGGATACAGAGAGAGTGTTTCCACTTGTGGGGAAGAGCAAAACTAGATGCCATCAATATCAGATAGTCACCAAAAAATCAAATAGGAAATTCAGAAGCAGCTTCTTTACCCAGAGAGAGATGAGAATGTGGAACTCGCTACCACAGGGAGTAGTTGAGGCAAACAGTATAGTTGCATTTAAGGGAAGGCAAGATAAGCATATGAGGGAGAAGGGAATAGAGGGTTATGCTGATAGTCAGATGAGTAAAGACGGGATGAGGAAAGACTGGAGGAGGCTCGAGTGGAGCATAAAAGCCGGCATGGAATGGCCTGTTTCTGTGCCATATATCCTATGTAATCCTCCTGACTCCCCAAAGTCTTTCCACCATCTACAAGGAACAAGTCAGGAGTGTGATGGAACACTCTCCACTTGCCCGGATGAGTGCAGCTCCAACAACACTCAAGAAAACATAGAAGATAGGAGCAGGAGTAGGCCATTCGGCCCCTCAAGCCTGCTCCGCCATTCAATGAGATCATGGCTGATCACCCAAATTCAGTACCCTGTCCCTGCCTTCTCCCCATATCCCTTGATCCCTTTAGCCTTAAGAAATATATCTAACTCCTTCTTGAATACATTTAATGAATTGGCCTCAACTGCCTTCTGTGGTAGAGAATTCCACAGGTTCACCACTCTCTGGGTGAAGAAATTCCTCCTCATCTCTGTCCTTAATGGCTTACTCCTTATCCTTAGACTATGACCCCTGGTTCTGGACTCCCCGACCATCGGGAACAGCCTTCCTGCATCTAGTCTGTCTAGTCCTGTTAGAATTTTATAAGTTTCAATGAGATCCCCTCTCATTCTTCTAAACTCCAGCGAGTATAAGCCCAATCGACCCAATCTCTCCTCATATGTCATTCCTGCCATCCCAGGTATCAGTCTGGTGAATCATCGCTGCACTCCCTCCATGGCAAGAACATCCTTCCTTAGATAAGGTGACCAAAACTGCACACAATACTCATGGTGTGGTCTCACCAAGGCCCTGTACAACTGCAGCAAGACATCCTTGTTCCTGTACTTGAACCCTCTCGCTACGAAGGCCAACATACCATTTGCCTTCTTAACCGCCTGCTGCACCTGCATGCTTACCTTCAGCGACTGGTGCACAAGGACACCCAGGTCTCGTTGCACTTCCCCTTCTCCCAATCTATTGCCGTTCAGATAATAATCTGCCTTCCTGTTTTTGCCACCAAAGTGGATAATCTCGCATTTATCAACATTATACTACATCTGCCATGCATCTGCCCAATCACCCAACCTGTCCAAATCATACTAGAGTTTCTCGGCATCCTCCTCACAGCACACATGCCCACCCAGCTTTGTGTCGACTGCAAACTTGGAGATATTACATCTAGTTCCCTCGTCTAGATCATTAATATATATTGTGAATAGCTGGGGTCCTAGGACCGAGCCTTACGGTACCCCACTAGTCACTGCCTGCCACTCGGAAAAAGACTCGTTTATTCCAACTCTTTGCTTCCTGTCTGCCAACCAGTTCTCTATCCAAGTCAGTACCTTGCCCCCAATTCCATGTGCCTTAACTTTGCACGCTAATCTCTTATGCGGGACCTTATCGAAAGCCTTCTGAAAGTACAAATACACTGGTTCTCCCTTATCTATTTTACCAGTTACATCCTCAAAAAATTCCAGTAGATTAGTCAAGCACGATTTAACTTTTGTAAATCCATGTTGACTTTGTCCGATCCTGTCACTGTTTTCCAAGTGCTCTGCTATTACCTCTTTTATAATGGACTCTTGTAAGAAGTCACACAACACCAGGTCTGCAGCCTTCCGGACTCAATATCGAGTTCAACAATTTCAGATCATAAGCTCGGCCCCCATTTCATTTTCTCTTGTAATTGTTCCACTCCTTTCCCCCCCCCCCCTTTCCTTTTGTTTCTCTCTCACACCTGGCAGCTATCTTTTGCCCTGCCAGTACACTTTACACCTAATCCCAGCCTATTACCATCTCGTCTAGCTTCTAATCTCTTTTACTTCTTTTGTTTCTTTTATTCTTTTGTCCGATCGCAGCCCTGCCTCTGATCTAGTTTCTTTTCTTTCCAGTTTTGAAGAAGGGTCCAACCCGAAACGTCAACTCAAATTTCTCTCCACGGATGTTGCCTGACCTGCTGAGTTTTTCCAGCATTTTCTGTTGTTATTTCGGATTTCCAACATCTGCAGTATTTTGCTATCGTACCAGGTTATAGTCCAACAGTTTTATTTGAAATCACAAGCTTTTGGAGCGCTGCTCCTTCGTCAGGTGAAGTGGAGAGATGCATAAAGACACAGCTTATATAGTCAATAATGGACTCTAGCATTTTCCCCACTACCGATGTCAGGCTTACCGGTCTATAATTCCCCGTTTTCTCTTTACCACCTTTTTTGAATAGTGGGGTAACATTAGGGTAAGAAGCTCAACACCATCCAGGATAAAACAGCCCGCTTAATTGACACCCCATCCACCACATTAAACAGTCACTCCTTCCACCACTGGCGCACTGTGGCTGCAGTGTGTACCATCTACAAGATGCACTGCAGGAATTCGCCAAGGCTTCTTCAACAACACCTCCCAAAACCATGACCTCTACCACCTAGAAGGACAAGGGTAGCAGGCGCATGGGAATGCCATCACATGCAAGTTCTCCTCCAAGTTACACACCATCCTGACTTGGAAATATATTGCCGTTCCTTCATCATCGCTGGATCAAAATCCTGGAAACCCCTCCCTAACAGCACTGTGGGCGTACCTTCACCACATGGACTGCAGCGGTTCAAGAAGGTGGCTCACCACCACCTTCTCAAGCGTAATTAAGGAGGGGCAATAAATGCTTGCCTTGCCAGCGATGCCGACATCCCATGAGCAAATATAACAAAAAGTGCCTCCTCCTCTATAGCTGTGAGTGTGGTGATGGGTGGAGGGCCATCTCCGGTTCTCTGGCTCTCCCTGGTGTTCTGTACTCTCTTCTCCTGCAAGGAGGGAAGCAAGAGACCTTTGAGTGAGAGTCATAGAATGAGTGGGATGGATGAAGGACAGCATCTATTGAGGGTAACTGTTAGGGCGAGGCGTGACATTGTATTAAGATGAGGGTGAGTGTCAGTGGGGGATGGTCAGATGGGGATGTGAGGAAGTGCATAGACAGAGAGGGATGGGTGCACCTGCAAGGTACGTTGCTGTGAGGAGTGATGTGCAGGAGTAGGCTTGGGAAGGCAGAGTGAGGGGTTTGGGGTGACACGCACATCAGGATATAGTTGAATGTGCCTTTGTACTCACCTTTCCGGCCCTCATGAGGTCATTAAATCGCTTCCTGCACTGTATCCAGGAGCGTGGCACCACACTCCTGCTGCTAACCTCCTCTGCTATCTCCAGTCATGCTTTCTTCGTTAGTGAGGTTGGCTTCTTCCTCCCATCAGCAGGGAATGAAACCTCCCTGCAGGCCCTTGCACCTTGCAGCATGAGGTCCAGGGAGGCATCACTAAAGTGTGGGGCAGCAGTGGAACGTTGAGTCTCCATTGTATGCAGCTACCTATCTTTCTCCCACCTCCACAATCCTTCAACTGTCATCTTTGCAGAATTCCTTTAAATACCTCAGCTGAAATAGACCCATGCGTGTCGTCATCACGCCCGCTTGCGTTAATTGGTTGGGAAACCCGGAAGTCAGATGCAAAAGCAATGGCTGGGTTAAAAAGCCACTGACAAACGCGCTGCTGAAACTTTCGGGTTCCCCACGCGCGTCAGGGCTCTCCAGCTGCCAGTGCGTCGGACAGTGAAAATCCCTCAGCAGGTGCAGAATTTGGTAAAAGCCCAAAACATTTACTTTGTTTTTGTAAATTGCAAATTCTGACACCAAGATGTGTTAACACTGTGCTTAAGTGAAGGAAAACAGGTTTAATTAGATCATGCCTGATTAATATCCTCAGAGTTTGTGCTTGCTAGAATGAGGCATTAGTCAGTCAGCTCAGGATAAGATGCACAGACTCACGTCAGAAAAGGCAGGCTCATACCAAAATATAACATTAGTGTTGTTTTGTTGTCAGTGGGAGTCACCAAAGTGATTTGTCAAACAGTAGAAGCGAGACGTGAAGCCAAACTGTAGGATTCAAATATAAATGTGTGGAAGCAGAAGAGTATTCTGAGCTTATAACCTCTTTAAAAACTAAAAAAGTCAGTAGAGTATTTGAATAATTCAAATGGCTCCTCTATCTGGAGCTATCTGGAGCTATCATGAATTTTCAATCCATCTTGTGAGGTTTGTATAATTGAACAATTTCATTGTCACATTTTTATTCAGATCATGAGTTTCAGAGAAAAGCAGTGTAAGTCTTGCTTTGCTCCTGTAGGCTTTCTGTACCCTCTGTGTCACTGATGATGCCAATGCTGTCAACCATTGCTTCACTGTCTTTGTCACAGAAGGTTTCAGAAAGGAATTTAAGCCTTAACTGAAGTACAACATGCATTTTTTTTTAAAATCCATCGTGATTACTAATAGCATTTTATCTGTCAGCCCATCTGCAAATAATGCTCCAATCCCTGCTGATGATAAGAAAATGAAATCTCCCTTCAGAAAAATTAGTTTCATAAATTCACATCGGGTTATCAGGTGCAATCTATAAACTGTTTACATTTATATTTTTCAGTCGTTGTCCCAGCAACGCACTGGTCGATGGTGAATGTTTCATTGGTAGTCAGCAGTCTTCACTTCAAAGATTTCAATCAGTGAGAAGTTTGAGAGATCAGTGACGAGTTAGAGTTAATAATTCTGTTTGACATCATCACACACTGATAAATAAATGACTTGACATATGTAATTGGTATGAATGTGGTTAGATCAGACCAAATAATTTACATCCTTTAAACCCTGGCTATCTGTTCTTTTAATTATTTGTTTTTAACTATTATTGGCAGTCAGGCTGCATATGTTCAAAACCTATTTTGTTCTGTGAGGTGTTACTGAGATTCATTTTACTAGGTTTTGCTTGTGGTATTTGTCAAAGTAGAGGTCAATAAAGCCCTTGAGAATCGAAGAAGCTTCTGCCTATATCTTGTGACAGCACTGTGTACTGCCAGACAAGGCATGTTGCAGCAGTGCTGGAGAGTTCCAGTATCACACTGTCAAGTTGATCCAAAATTGCAGCTGTAGATTGGTGTCTCACGCTGCATTAAGTGACAGTTTTATTGTCTGTGGAGCTGACCTGGGCTTTCCAGAATAGATAGCTGAATGAGATGCGGCTTTATACCATGTGAACTAATGACATAGGCTGCCATCAATTTATTTCACTTGTGACTCTCAGCAGATAACAGTGGGAATTAACTTTCTTCATCATCCAACCTTACTTTCAGAAGGGAAAGATAATTTGCCTTGGTACATAATTGTCCTATGTCCACTTTGAATCACTCACTGAGCAACATAAGTAGCAATCATATTTCTTCAACATTATATTTACGAAATAATACAAACATAAGGAGGAAGGACCGAGGTAATCATATTGATAAATTTTACAGTATGGAAAAGAGCAGTATAGAAATCCGTTTTCCTTTTATAAAAGCATAGAATAGAAATTCTAGAGTTTGGGAGGCATGGATATCTGGCACAGTGGGGCAGCAGGGCAGGAAATTGGGGCAGAACCCATTTCCACCAAGTTTCCATCTTGCACTGACAAATTCCAATGGAGGGGAGCCTGAGTGCTTGTCCAGCCAGCTCCACTCTGTCGATGACTTCATTTCTTGGGCTGGATGTCAGGCTCTCCCAGAAGTCACACCAATTCCACTTACTGTATGGCCAGCAGTACATACACCTGCATGAAGTAGACATACTTACCATACAGAACTTTATATGGATGCAACATTCCCGTATCCAAATAGCAATCGTTCTGAGAGAGATTGATTGCCTTTTAGATATTTGCAGACCAGCAAGATGTAACTCCGAAATTCAGCTATGTCTGCAAGGTAGGTACTCTAGTAGCAATGACAGTGGCATGGGTGCTGCTCCCTACTATTTATATGACCCCTTCCCAGAGATTTGGGGAGGATCAAAGTGAGAGAAAACAGGTGGGTAGAAGTCCTACCCCACCACACTTTAGGTGGTGCAGCACTGGGACCACAATATCTGATTTCATGGCTTCTCTACTCTGCCACAATATCATGTCTTCAACCAACTGCAGAAAAGTCCCCCTACGGCAATATGAATCTTGCATTCCTCACACCAGCCAACTTGGTGGCTTTCGAGTAACACTGGCGATCTAATGACAATTGCTGATGAATTATGTGCAGTCCTGTACTGTGGTTCATGCACACTAACAATTGGTTGAAATTTCCCAAACTTATTTCACATAGTGAAAAGCCATTAAAAAATAGCAAGGGATTTGGATTCCTTCAGATGTCCATATTAGCAAAATACTGTGTAGAAAAGCAACCCTGGTCTGCTTCTCGCACGCTCTCAGATAGCACTGACAAAAAGAATGTGAAATAAAATTTAAATTATTTCATATTATTTTTACTCCATTTTTGTGTTATGTGTAAAAAACCTCAAACTGAAAAATTATGGGCCAAAACCTTGTATACACACCTCAGTAAGGAATAGACTTTTCTGACAAAGGGTGTACACCTGAAATAAGAACATAACATAAGAAATAGGAGCAGGTGTAGGATATTCGGCCCCGTGAGCTTGCTCTGCCATTCAATAAGATCATGGCTGATCTTCTACCTCATCTCCACTTTCCTGCACTATCCCCTGAAATGTCAACTTGTCTGTTCTCTCCATGGATGTGGAACAACCTGCTGGGTCCTTCCACATTTTTCTGTGTTCTTATGGACTTACAGCGCTGGATTTCCCTCCTCTGCCAGAAGAGGGTTGGACTGAGACTTCCGCCTGCCACCCCAACTTTGGCATGACCCTGACCCTAGGTCATAGGTCATTGCTCATGTAGGGTGTGCTCTCTATCGCCAAGAGGGAGCTTGCCACTGCTGGGAAAGGAAATTGCAGTGGGACCATTGTCACAGCACAAGAAGAAAGGCTACTTAAAGGAGGTAGAAGAGCCCCAAAAACGTCAGGGCATTCATTTTTATTTAGTCTTTGGACTGAGCTGTGGCTTTAAAAAAGTAAGCTTTTGGGGCCTGAGGAGAGGGAGAGGGAGAGATACCCACTGTTGGGGCATATGCCTCCAAATAGGGCATCAGCGGGCTTTCTGATGCTGTCCTAGAGACAGTCACTATCCCTCTCCTGGTGGTCCTTGGGGTTAGCGGTTCCAGAGGAGGGAGATAGGGAAATCAGTCAGGTTGCCAGGCCCCACCTCCCTTCTGTCATAGAGGCAGAAGGGCAATGAAGGGTAGCTGGCAGCTTTTCCTTCAGGGTCGAAGATAGGGAAATAAGTTTGGGACAGGAATGTACCAATTTTCCTTTGTATTTATTTGCTATACTACCCAATTTTGGGTGGAACAGCAGAGGTAAATCTAGTCCACGGTGTCACGCTGAATATATTATATCTACTGGCTTCAGTCCTGGTTTATTCTTAATACCATCAATCATTTTCACAATCAATACTGTTTTTGCAATCGATCATGTTTACAGTTAACAGAGCTTTTGTGAAGCATGGGTATTGCATTTCAGCACAAAGTATTCAACTTTATGTCTCCATGGTCTTGAAAATATTTCCCATGGTAGAAAGCTAGATAGACCAGCATAAACCAGAATTTGGAAAAATTGCAGCAACACAGCACAATTTTAATAAAGGTAGGTCTCGCGGGAGATTGCTTCTTGAATATGAAACTTATTTGCCTTAGAAAACTAGGCCAACAGGCTGAATCATAGAGCATTTGTGTTGATGACATGACTAAGCAGCAATCTGACAAACCAATAAATTCCCTCACCCTTAACTGAATGAGTCATCATCATACTTCCTAATGAATCATCTGCAACTTTCATAAGCAATTTCTCCAAAGCAACTAACTTTAGTCTTTTGAGACCCTTTTCATAATTTTCAATCTGGGCATTTATTGCCCATTACATTATATTTGGCTAGAATTATTTAATTATTGTTGCGCCATTTGAAATAATTGATTAATTCTAATACTATTTGCAATTATATAAAAAAAGTAAAGTGCCAATAGAACTCTAATTGCAAAATGATTTTAAAATTAAAATGTCACTGAATTAATACAGTCTAATTTATTAATAATTTAAAAATATATTCTCGGGGCATTTTTAATGGAAATGTGGCAATACTCCATGAGGCACAGTGCCATACCATAAATATTTGATAGTTCTTTTCATCGTCAAAGATGACTCATGTATGAAAATGGATATGTGCAAGGCAGCAATTGTCAGCAATAATACTAAAAATCTTTACTTTGCTTCCATTTTAGCAACCTCAACATTGAAGAAATATGTGGTAAGTGCTGTGTTTCCATTTGCTGTGCTCAGTGGAGCAGCAAGTAAAATACAGAAAAAGATACGACTGCTTTTCAAGTTAATGTATGCTATCCTTTTGCCAGTAATGTACAATCTTAAATGTTTATTCCCCACTCGGGGCAATGTGAGATTTAAAATATATTATTCCTAACTAAAAGGCACAATTAAATCTAAAATCAAACCATCTTACCTCTGTGGAGTTGTATCTGTGTTTTATATTATTTTCCCCTACAAAAACAGTGCAGAACTGGACATAGATGATCTACAACAGAGTTGAGAGGGGGCAGGAGTTATAAAATATTTATGTCTCTGTTCCAGTTGTTCAATGTGGGCTCTGTTTTGTCAGTGTATAATTGATGTTTTTCTCTCTATTAGGTTTCTGATCATACTTTCCCACCATAATGTGGCCCAAATAATTGTTTAATTTATACAGATATACTTATATATGTTTATAAATCAACTTGTCAATTATGAAGCACTATTTTCTCCCCAGGCCAATTCTCAGCATCAACTTAAAAGGTTGAATAACTTGCAGCTAGACCTCTGCCAGCGTTTGGGGGTGATCAAATTTCTAGGCCTATGTCTTTGACCACGCCTTCGGTCACTTCCTTAACTCTGTTCTCCCCTACCCTGACTCCCATGAAGCACCTTGTAAAGTTTCACTATTTTAAGGGCAATAAGTGTCAGCCTTGGCTCAATGGTAGTGCTCTCATCTCTGAATCAGAAGCCTGTGGGTTCAAGCCCTACTCCAGAGACATGAGCGCACAATGTAGGCTGTGGGAGGGCTGCACTGTTGGAGGTGGTGTCTCTCGGATCAAATGTTAAACTGAGGCCCGTTTGCCTGCTGAGGTGGTTGTAAGAGATCCCACAGCACTATTTGAAGAAGAGTAAAGGAGTTCTTCTGCTGTCCTGGCCAGCATTTATCCCTCACCCAAAACCAACAAAACACTTACCTATTGCTGTTTGTGTGATCTTGCCTTGTGCAAATTGGCTGCTGTGTTTGCCACAAAAGCAATTCATTGACTATGAAGTACTTTGGAATGTCCTGAGGACATGAAGGGCACTGTATATAAAAAAAAAGACTTGCATTACTATAGCACCTTTCACAACCTCAGGTCATCCCAAAGCGCTTTACAGCCAATGAAGTACTTTTGAAGTGGAGTCACTGTTGTAATGTAGGAAACGCAGCAGCCAATTTGCACAGCAAGGTCCCACAAACAGCATTGTGATAATGGCCAGATCATCTGTTTTTTTAGGTGTTGGATAAGGGATAAATATTGGCCAGGAGACCAGGGAGAACTCCGCTGCTTCAAAATAGTGCCATGGGATCTTTTACATCACCTGAGAGGGAAAACGGGAGCTTAACGTCTCATCCGAAAGACAGTACCTCCGACTTTGCAGCACTCCCTCAGTACTACATTGCAGTGTCAGCCTACATTTTGAGCTAAAGTCTCTGGAGTGGAACTTTGAATCCACAACCTTCTGACTCAGAGATGAGAGTTCTACCCACTGAGCCACAATGCAAGTTACTTCTTTCTATGTTATATAAGGTAGATTGTTGATGGTGTTTGACCTTTAATACATAGAAACATAGAAGATAGGAGCAAGAGTAGGCCATCCGGCCCTTTGAGCCTGCTCCACCATTCAATGAGATCATGGCTGATCATCCAAATTCAGTACCCTGTCCCTGCCTTCTCCCCATATCCCTTGATCCCTATAGCCTTAAGAAATATATCCAACTCCTTCTTGAATATATTTAATGAACTGGCCCCCACCGCCCTCTGTGGCAGAGAATTCCACAGGTTCACCACTCTCTGGGTGAAGAAATTCCTCCTCATTTCAGTCCTAAATGGCTTACCCCTTATCCTTAGACTATGACCCCTGGTTCTGGATTCCCCGGCCATTGGAAACATCCTTCCTGCATCTAGTCTGTCCAGGCCTGACAGAATTTTATAGGTTTCGATGAGATCCCCTCTCAATCTTCTAAACTCCAGTGAGTATAAGCCCAATCGACACAATCTCTCCTCATACGTCATTCCTGCCATCCCAGGTATCAGCCTTAATACGAAAGGCATATAGGTTTCCTATTGGAGCAGTGTAAGCAATAGGAAAGTATGAAAAGTGACCTACAACAGACTAAGCCAGCATTCTGGACAGCAGGAAAACTGATAAAAGGACATGGAGTGCAAAGGAGATTGTAGAAAATGGCAGGCTGTGCTGATGGGAAAGAGTTGAACCTGACACAAATATCTCATGTAGGTTCGTAGGGCACAATGTGTGTTATGTTTCTGTGATGCAACATAACTACATATGAAAAGGCAAAGCTGAAGAGTGGCACCACAAAATTCTGTAAAATTCTTGGGCCCAAAATTATGAGGCCGTTCTAGTGGACTCCCACGGTTAGTCCAGGAGGAATCCACCAGAGTGGCTGTGCACTCAGTCAAGACCCAGCGTCCCTGCCTAAAGTGTGTGTTCCCCGGATGGCTGAGCCTCCACCCACCACTAAAGACCATCAATATCGGGATGCGGGGCCGTGGGTGGCGACTCCCTAAGTTGAGAGTTCTGCCAAAGACCTGAAAAAACTTCAGTGGTGTTAGTTGTAGAGTTCGACAGTGGGCACAATCCTGGTGTAACTCCATAGATTGCAGCCCTGTGGTTTTCCAGGACGTTAACTTTGCATTATAAATGATTATGTACGCATGCATTTACTAACAGCACTGACAAAATGTATTCCATCTGCTACCAGTGTGACATGAGTGATTTTATCTTGACCATACAATACAGACATTAAGGGGGTCATTTTAAACGAACCCACCTGGCAGGAAACAGGCAGGTTCAGGTCGGATGCCTGTTTTATGCTCCGATGAAGTGAATGCAGTGTAAAATCAGGCGTGGTGTAAAATGGGTGCCTGATCTGAACACACCCATTTCACACCCAGTGGATTAGATTAAAATGACCCCCTTCAAGATGCAGAAGGGGTGCCTGAAAATCATGTCCTTTTATAAGTTGTGATGTGTTAAAATGATTCTTTTTGAACTAAGCACAGGAGTTGGCTTAAGGATTGGAATACTTGCATGATTTGTCATTTTCCCAGTATCAAAAAGAGCAGCAGTCGGAATACTGACCCCTGCAGAATACTACTGTCTACCACACTTCAACCTGAAAAATAAGCATTCACCACTACTCTGCTTTCTGTCCCGTAGTCAATTTTGTATTCATAGTGCCACTGTCCCTTTAATCCCATGGGCTTTAATGTTGCTAACAAATCTATTCTGTGATACTTGTTATTGAGGAGCTATATGAAATGGACAATAATCAACACTCCTGAAAACTTAGTTTTTTCACAGGCTATGATTTTATTTCTATACATGTAAAGCCATTATGAGCTACTGCAGAGCTTTCTGGGTATATCAGATTTCCCAAATTTTTCCTGAGCCAATTAGAACAAAACCACTAGAGGTGTGTGCATTACACAGGAGAACCAGCTAACTTGTGCAGGTTTCAGCTAACTTAATGCATGGGGAGCAGCTTAACAAGTGGCTCAACAACATTATTACATAGATTTACGGGTGCATTCTAATTTTATTTAGCTCCTTTGGTGTGCCGTAAATGTTCAGAGACAATTGTAATTGATCCCACAATGGCAGGCTGCTACTCCAATTTACTGTGCCTTTGTTGCATACTTGCAGGCAATCCATCCTGACTACCCCTGCAATTTTGGGCAGTGCAGTTTTGGCTAGAAGTCCCGTCCTGCTGCACTTCTGCCATAATGCAATCAATCTCACCGAAAGAGCTGTGTGTTCCTGCGGGTATGCTAAAAGTGGAAAAAAAAGACAAATTCTAATTTAATACACTTTGGGCTAGAAATTCAGCTGCTTTGCGCCTCCCATTAGTGCCTGCGGGGGGCGGTAACGGGGTGCTAAGAGGTTACCGACTGGGCGCGGCGAATTCAGCAACGCCCGCGAACTTCCCTGGCGGTTTTGCACTGGCGCTAACACTTACCGCCTCGGTCTCTAGCGCGCCGCAGATTGTGACGTCATCAAGTGTGCAGTGCCCCGTTACCGCCCCGGATGTGAAATTCGCTCCTGCCCCCTGCTGCATCACTGGGCATCAACAACGGCAGCAACAGGAGGCTTTGTCACCTCGGCTGTCCGCTTGGGGTGCAATAATTAAAGGCAGTGGCGGTCAGATAGGCCAAACTTTATTCTTCGCACCAGTCTGGTGCCTGCTGAAAGTTTTTGAAGCCTCATTGCTGCGCGATGCCTAAGCCCTCCACTCTCTGAGAGTGAGTGGGGCTGTAATGGAAGTCGCGCAGGTCCCCTGGCCCCACAGAACTAAGAAGAAGAATGTTGCAAACCATCATTGGCCTTTCCCTTTAAGCGAGCGAAGGAGCCTCTGATGCCGGTAGCACTGCACTGTTCTTCAGCACTCTACCACTACCGCCCCTCTCACACACATTAGTGCCCTAAGAGAAGTGGTTAGCGCTTGATTTAGCGTACCAGTTCCCTCTTGGAGCGCTAAAGCTGAAGCTCCCAGGATCAAAAAAGGATTATCGCCTGGCAATAATTTTCTCAGATTTCAAAAGTTATCACCCCAAACGGGGCATAATGGAATTTCTAGCCCGTTCAGTGTGTTAAAAGGAAATTCATCCCCCAAATGTGTTACATGCCTGAAATTATTTGGAAGTTTATGTTGTGAACTACTGGGGCCCTCTAGCTCCTCAATGTTTCTTTGATGTTTGGTTTGTATTTGGTTTGGGGGGGTTTAAACTAACGGCAGGGGGATGGGATATGGAGTGAAGCTATAGTAGGGGGTGATGCACAGCCAAATATAGAGGAAAAAACAAGTCAGCCTGGAAGGTAGAGCAAATATGTAATGGCACAAGGGAATATGGCAAGTCTGGATGGCATTTATTTTAATGCAAGGAGTCTTGCGAGTAAGGCAGATGAATTGAAGGTGTTGATGAACACATGGGAGTATGATATTGTTGCTATCACAGAGACATGGTTGAGGGAGGGGCAGGACTGGCAGCTAAATATTCCGGAGTATAGAATCTTCAGGCGAGACAGAGGGGGGTGGAAAGGAGGAGGGGGTGTCGCAATATTAATCAAGGAGTCAATTACTGCTGTAAGGAGGGATGATATCTTAGCAGGTTCCTCTAATGAGGCCATATGGGTAGAACTTAGAAACAAAAAGGGGGCAAGCACTTTGCTGGGAATGTACTATAGGCCCCCAAACATTCAGGGGGAGATAGAGGAACAGATATGTAAGCAAATCTCAGAGAAGTGTAGAAATAATAGGGTAATAATAGTAGGGGATTTCAACTTCCCCAATATTAACTGGGCTGGTCAGAGTGTGAAAGGCTTAGAGGGTGCGGAATTCTTAAAGTGCATCTAGGAGAGCTTTTTGAGCCAACATGTAGAAAGTCCTACAAGAGAGGGGGTGGCACTGGACATAATTCTAGGGAATGTAGCCGGGCAAGTGGTAGAAGTGTCAGTAGGAGAGCATTTTGGTGACAGTGGCCATAATTCGGTGAGATTTAAGGTATTCATGGAAAAGGACAAAGATGGACCGGAAATAAAGGTTCTAAATTGGGGGAAGGCCAATTTTAATATGATAAGGCAGGATCTGGCCAAAGTGGACTGGGATCAGCTACTTGTAGGAAAATCCACATCAGAGCAGTGGGAGTCTTTCAGAAAGGAAATAGAAAGAGTACAATGCCAACATGTTCCCGTAAAGGTCAAGGGTGGGATCAACAAGCCCAGGGAACCCTGGATGTCAAGGGATATACAAGAATGGATTAGGAAAAAAAGGGAGGCTTTTGGCAGATACAAAGGACTAAAAACAGTGGAAGCCCTAGAGGAGTATAGAAAGTGCAGGGGAGTACTTAAAAAAGAAATTAGGAGAGCGAAGAGGGGGCATGAAAAAACACTGGCAGGCGAAATAAAAGAAAATCCCAAGGTGTTTTATAAGTATATTAAGGGCAAGAGGATAACCAGGGAAAGAGTAGGGCCCATTAGGGACCAAAGTGGCAATCTGTGTGTAGAGCTGGAAGATGTGGGTGAGGTTTTAAATTAATATTTTGCAGCTGTGTTCACAATGGAGAAGGACGATGTAGGCATAGAAATCAGGCAGGGGGATTGTGATATACTTGAACAAATTAGTATTGAGAGGGAGGAGGTACTAACGGTTTTAGCGGGCTTAAAAGTGGATAAATCCCCAGGCCCAGATGAGATGTATCCCAGGCTGCTGTGTGAGGCAAGAGAGGAGATTGCAGGGGCTCTGACACAAATTTTCAGATCCTCTCTGGCCACAGGGGAGGTGCCAGAGGACTGGAGGACAGCTAACGTAGTACCATTATTCAAGAAGGGTAGTAGGGATAAACCAGGGAATTACAAGCCAGTGAGCCTAACATCAGTGTTAGGGAAATTATTGGAAAAAATTCTGAGGGACAAAATTAGTCTCCACTTGGAGAGGCAAGGATTAATGAAGGATAGTCAGCATGGCTTTGTCAGGGGGAGATCATGTCTAACCAATTTGATTGAATTTTTCAAGGGGGTGACTAGGTGCGTGGATGAGGGTAGTGCAGTTGATGTAGTCTACCTGGACTTCAGTAAGGTTTTCGACAAAGTCCCGCATGGGAGACTGGTCAAGAAGGTAAGAGCCCATGGGATCCAGGGCAATTTGGCACATTGGATCCAAAATTGGCTTAGTGGCAGGAGGCAGAGGGTGATGGTCGAAGGTTGTTTTTGTGACTGGAAGCCTGTGTCCAGTGGTGTACCGCAGGGATCGGTGCTGGGTCCCTTGCTGTTTGTAGTGTACATTAATGATTTAGATATGAATGTGGGAGGTATGATCAGTGAGTTCGCAGATGACACGAAAATTGTTGGAGTGGTAAATAGCGAGGAGGGAAGCTGTAGGCTACAGGACAATATAGACGGGTTGGTCAAATGGCCAGAACAGTGGCAAATGGAATTTAACCCAGAAAAGTGTGAGGTGATGCATTTTGAGAGGACTAACAAGGCAAGGGAATACACAATGAATGGTAGGACCCTAGGAAGGACAGAGGATCAGAGAGACCTTGGTGTGCATGTACATAGATTCCTGAAGCCAGCAGGACAGGTAGATGAGGTGGTTAAAAAGGCATATGGAATACTTGCCTTCATTAGCCGAGACATAGAATATAAGAGCAGGGAGGTTATGATGGAGCTGTATAAAACGCTAATTAGGCCACAGCTGGAATACTGTGTGCAGTTCTGGTCACCACACTATAGGAAGGATGTGATTGCATTGGGGAAGGTACAGAGGAGATTCACCAGGATGTTACCTGGGCTGGAGTGCTTCAGCTATGAAGAGAGACTGGACAGGCTGGGGTTGTTTTCCTTAGAACAGAGAAGGCTGAGGGGGGACCTGATTGAGGTGTACAAAATTATGAGGGGCATAGCTAGGGTAGATAGAAAGGAGCTTTTCCCCTTAGTAGAGGGGTCAATAACCAGGGGGCATAGTTTCAAGGTAAGGGGCAGGAGGTTTAGAGGGGATTTGAGGAAAAACTTTTTCACCCAGAGGGTGGTTGGAATCTGGAACTTACTGCCTGAAAGGGTGGTAGAGGCAGGAACCCTCAGATCATTTAAGAAGCATTTAGATGAGCACTTGAAACACCATAGCATACAAGGCTACGGACCAAGTGCTGGAAAATGGGATTAGAATAGACAGGGCTTGATGGCCAGCACGGGCACGATGGGCCAAAGGGCCTCTTTCTGTGTTGTATAACGCTTTGGCCTAGAAATTCAGTTGCTTGCGCCACCAGTTTGCGCCCAAAGAGGCCACTCAGAGGCTTTAGCGCCACTGGCCACAACCACCGCGATATTTAGCGGGGCGCTAATGGCGGCGTTAGCCTGTAGTGCTGCGCTGCCACCGATGACGTCATCGGTGTGCGCAGCGCCCCGCTACCGCCCCGAATGCCATATTAGGTCGCGGCCGCCTCTTCCGCGCCGGCCGCAAATAGCGACCGGTACACAGGGGCCTACCTGTGGCGGTAGTGGCGCGAGTTAAGGTGGAGGTGCGGCCGGCCGCTTTTTCGGCGGCCGCCTGCCCGCACCTCTGTCCCCGGCCTCCTACACCCCCCCACCGCGGCATTGCCGGCTGTTTCCCGAGAGCCCGGCACTTCTCCTTGGTGCCGGGCTCATTTGCCGGCACTCGCGAGCGGGGATCGCGCTGTTGCAGGCACCTCCCCCTTAACAGTGGGAGGAAGGCCTGCAGTACCGCAGCGTGCCGTGCCGCAGCGGGTGGCGCTGCGGCACTTTGCGCGCCGATATTCAGTTTCAGCGCCCCAAGCGGGGCGCGGGAAGCCTTGTTTAGCGGCCGGCTTCCATTTGGGGCGCAGAAACTGAATGTCCCGATGGCGCAAGTGGCTCCGCGCGCAGCGGTAATTCCGGCGCCCAGGCGAGCTTGGCGCCCCAAAGTGAATTTTTAGCCCTTTGACTCTATGGCCCCGATTTTCGGCTTGTGTGGGAAATGGTCGGGTTTCCCCGAATGTGGGGTTTCTGACACACATAAAAAAGTGTCAGCCAGCTCCACACAATTTTCCCTCAAGTGGCCAATTAATTCCCAGCATGTGGGAAGCCTTGCTAATTGTCCAATTCAAGTCAGAAATCCCCATAGTATGATGTCATCATTCGTGGTGCTTTCAAGGTCCATAGCAAGTACTGCATCCTCTGAAGGCTTCCAAGCGAACCATACAGGATGGCAGAGGAGCCTGCAGCAGCTGTGGCCAGTGCCAGACCCCGAGCTGCCTTCAAATTCGACGAGGCTTCACTGCAGGCATTATTGGATGGGGTTAGGGCCCACAGGGAGGTCTTCTTCCCTAGGTCAGGGAGGAAGAGGCCTCCCACTGAGACCAATACTGCATGGATGCAGGTGTCAGCAGATGCCAACTCGCTGGGAGTCACCAGAAGAACCTTGGCATTAAATCTCTAACTCCTTCCTTTACTCCCCCACAGTACCATCCAGAGCCCCCGTCCTCACTGTGGAGGAGGAAGAGGCTGTGCAGCCAGACTCCTCAGAGGAAGCTCCAACCTCTGAGAGCACAGCGTCAGCAGAAGTAAGCGCACCCAGCACCACTGCAGACACTCACACCTCGGGGGGACCTTCGGGACATAGAGTAGTATTGTCACCTGGTGTTTCACAGCTCACAAGTGAGCCTCAGCAGATTCTGGAGACAGGGACAGCAGTGGAGAGTCCTCGTCGGAGGGCGCAGGACTCTGCCAGCTCAGCTCAGCTGCACTGCATGTCGACCCTCTGCCTCTGGGTCCATCCGCAAGAGAAGAGGTGATGGATCTCCATGCACAGATGCAGGAGTCTCTGGCAGGTTTTGTCTCCAGGGTCGCTGCGAGTGTAGAGCGAATGGAGGAGTCCATAGCGACCATGAGCAGAGCCTTTGTGGAGTCATTGGCGCATGAATGCATCACCATGGAAAGGTTGGCAACCTCCATGGAGGAGATAACTCGCCAGGCTACGGAAAACATGGTGAGTGCTCATAAGAGAATGACATCTCTTGAGGAGAGTTGGCCATCTGTTGAACAGAGAAACCAGATCTTCATGGAAGTCCTTCTGAGTAGGACTGCCAGTGCAGAAGTGGGTCCCCATGGCCCCCTAAAGCGCAGCAAGGTGCTCTCAAGCCACTTCCAAGCACTGGCCCCTTCTGGTCTGTGCAGCTTCAGGTGAGTGAGCAGCAGCCTAATGCTCCTGTTGCTGATCCTGCTGTTCCTGGTTCTGCTGCTGCCGCCTCTGCTGCTGGAGATCCTCTAATGGCAAGAAGGGAAGGAAAAAAAGGCGTCCCATGCTTCTCGTAGATGCCTCCGCTGAGGAAGCGCTGAGTGAGGGTGGCGAGAGGGGCTTCCCAGGAGATCGCATTGGAGAAGTGTGTGAGGCTCCAACCTTCCACAGCTGTGCCTAAGCCTTGAAGAAGTTGCCCCAAACCTGCAACGACAAGGTCCTTCAACATACAAGTGCTGTCCCTTTAAATCACAGCTTCTCCGATTGACCTGCAGCTGACAGCTAGCAAGCCGGCAAGCTTCACGCCAGGTCTCATCAGCGGGGTTCCCCGCAGGCGTGTTTGATGTGGGGAAAGCCCCAAAGTCGCAATGGCCCCGGAAAATCTACTTCAACAAGGTAATTATTGGTCATTAGTGTGCCGACGACCAGTCCCGCCAGTGGCGGCCGGGACTGAAGCGGGTCGCGGGGAAACGGCGGTCCGAAAGCCGGACGGGGCGGGGAATCAGGCGGGGGGGTCCCGACCTGCTTTTTCGGCGATTTTCGGCCCCCGGCCGCATGAAAAGCCGTCCGACGGCTGCCAGAAAATTGACCCCTATGACTCTGTTTATGCCTGAATGATGGTCGTACTCCAGGGAAGATTCATTAAAATCACATTTATGAGCTTTCATCCAGTGACTACAAGTTAGGTTGTTTAAAACTCTCACCCATTTGTAATTTTAGTTTTTCTTCTACCAAAGGTTCTCTAAGATATCAGGTTCACTGTAAATTCTATAGTCTCCGCACACTCATTTCTGGAACCTGTGGATGATGAGGTCAAAAGGGAATTCATTTTTGATGAAGTGGATGGTGGATTAGAAAACTGTGCATTTGCTTTTGGAATTTGAATTTGATTCAGTGCTGATGAATAGGGTGAATAGTCTCCATTTCCTGATTACTGTGAGGGCCCAAAGTCAGATGAACTTTCATAGTGATCTGGAGTGAATCCACAATTAATTTTTGGCTAGTTCGAACAGCATTGGTATATTGAATCATAGTGCTGCACAATGGTTCATGGAAATGTCCCATTGGTGCAGTAGAACATGTTCTCCCAAGGCTGAAGTCAAATCATACTGTTAGAAGAGGATGGGGTAGATATTATGAAGGATATCACTGAACTAGTGCAGGACATTCTGCGAGGGGAAGGAGAACAGCCAAAAGTCATGCTTCATGGTGGAACCAATGACATAGGTAGAAAAAGGATTGAGGTCCTACAGGCAAAGTTTTAGGAGCTACAAAAAAGATTAAAGTACAGGATCTCAAAGGTGGTAATCCCTGGATTACTCCCAGTGCCACATGCTAGTGAGTACATAAACAGGAAAATAGTGCAGGTGATTGCGTGGCTGGAGAAGTGGTCTAGGAAGGAGGGCTTCAGATTCCTGGGGCATTGGGAACAGTTCTGAGGCAGGAGGGACTTGTACAAGTCAGACAATTTGCACTTGAACAGGGCTGGGACCAATTTCCTTGTGGCAAGGTTAAGTAGTGCTCTGGGGGAGGATTTAAACTAATTTGGCAGGGGGAGGGGCACCAGGAAGCAGCAGTAGAGAGGAGAGACAAGGTGCAAAGAAAACTAGGAGGGACAAACAGCAACAGAACAAAGAATAGTGCAGAAGAAGCAGGAATTAGATGGTGGAAAAAAGCAAAGCAGGCTAGCATGGTGTTAGAATGTATGTGTGTTAATGCAAGGAGTGTTGCAAATAAGGTTGATGTGCTACAGACTCAAGTTGCCACATGGGATTATGATATAGTGGCTACAATGGAGACTTAGCTTAAACATGGGCAAGGATAGGAACTAAACATTCTTGGTTACAATGGGGGAAAAATTCAGTTGTTTGCGCCTCCCGTTAGCACCTTAAGAGGGCGCCAATTGGGGTGCAAAGCAACTAGAGGCCAGGCGCGGCGATGTTTGTGCCGCTCGCGAAATTAACTAGACATTTTGCAGCGGCGCTAAACACTTCCGCCACAATGTCCTGTGCCGGCAGATTGTGACATCATTCGAGTGCGCAACACCCCGTTAGCACCCCGGACCGGATATTGAGTGGCGCCCCCTGCCTTACCACCTGCCGCTAGCAACTACAGGTTGAGGGGAGCGTTATGCTGTCAGAAAGGGACTAGGGGAGCGCTATTTAAAGGCGACCGCTTCCTGCCTTTTTTTGTCCGTGACATTTTTGCACCACGCAGTCTGAGAGAGAGAGAGAGAGACTTCTGGAGAGATTCAATGCTGTGTGAAGGAGTTTTGAGAACTGAGCAGCACTTTGCAGGTTTATTTTGATTTGCCCTTCCTTGCTTCGCCAGCACTCTGAGGTAGCACCTCACTCCTCGGCGTTTGCACCTTAAGACAGGTGTGAAGCGCCTGATTTAGCGCTCCAATCACCTCCAGGGGCAATAAAAGCCAAATTTGCTGTCAGAGGCGATAATTAGCGCCAGGCGCCGAACTTTGCACACGGCCGACAACGGCGCCCCAAATGGGGCGATACTGAATTTTTCCCCCAATGTATTCAGGAAAGATAGAGAAAGAAAAAAGACAGGGGCCTAGAAATTGGGTTGAGGCGCCAAAGTGGCGCCAAGTTCGCCTGGGCGCTGATTTTTGCGCAGCGTTCAGAGCATTAACGAGTGTCAGAAATTCAGTTTCAGCGCCCCTAGAGGGAGACGGGGCAAGGCTCGAGGTGCTCCGTGTCCCTCTTAGGGTGCTGAAACTGAATATCGCAGCGCAACGTGCCGCAGCGCCACATGCTGCGGTACTGCAGGCCTTCCTCCCATTGTTAAGGGGGAGGGGCCTGCAACAGCGCGATCCCTGATCGTGAGTGCCGGCAAAAGAGCCTGGCACCGAGGAGAAGTGCCGGGCTCTCGGGAAACAGCCGGCAATGCCGCGGGGCGGGGGGGCGTCAGGAGGCCGGGGACGGAGGTGCTGGCAGGCGGCCACCGGAAAAGGCAGCCGCCCCGCACCTCCATCTTAACTTGCGCCACTGCCAGCACAGCAAGGCCCCGTGAACCGGGCATGGGTAGCAAATGGCGCTACAGCGCCGTTTGCTACCAAATATCACGATCGGGGCGCTAATGGGGCACTGCGCACACCGATGACGTCATTGGTGGCGGCGCAGCGCAACAGGCTAACGCCACCATTAGCGCCCCCCCTGAATATCACGGGAGGCGCGGACAGTGGCGCTACAGCCACTGACTGCCCTCTTTAGGCGCTAATAGGTGGCGCTACATACCCAATTTCTCCCCCAGGGAGTTGGTGGCAGTATTGATTAAGGATAATATTACATTTCTACAAAGAGATAATATACTAAAGGGTTCAAAGACTGAATCCGATTAGAGTTAAGGAACAGAAAATGAGCTGTTGCATTGCTGGGTGTTTACTATAGATCCCAAAATAGTGAGAAGGAGATAGAGAAGCAAATCTGTAGGCAAATTTCAGAGCAATATAAAAATAATAGAGTAGTAATAGTAAGGGTATTCAATTACCCTAATATAGACTGGAGGGAAAACAGAGTAAAGGGCAAGGAGGGTGAAGAATTCCTAAAATGTGTACAGGAGAATGTTCTTAATCACGTTTGAGGCAGGAGAGATTGAGTAAACTAGGCCTGTATTCTCTTGAATTCAGAAGAATGAGAGGGGATCTCATTGAAGCATACAAAATTATTACAGGGCTTGATGGGGTGGATGCTGGGAGAATGTTTTCCTTGGCTGGGGAGTCTAGAACCAGGGGCCACAGCCTCAGGATAAAGGGTAGGCTATTCAGGACTGAAATGAGAAGAAATTTCTTCACACAGAGGGTGGTGAATCTTTGGAATTCTCTACCCCAGAGGGCTGTGGAGACTCAGTCATTGGGTATATTCAAAACAGAAGTCGATAGATTTCTGACTAGTAAGGGCATCAAGGGCTATGGCGATAAGGCCGGTGGATGGAATTGAGGCAGAAGATCAGCCATGATCTCATTGAATGGCGGAGCAGGTTCGAAGGGCCGAATCACCTACTCCTGCTCCTATTTCTTATGTTCTTGTATGTTCCTAGCCCAACAAGGATGGAAACAGTGCTGGATCTAGTTCTGGACAATGAAGTAGGGAAAGTGGAGTGTGTTGCAATTGGAGAACATCTGGGTAATAGTGATCATAATATAACGATTTAATTTAAGAAAAAATCTCCAACAATAATTAAATTCTGAAGGAATGAGACTCCACACTTATAAAATTATATTTTCAGGACCAGAGAGGTTGTTAGGTAGTAATTAAGACTTAGCACGCCATTAAAAATTCAATTAAAAAAGCATGTTTAGTGGGTAAATAGTGGGTAAGTACAACAACTTGATGTCCTTCATGTATTTCAATGTCGAAGTACCGGTGTAGCAAAGCTTGTGGAGGAGCACAGCAACTTCCAGGTTTTCGTATTTAACTGCACATGTACGGACGCCAAAAGTTGCTGTCCAATTTACTCCATAATAATGGTGAGCGCTGATAGCATCAGCATTATTCTTACCGCAAAATCCAGGCCAATAGCAGCTAATGAATAGCTCTAGATCTAAATGGGGGGCAATATTTGAAAATGCTATCAATAGAGCTATTCAGATACAAATTGTAGAACCTACAAACTCTAAAATAGGTAAGAGGACAATGGAAAGGTGAATTATGGATAAGAGCAATGACATACTATCCAGGATGAAAACTCGTCGCGGTATCCAGAGCCTTGCCTGATTTACCTTTAGGCAGGGCAGGAAGAAACTTGCAGAGCCTTTCCTCAGGTGTTAAATGAAGTTGGGTTGAGTTCATGGTGGAGAGGATTGTATGTGCTTTGTGGAAGCAATAGGCTTGTTCGGCCAAATGCCTTTCCATGCTTTCTTATTGTGCTCATGACTGGCCAATGATGTATAAGTTGGATAAGTACAGTGTTATGGATGTGGGCAGGGCAAATACTCAACATTTATACACCCTTTAGGGAAAAGCAGATGGAGGAGAACGTGGAGATAGAAAGAGATTTGTGCATTCTTGTGCATACATCTTTAAAGATACATGAGCAATGCCATGAAGTGATAGCTGGAGCAAATAGAGTGTTGGAGTGTATCCATAGCACAATTGAATACAAGACGAGGCATACAATGTTGTCCTTGTACAAGACCTTGGTCAGGCCGCACTTGGAATACTGTGTCCAGTTTTGGTCTCCTCACATGGTGGGTGATAGTGAAGCTTTGGAAAGGGTGCAGAAGAGGGCCACTAGACTAATTCCCAGTTTAAAGCATCTTAGTTATCAAGATAGGCGAAAAGAGTTGGGACTCTACACTTTAGAGAAGCATAGACTTAGAGGTGGTCTGATTGAGGTTTATAAGATAATGAAGGGAATAGATTGTGTTCCAGTTAACAGTTTGTTTCAATTAAATAGGCTAGGGAGGACCAGGGGTCACACATTTAAGTTGTATAAGGCCAGATCTAGGTTAGATGTCAGGAGGTGGTTCTTTTCCCAGAGAATAGTGGATCAGTGGAACAGGCTGCCACCTCATGCGGTGGATGCTGATTCGCTGAATTCCTTCAAGCGAGAGCTGGATTTGTTTCTGGCTGGGGCGGAGATCACCTCTTACAGAAGTTTGGCACTGTAGGGAATTCAGGGCCAGAGTGACCTCCCGGACTAGTTTCAATCACCTAAATGGGTCAGAGAACAATTTCCCAGATGTTTTACCCCCAAATTGGCCTGGGTTTTTTAAACTGGTTTTTCACCTCTCCTAGGAGGTCAGATGGTTTCGGGTGGGGTGCAGTGTATATATTGTGATACACAAGGTATCGCAATTGTGTGGGACAGGCTCGATGGAGCAGGGGGTCTTTACCTGTCTGTCATTGTTCGTATGTTCTTATTTTTGTAACAGTAGCACCTCGTAAACTATATTAATGATACGGTCACCAGATTGAAATGGTCCTCAATTTCTCTGCTGTAGCTGAATGCAAAAGATTAAAATATATTGCATCGACAAAGGGTATGGAATAGAACATCTTTTTATTCCACCACATTTAGAAAACTAAAAGGATGCATTTATTGCTACTGAATTTTTAAAAAAAATATAAGAAATTGGATTGAACAATGCTGTCTTCTCAATTCATTTTCACACTTATATAAACAATTCAAAGAAAGAGCAGGACAAATTGAACCATGGATATTTCTAATGCAAATGCCTTTATAAAATGATTGAGCAGCAGTGTATGGTTTATTTTGAGGTAGAAGTGTTCTGCTGTCTGTAAAGTAATTTGCAATGGGAACAGAACTGAAACAAATGGCTTTTGTACACAGATGGAAGGCTGGAAAGATTACAGTGCTGTACTGGCTCGTTGTCTAAATGAAAACCATGCATTTTTTTCAGAGTACTTTTCTCAACACTTAGGAGAGTATGAGAATGTATTGGCAGCGCTGGAGGATTTGAATATTTCTATATTAAAGGCAATGGACAAAACAAAGAAAGTGAGTACAACTCCATATTATTTTATATTTATTATTTAAAGATATTTGGTGAAATAGGTTAAAAAGATTTTTAAATCCAAAATCTTATGCCATTTTGGCCAGTGTGGCATTATAGTCCCAAAATTGCAATACAATTTAGGGCTGATGATGGCTATAAAATGATGGCTATACAATCAGAAGCACTGTGATTAGGGTGCGCTAATCTCTACAACCAGTTCTTTGGTCTGCACTCCATAGAGTGAGACTCCTCACTGGAAGTTTATTCTCGCAATTTAAGCTCCAGTAATTTTTACTACACTGCAATACTGTGATGTTGCTGGTGCTTCCTCAATTTAAAAAGTGTCATGGCTGCGAAATCACCTCCAAGCAGTGATTCTATATCATAAACCTGTGGGGGGGCCAATTTTAAGGGCGCTTGCCGAGTGTAAACAGGTCAGTAACAGCCACAAATGGTGCTGGGTCACTTACTGTCCCGACTTACGCAAGCACTCAAGCTGCTTGCATCGTGGGTAAGGTCCTAAGCTGGGTGGCTGGAAGCCCCTTGTAATATGCAAATTGGGTTCCTATGACATACATAGGACCTCAATTGCAATTTTGAAGTAAAAATGGGTGGAGCGTATCAGTTGTGAACGGCCTACCCAGCGGTCCTTAAGGTAGCTGCTGGAGACCGCACGGAAAATAACTTGTATTTTTGTGGGGCCAGGAAAACTTTGGCCACTGCTGGCTCATTCCAAGACCCCTCCCTGTAATCGCTTCCCCCAGGCTCTGACAATCAGCTAGCTCAGCATGGAAACTGACCAATTTCCTGACCTCACAAATGACAAGTTACCTTGGAATGCTGGTTTGGCGCCTACAACTCACCAGCAGTGCATCTAAATGAGGCCCAGGTCTCTAAATGGTTTGGATCTCATGGCTGTAGCAAGGGATGAGTGGTGGGCACCTCAAGTTAAAATCATCCTTGTGGTGTGTACACCCCTGCCAGATTTCACCTGAAAATACACCTTTATTGGTCAATCTCTGCCCACACTATTGCAAATCGTTCCTAGGGCTGCACCAATATTCCCAGTATAAAGGCAGTATTAGTTGCCAGGATATTACTTTCTTTCAAAAAATTATAATAGATAGATAAATTACAGGCATATTTAAAAAAGACAAACTAACATATAACACTAAGGCTAGAAATTCATTTACTTACTGCCACTCCGTAGCGCCATGAAATGGCGATAAAATGGCAGCCACCGCTCTTTCACCAGCTGGTGGCAGGTCCCGCGACAGCCGCCATATTCCTCTCCCTCTTTGCGCTGCTGGTAACTGGCAATGCCTTGGGATAAAAATGGCGGTGTGGTGACATCAATCAGCGTACAAAGCCAACTTAACATCACCAATGTGAACTTCGGCCCTAGCGCTGGGTCCTAAGCACACCAGGTTGACAGTGGCGATGTCTGCAGCTCTTAAAGGGACACACACATCATTCAGGTAAGTTTGAATTTAAGGGTTTGGACCTTTTTTTGTTGTTGATTTTATTGAAGTGGTGGCTTGGTGCAATAGATGTGAAAAGTTTTTTAAGTGTGCAGGGAGTGCTGCTGGACTCTTGCAAGGGCTCGGATGATAAATGAAGGCCTTTGAGAAGACAGAACATGATGCAAATACTCAGCAGGTCACGCAACATCCGTGGAGAGAAAAGCAGAGTTCACATCTTAGGTCAATATGCTGTCTGACCAACTGAGTATTTCCAGCATTTTATGCTGTCATTTCACATTTACAGCATCTGCTTGCAGAGAGAAGAGGAAGATGCCGAAGAGGAAGAATCGGACGGAAGTATGCATTCCAGACAGCCCCTTTGTGGCTGGGATATCCGGGATGGAATCATCCGCCTACAGTCCCACTGGCTGGGAAGGCTGCCTCTTCTTGTTGACCCACTGGCTGGGCAGGCTGCATTTGTTGGGTGTGTGAAATGAGGCAAGCACAAGGGCAGAGTTGTGCTGACAGGAGGGTGGGAAAGCAAGAGGTGCATGCCAGAAGGAGGATAATGTACAAGGATACCTGCACCTTGTATCCTTTCAGCCTCACCGCTGGCCAAGAGCTCTACAATGACCCTGCCAAGAATGGCCTGCACTATCTCCTCCAAGGGGGTGAGGTGAGGCTAGGAATGGGAGATGTGCCTCATCATTGGTGCAGATTGTTGGTAGGTGAATGACTGGGGGTTGTGCATTGAGCAGTGTGTGAGGCTAGTGGTGCAGTTGGTAGGAGACGGCTTTTGAAGATGCATTCACTGACCTTGACCAGTGGTCTGAGGTCATGAAGCTTCTTTGGGCACTGGAGCCAGGTGGTGGGGGTGACACTGCTGGCAGTGACAGCCTCGGTGATGTACTCCCACATCGTTCTTTCTGGAGGGCCTCCTGGCCCCTGTGGGTAGAGGGCCGCTCTTGCAGTGTTGACCCCCTGTACAATTTCTGGAGTGCTGCATGTGAGACCCTCAGTGGGCCCCTTCCCTGGCTTGCTGAGCCATTTGTGTTAGTGCTGAGGCAGTTTCCCCATTTGTTGAGGTTAGGAAAGTAATTCAGCTTTAACAGCTGCATATTCACATTTGGAACTTCTTTTAAATATTGAATATTTCTTAAAACACCGAAGGGCAGAAAAATGTATTGATTCACTGCATTTCATTTTGTATTGCTTCAGTGTGCATGGCCCCTTTAATTCTCAGACCTCTTTATTGCTCACAATTCCTTGCGAGCTCCACAGCTTCGCTCACAGATGCTGTGGGAAGTCGCAACGCCAGTCCTGGACAGAAACTTCATCCCGGATCCCTCCAGCAATGTCACCAGGACAGCGTTGCATGGAAGGTGAGCGCTGCGCCACCTATCTCCATACCCCCCAGACCAATTTCACTCGGTTAGCTTTGCGGCAACACAAATTCCCCCCCCCCCTAGTGTTTTGCACTTTAGCCTAAAATATTAATGTATAAGTGTAGGAACTGTTAAACACTTTTTATTAACCCTGTAAGTGCTGATGACTAGTTTACTGCTCAGGGTGTTGTGGGGTTGTGGGAATACTCTTTCAAGTATTGATGCCGAAAAATTGATGTGAATGTATCCATGGTAAAACTAAGTCAATCTTCTAAGTTTGAGATTTGATTGGCTGAAAAATAGCCAGGAAGGCTAATTTTTCTAAAGTTGCTTCCACCTCCAAATGATCATAGATAGTGCAGGATAATGTTATGGCCCACCACACCATCTAGTACCCTACCAAGCAGGATTGATGGTCTAGTCCAGCTCTATATATTAGAATCCACAGAATTGGAAAGGCCAGGGAAAATGAGAGATGAATTCAAGGAACAGTGTTGCATAAGAATTAATTCTCACCCAACTGTATGTACCATTGACAGTCACACAACAGGTGCGGAAAGATAGTCACGGCATCTATATATTGCCAGTACATGGATGAGAGTGTTATTCTAATGGTGGGAAACCTATTGGATGTATAACAACAACAGCAACTTGTATTTATATAGTAACTTGCGTAACAAAACAATATTTTAAATGTATAAAATGTAGGTAAGCATTACAGACCAGTCACGGGAGTGATCCACGTATATATCTTCACCTCTCCAAATTAATCGATATAAAAAGGTTATGCACTGCAGGCTGCCTAAACTCAGTACCAGCTGAGTGTGAATAGTTTATCCAGGGTGAAGATATAGCATTTTTAAACAAAGTTGAGATATTCCATATTTAAGCTTGAAAAATAATTCAAGCTATGAGAATTTTTTAATTATCTAAAATCTTAGGAATCTGTACTCTGAAAACAGTGAAAGAAATATTTCTCCTCAGACCTGTCACTTGCTGGTATATGATAGGACATTTCCTAAAGGGCAATGAATCCCTAATATTAGGTGCCTCTTTACCAAGAATGTTAGCTCAAAGTGTTGAAGTGAGATTTGAGTGCAACACATGAACTAATGAATATGCATATATATTATATATATATATTACAGAACATACCCATAGCTAGGTAATTATGTAGGTAATGATTATGAGGAATGTTCAAACTCCCGTGTTAGCATTTTTTCAATTTATACAAAAATATGTGACCTTGGCTTTTGCTTCTGAACAAAGCCTTTACACCAAGACATTTAAATAATGGGTTAAATAATACATCCTTGGATTAGGTCAACTATAGCCACCTAAAGAGTTCTCAGAGAATAATCCTTTGAAGCTGGTCCTGGGTTTTCTGGTCCTGGGTTTTCTATTTCCACAGAGCAATGTTTTGGACATTTTTGCTACTTTAATAAAGAGCTCGCCAGGGACTGCTAATGATATCTTTGTACAGATTTAATTTAATTAAGGGAGAATTTGTTTTTAGTTGAATCTATTTTTCTCGCAAAGAAATTGGTAACTTACAGGAATATAATTTTGTTAATATTTTATCCAAGAGGAGGGTTGCCTGCAGCAAAATAATCTGAGAAAACTTTATGTATTCTCTTATGACACTTGTCGAAGTACAAAACACATATTAGGAAGGAAGGCACTTTGAAACATGAAGTTAAAATTGAAGGCTGGAGGTCAGAATGATGGAAATTGAAATGTATGGGTTGGGTAGAAGGAAGGGAGAGTGAAAAGAGCCTGCCCCCCACCACCCACCCACCGAATAACAGAAATCGTGGGCCCCTGAATATAAAACACATGACCCCGCTGAATATACAACACATACTCCCCCGCTCTCCATGAATATACAACGCATGCACCCTGAATATACAACACGTGCCCCACTGAATATAGAACACCGCACCACAAACATGCAACACATGGATCCTCCGTGAATATACAACACATGCCCCCATTGAATATACAACACATGCCCACCCTGAATATAAAACACACGCCACCCTGAATATACAACACATGGTCTCCCTGAATATACACCACATGGCCCCCCCGAATATAAAACACATGCGACCCCCCTGAATATACAACACATGACCTCCTGAATATACAACACATCTCCCCCCGAATATACAACACATGCCACCACTGAATATACAACACATGGGCCCTTTGAATATATAACACATGGGTCCCCTGAATATACAACACATGGGCCCCCTGAATATACAATATATGGGCCCCCTGAATATACAACACATGGTCCCCCCTGAATATACAACACATGCCCCCTGAATATACAACACATGCCCACCCTGAATATATAACACATGGGTCCCCTGAATATACAACACATGGGCCCCCTTAATATACAATACATGGGCCCCCTGAATATACAACACATGCCCCCCTGAATATACAACACATGCCCCCCTGAATATACAACACATGCCCCCCCGAATATACAACACGTGGGCCCCGCTGAATATACAACACGTGGGCCCCCCTGAATATACAACACGTGGGCCCCCTGAATATACAACACATGCCCCCTGAATATACAACACATGCCCCCCCTGAATATACAACACGTGGGCCCCCCTGAATATACAACACGTGGGCCCCCCTGAATATACAACACGTGGGCCCCCTGAATATACAACACATGCCCCCTGAATATACAACACGTGGGCCCCCTGAATATACAACACATGGGCCCCCTGAATATACAACACATGCTCCCCTGAATATGCAACACATGCCCCCTGAATATACAACACGTGGGCCCCCTGAATATACAACACATGCTCCCCTGAATATACAACACATGCCCCCTGAATATGCAACACATGCCCCCTGAATATACAACACGTGGGCCCCCTGAATATACAACACATGCTCCCCTGAATATACAACACATGCCCCCTGAATATACAACAGTTGGTCCCCCCTGAATATACAACACATGCCCCCCAGAATATACAACAAATGGGCCCCCAGAATATACAACACATGGGCCCCGCTGAATATACAACACATGCCCCCACCTGAATATAAAACACATGCGCCCTCAGAATATACAAAACATGCCCCCCCAGAATATACAACACATGCCCCCCTGAATATACAACACATGCCCCCTGAATATACAACACATGCCCCCCTGAATATACAACACATGCCCCCACCTGAATATAAAACACATGCCCCCCCAGAATATACAACACATGCCCACTGAATATACAACACATGCCCCCCCTGAATATACAAAACATGCCCACCCTAAATATACAACACATGCCCCACTGAATATACAACACATGCCCCCCTGAATATACAACACATGCCCCCCTGAATATACAACACATGCCCCCCTGAATATACAAAACATGGGCCCCCTGAATATACAACACATACACCCCTGAATATAAAACACATGGGCCCCCTGAGTATACAACACATACCCCCTGAATATACAACACATGGGCCCGCTGAATATACAACACATGCCTCCGCCTGAATATAAAACACATGCCCCCCCGAATATACGACACATGCCCCACTGAATATACAACACATGCCCCCCTCTGAATATACAACTCATGCCGCCCCTGAATACACAACTCATACCCCCCTGAATATACAACACATGCCCCCCTGAATATACAACACATGCCCCCCTTGAATATACAACACGTGGGCCCCCCTGAATATACAACACGTGGGCCCCCCTGAATATACAACACGTGGGCCCCCTGAATATACAACACATGCCCCCTAAATATACAACACGTGGGCCCCCTGAATATACAACATATGGGCCCCCTGAATATACAACACATGCTCCCCTGAATATACAACACATGCCCCCTGAATATACAACACATGCCCCCTGAATATACAACATGTGGGCCCCCGGAATTTACAACACATGCCCCCAGAATATACAACACATGCCCCACTGAATATACAACACATGCCCCCCTGAATATACAACACATGCCCCCCCTGAATATACAACACATGCCCCCCTGAATATACAAAACATGGGCCCCCTGAATATACAACACATACACCCCTGAATATACAACACATGGGCCCGCTGAATATACAACACATGCCCCCGCCTCAATATAAAACACATGCCCCCCCGAATATACAACACATGTCCCACTGAATGTACAACACATGCCCCCCAGAATATACAATACATGCCCCTCAGAATATACAACACATGCCCCCCTGAATATACAACACATGCCCCCCAGAATATACAACACTTGCCCCCCAGAATATACAACACATGCCCCCCAGAATATACAACACATGCTGCCCTGAATATACAACACATGCCCCCCAGAATATACAACACATGCCCCCCAGAATATACAACACATGCCCCCCAGAATATACAACACATGCTGCCCTGAATATACAACACATGCCCCCCAGAATATACAACACATGCCCCCCAGAATATACAGCATATGCCCCCCTGAATATACAACACATGTCCCCCAGAATATACAACACATGCCCCCCGGAATATACAACACATGCCCCCCCTGAATATACAACACATGGGTCCCCAGAATATACAACACATGGGCCCCCTGAATATACAACACATCCCCCCTCTGAATGTACAACACATGCCCCCTCTGAATATACTATATATGGGCCCCCTGAATATACCACACATGCCCCCTCTGAATATGCAACACATGCCCCCCCTGAATATACAACTCATGCCCCCCTGAATAGACAACTTATGCCCCCTGAATATACAACACTTGCCCCCCCTGATTATACAACTTATGCCCACCCTGAATACATAACTTATGCCCCCTGAATATACAACACATGACCCCCAGAATATACAACACATGCCACCACCCCCGAATATACAACACTTGGTCCCCCAGAATATACAACACATGCCCACCTAAATATACAACACTTGGTCCCCCCTGAATATACTACATATGGGCCCCCTGAATATACAACACATGCCACCCCCGTGAATATACAACACATGCCCCCGCCTGAATATAAAACACATGCCCCCCTGAATATACAACACATGCACCCCCTGAATATACAACACATTCCCCCCTGAATATACAACACATACCCCCCTGAATATAAAACACATACCCCCCTGAATATACAACACATGCCCCCCCTGAATGTACAACTCATGCCCCCCTGAATATACAACACATGGGCCCCGCTGAATATACAACAAATGCCCACCACC